>NC_137610.1:31945203-32400203 GCF_963280865.1 Gymnoscopelus braueri
ATACAAACAGAGAAATTGTTAGGCAATTTGACCAGTTTCATGTGTTAAATCATGGGGAACAAATCACTATCTGCTAGTCTATGTACAGAAAGTCATGTGAAAATGTAGATATTACCAGCTCCCTTTGGAAAATTGCCAACTCATGTTCTTTTGCATTTTGTTTAGTTTTCTCAAGGTAAAATATTGTCCCGGCATACGTCAGCTGATGTAGGTCATAGATTTCTGGCACAGTGTGACAGGTAGACTCAATTCACCTCACACAGTCTGACAAGGTGGATAATCACATTGCACAGTGTGACATGTCATGATCGTATAAGACGACCATAATTGTGCAGTGTGCAAGCACCTTTAGGGGTACGGTCTTGAATGGGGGAAAATAGACAGTGAGAGAGAAAGAGAGACATGGAGCAGGCAACGGCTTTTAGACTAATTTGAATAAAGCCTTACTTTGAACTAAATTCATGCTTAATTAGGCTTAAAAGACTTGGTTGTGTGCAACCAGACAGTGAATGCTTTGTATTAATATGGGCTTCATTTCAACCCAGTACGAGTTAATTCCCCACTAAAGAGCCACATTCAAGGACAGTTATCCCATTGCCATTGTGTTGTATTAAATCGTGTCGCTAATCACATTAGTTAATGTATTCCAATCAATCTGCATAAGTTCTAATGTGTGTAGGAGAAGAGGCCACACTATAATTCTGTAACCCTGTTAAATTCCAGGTGGGTTATTTCCCAATGTGCTGTTGCTAGTAAAGTGAAAACTCATTGATAAATTCTGTGGGAGGAAAACGGAAATGATGTCATTGCTGTGTTGAATCGCTTAAGAGGTCAGGTGGAAGGTTACTTAGAATATAATAACAAATTATTTGGACACATATTTTGACCGCTTGTTGAAGCTGCTAAAAGCAAACAACCTCCAACCCGCGAAAATAATTATTATCCTGCCTGCATGCATGCATGGCAGGGAGAACAGAAGGGCGGATTTTCATGACACTGTGTGGGAATTATCAGTAGGCTGCCCCAAAGAAATGGTTCACGCTTGGGTTGAAAGGGTCAAAGGTCAAGGCCACAACCAAGATCATAGCCAAAATGACTGTCATCTGTCATATTTCAGGAACAGAGACATTGCCAGTTACACACAGACATACCGAATAAGAGATAATGTTACAAGCAGGGTTTGCATTCGTAGGTGCGTTTAATTAAAGCTACAATCCATAAGTTCCATGTCCTCTCCCGATGGAGAGAGGTAATTGCAACCATCTCCAAACAATAAAGATTGCAGCACATCTCCAGTGCATACCGTGTGCTTCAAATAACGTTATTTATATTGTCAACCAATGTTGTCATCCTACATGACACCAGGGTCGAAATTGTGTCGACCCTGGGAGACCACCTCCAACCACTGCTGATGTACTACTGTAGTTATATTGTTTTAACATATTCTACCGCACAATATGCATGTTAAAATATCATTGTATTCATTAAAATAAACCTAGGATTGTAGCTTTAAAGTATGTAGCTATCTCTGTCAAACTACTATAATCATGCACAGGCAAGAAACAGTCCTAAACACTATCACTCAACACTACAGCTCTGTTGGCAGCTACCGATGGTACTGTATACTTACAAACTGGATGTCCAAGAGATTGGAAGAGACATATTTATAAAAAGAGAAAGCATAAACGCAGTCAACAACAACAACGATTTAATTGCAAAACTGTAAAACAGTATATCCATTAAGGAAATTATGTTCACAATCATCTATTTGTCACAAGTATTGCTATAATGTAAATGATGGACTTAGAACAGAATAGAATAGAATTCCTTAATGAGGTGCTTGTGTTAGAGGATTCTGAGCTGAGTAGGTGTCTGCCTTTTTCTTTTTCTTTTTCAAATAGTAGACATCTCATTTGGAAATCAAACTCTCCATATCTTCATAGACGATAGCGAATCATAGAAAACAAAGTGTGTGAAGCATGAAGCAGTCTACTGTACAGTAGGGTGAGGACAATGCACTTCAAATGCAGCTACACAGTTTCTGCATCTATTCTTATGATTCAAATGGACATATTTGTTCTGGGACCAGGACATTACTTATTCCAATCCTGACACATCGCCAGATCAAAGTAGGCTGAGGTACGCTTTGATGTGGCAGGTTCTATGACACATTCATTCCATTGACACCTTTGGCCCTATTCTGTCCAGATTTGGCCTGGATTTAAACTGAGCCTTAAGTAAACATCAGCCTTGTTGTAATCTGCCTTTCAAGATTAAGATGGCCCCCTTTCAGAGCCAAGGGAACTATAGTAACCATAAGTAACCATAATCTCTGTGTCCCGTCAACTGATTCTTTGTATCTTTTAACAGCGTGCCTGTGAAAACTGGCTCAGTCTGTGCTTCCATAAGGCCCCCCCTCACAATCTCGTTTTTTTTTGGGGGGGGGGGGGGGGGGTGAAAGGAAACATAGCCAAACCAATCTCTTCTGTCTTTTTTCCAAACCATACATCCTCCCTCACACTGTCACTACTCATGTTGTGCTACTGTAAATTAGATAAAACAAATAGGACACTGTTTTCTGCCTGTACTCCCATTTAATTATGTTGCACTGATTTTGTTCGCATTTAGCCCAACAACTGTGCATCTGAAAATCTAGCGGAGCATGAGCGGGGTAAAAAAAAAAACTAAACGCGGGGTTGTTCCAAGAATAGTAATGGAAGTTGTTTGGGCAGGCTGCCCCTATGTTGGTGTTGCTAATGCAGACTGACCACGGAGCTCTGGGAGGGAGGAGGAGGGGGGGATTTGTGGCTGCCAAGCTGTTTTAACGGCAGCGTTTTTCATTAGAAGGTGCTAAGTGAACTCTGCCTCACCCGTTGCCGTCTTCCGTCGCTCAGTGAGACTGTTTGCCCCCCGCCCCCCCCCCCACCAACACCTGCGTCTGATCCAAACTTGACGGCATAGCTATGAGAACGTGTAAGTGCTATGTAGTCACTTCCTAATTGATGCTTCAGTGAGTTCACATATTTGTCATTTACTTTCAGCTGATGTTTAATTATCTCGGCTGTACGTGGTTAAATTGTGACATAGCTGAAATGTACACATCATGTCTCAATAAAGAAAGAAATCCCTATATATTTTTTTAAAAGTACGGTAAATTAATCCAAGTGGCTCATATATTATGAGCCACAAGCTGTCCTTGTAATACAATTACAGCAGACGTAATGCCCTGTCTGTCTCAATGGGGAAGCCATGTCAAGTGTCCATGAATTCAGAGAATGACACATACTAGCAAGTAGATCTCCCCCACCATCCAGGGGGGCATATTGACAGTGACCTGGCACAAACTGGCAACAGCCAACCAACAGTCGGCCTCCGTGCGACGGGCATCTGTTGGCCCTTTAGTGGGTGGTAGGAGTGACAGGCAGAATGAGTTAGCGCTGCTCCTTCAAAAAGCAGCGGGGAAACGCACATCAAAAAGGCATAAATTTCACTCCTTCCGTTTTGATCAAGTGAAGCATGAAAAGGAGTGTAATACTCTCAAGTGGTGCGAGGGTTACTCCATTGATGTTGTTATTTCTGCATGGGGAGGTCCATGCAGCTAATAGGGGGGCTACACAAAACTGGAGGCAGCGCATTAGGAGAGGCCATATGGAGGGGTCCCTTTTTGCAAGAGCTCTTGAATAGGAAGCTTAGAGCCACTATGTCGCCTCGCTCAATGCCCGTGTGAAATTCTGTTCTGGCTTCAGTCAGGAGTTTTTCAAAGCCAGCCTGCAACAGTACTACCATATGGGCTGGTTTGAAATACCACCTCTTTCCCTGCGTGTAAAATCAGACTTTCACTTAACAATGAATCTAAAGACCATATGTTTGGGACTTGGGTAAACGGTTCTCAAATGGCTCCCAAAATAAATAAATTAATTGCATGGATCAATAGGGAAAATACTGTGAGCTGAAGCCATACAGATTTGTAAACTCCCCATCTTGGTGTGTTGCCTGAATTAGGACAATAGTACTTCGCCCCCCATAGACTAATTTCACGATGCTCAATCCCAAACTGTGAAATCAGCTCTCCAAACACACACACACACACACACACACACACACACACACACACACACACACACACACACACACACACACACACACACGCTGTGTATTAGGGCACATCCCTAATACACAAGAGAACATAATGTTTCATAGCTGTTTCCGTGGAGAAATTATCAGTACTTTCAATCTGGTGAGGAGAACAGGAAAGCTCTGCACCTCCCCTCTGGCCGAGAGAGGGGTGAGTGTTTGCGCAAATATTAATTACCATATAATTACAATATCATTACACATTCCCAAGCCATCGTCTGGGCTATTCGGACACATCAACAGCTGAAATCACACAATTCACTAATTAGCATGGACTCTACTTCCCCTGCCTTAGCGTCCAACCGCTAATATTAACTCAATACCAACGCCTGGAGAGAGACAGAGAGAGAAAAAAAGTTGGGTGTTAAAAATAACGCAACACTGTCTGGACTGAAAAACGACATTGTGTGCGTAGGACAGTGTTTAGCATAGTGTGAGTAGACAGTAAAGTGCTTGGCTGCACAAACCTGTCATGCCGTTTGGAGAGACAGCTTACATGCCTTGCAAAGTATTGTTGTTAGGTTTTCGCAGACAAACATGCCAGAATATTAGACATCCCGTGTGAATCCCATTTACATTTTGTATTACATTTCCACAGTTTCAACGCCTGAATAGACATCCTAATATCTGACACCAGCAAGTCTCTATAACTGTAAGCAAGATGGGGAGGCTGAAGTCGGATTTATACTTAGTCGCGCCCCGGTGTTGCACACCAAAAATAGCTGATCTACAAGCTCACAATGCGCACATCGCGTTGTGGGAGATTGTACAACAGCTATTTTAAGTGTGCGACACAGTGCGCAAACAAGTATAAATCACACATGAGGTGAAAAACAGTGTTGTGCTTGTTGGATAAGTGTTGTTTTCCTAATTGCTTCCCTACATTCAGATGATCAGTATGAACATAACCAAAAGAAAAAAAGACAGAAAGACGACTTACCCCCTTTGCATACAGCATGGCATAGATTCCACAGGGTCGATCAGATTAACAGGTGGAAAGGGATATTCAATCATTATTATTATTGCTACTATCATCATCATCATCATCATCATCATCATCATCATTATTATTATTATAATTACCATTATTGCTGTCACATATAAAGACAATATTATTCGATGGAATCTGAGACGACCTATTAATACACATGAACCACAAGGTTATCAAACTGTTCAAGGTCATTCCCTGAACAGTCACAGGTGGAAGAGAAAAACATATTACATGGATATGGAAGTATCTTGATTATCAAACGTTGCATCTTAGAAGGTACGTAGAACGAAGGCAACTTGATGTTGCAATTGTGTCAATGTCAAATTCATGTTCTGTGTATTTTTCTTAAGTAAGTTTATAAGGAACCTTGTTCAGTCTGTGTAGGGGATTACTGACAGATGGAGGATAAACAAAGGTAATCCATACTGGCAGGGTACAGCAAACTGGCTGCACCTCTGTTAAAATCAATTCTTAACATTTTACAATATGTTGAGGAGGGACAAGCTGAGTATTATGTGCTGAGAGTCAAAGATATTGTTTTCTCTAAGCTAACAGATGGTCAATGAGTTTTTTGTTTTGTTTATTTGGAGTGTGTTTGGTGTATGTTCTAATCTAGTCTGACAGAACACTTTCATCAGAGCGTGGCAGAGCACAGAATTATTTTGTAATTTACAGATGAGAACTGGTTAGCCAGAGTGCAAAGATGGCAAACAGAAACATTATTGCTGTAATAGAAAGTAACGTTTCTACCATTTAAGAGGATTTTCCAGATAGCGATGATTGATAAGGAAAATGTAAATAACGATGTTACTTTGTAATAATATTAAAGGAGATCCATTATGCTCTTTTCCAGCTATTCTATTTGTATCCTGGGTCTTCAGTAGGATATAGCTTTGCATAATTCACAGTTTAAAAAACTCCATATCTTATACTGGCAATTTATGCAGCCCCTCATTTCAGCCTCTGTCTGAAACAAGCTATATTAGCTCCTGTCTCTTTAAGGCCCTCTCCCTAAAAGCTCACTTTCTTTTGATTGGCCAACTTCTTTTTGTATGGATGAGAGCCGTGTAGAGCCAACATTGGCAGAGCAGATGAAATGTGTTGTGAGATATGAATACAGTATAAGTAGTTTGTCTATTTATTTATTTTAGTGTAGAGGGGAAAAAAGGAGGGTCCAAGTATAGACCCTTGGTGGACCCCGGTCAACAAAGTATATAGGGTTTAATTAGTTAACAAGATGATGCAGTGACAATTTACCATTTAAGGAGAGTTGCGTCACCTCCGTTCACTGCATCGGGCCAGTCCGAGGAGCCGAATAGTGACAAAGCAAACTACTGTAGGTGTAGTTTATTCTTTTATATCTAAGCTTGGAATAGTTGCTGTTGTTACTGTTGTCAGTTACTGTTGTCAGTTTGACACCAGTTTAATCACTGGTTCTCAACATAGGGTACAGGGACCCCCAGGGGTCCTTGAGGGCAGTCCAGGAGGTCCCCAGGTAAATGATTGATAGTTAGGAACTAAATAAGACACTTATGGGTCTGTAACTCAGAGTGTTCACATTTGTACTCTCCCATAGTTACATTGACAGTGTAGATTGGGTTCCCAGAGATACAAAATCATATCAATTGGGCCTAATGCATATGATCTGCCTATAATCTAGCACCTCTTCTGGACATGTATCCTTTCTTTCCTTTGTTCCTGATGGAGTATTATGGCTATCTAATCCATCTTCCTCCTCATCACCTGCTGCTTGTGCCGCAGCATCCTCTTATCCCAAACTAATAGGATCATTACTTTCCCTTATCCCCCCCCCCCCCCCCCCCCCCCCACACACACACACACACACACACACACACACACACACACACACACACACACACACACACACACACACACACACACACACACACACACACACACACACACACACACACACACACACCTCCCCTTCACATCTCTTCTCCTCATCCCCCTTCATTTATTTCTATAGATTACTAACATCTCGTTTACCGCTGTTTAAGCATTTTAATTTCCTAAATCCATTGTTTTTGTCCCCCTAACTGCTCAACTCTCTGGTGTGTTCTATATTGTGTTTTAGTGGTGAGGGATTGATTTGACCAGCCAGCAGGCCATTGGAGGTGGAATTAACACAAACCTGTTGGCAGATTAGGGAAGTATGAAGAGGTATCATTGAGCTTGGTGTGTATCAGTGATTCTTTCTCCACCTTTTTAATTTCAAGGACTCACAGTTTTATATGCATTATGCCATGGACCTCCATTTGATACTTTTTTTTATTTATTACCCAAATCTACACTGTAAATTTAACTATGAGCGTGTGCAAATGTAACCAAATCGATCCATAAGGGTCAATCGCAACAGCCAACCAACAGTTGGCCTCTGACTCTGGGACCCAAATCTACATTGTAAAATCCTTAGAGTGTACACTCTGTGAGTTACAAACCAACAAGAGTCCACCCATCAACCATTTAGCAGGGGACCATCTGGAACTCCTTCAAGGACCCCTGGGGGTCCCCAGATCCCATGTTGAGAACCAGTGGTGTATGCTATGCATGCATACAAGAGTCAAACCTGTCAAAGGGGTGAATATTCATCATCATCATCATTCTATAAGCCACCAAATCTCTGTGAGCAGAATCTCTGTCCGGAGTATAACTCGGGGAGCGATAGACCAAATGGACCCAGATTTGGGGTGTGAGCTTCAGATGACACGTTGATAGAATGTGCCAAAAGGCTTTGAGTGACCTTTGTGCCGGGCTTCGCATGACGTTTGTGCCAGGCTTTAACTGATTCGTTTTTGAGTATAATATGTTGGAATTGCTGTTTCAGAGACAAAGACCTCAAGACTTTTGTTGTGTAAAATTCGTTGTTTTTAATCTGAACCTTAAGTATTCGGTATGTGCATAAGAACATAAAGACATACTTACAGTGACAAAATCCTTAGGAGTGCAAAAACCAAGAAAGGGTGGATGTTACAAGCAAAATGTGAAGAGCTACATTCATAAAGCATCAACAATTACAAACAGATACACTAACACTACCAGCCATACAATATTGTATATAGTAATATCATTGCCTTTGGGCAGAAACCTTGCGAAAGCGACGATATGATACCAGGGATGGTAAATGTAGTGCAGTGAACACTATAAAAACCTGGAGTTATAGAACCAATCAATAGTAATAATAGTAAAACCGGTGACTCAGTTACTATATGTGTACCACATAATCACAATACTCTCACAGTAAAAAGAGTGTTGACTTCACTCAGGTGTACAAATGGACAATTTTCCCACGTGTGGGTTAATTTTTATACTTAAAATGACACTTTTTTCACTGTGCTTGGTTTGAATCCAATCTAATCGTGGCATAGTGTCTAATAATACGATTTGTCCTTAACAATAATCAAACCTAACAACACAACCAACAGCTCAATAACCAATAAACCACAAGCTAATCTTTTAGATATCCTTTTTCTTTTCTTCCCTAAATCCGAACAGCATCAAAAACAAGGTCAGCGATATCATCCCCTCAATCTAACCGCTTTCCTAGAGGTGGAATTGGTCTACAAAGGAAGTGATGTCTGGAAAAAGTGATGACATGACGGCCTAGGCATGTTTGCAGAGGTCTGGTCACCCAGTTCAATTCATAACAAAGTGACAAAGCTAAATGTGATTGACCGATAAGGGCTCAAGCTAACCTTTGCTGTCCAGTTTTGTCCCATCTCAATGGCCTGCCTAGATCCTCATCAACTCTTCATCAACGCAGGGCCTCTTATCTGATTCTAAAGCTCTGCGGAGTGTCAGTACAGCCACTGTGTATGTGCAAGAGAGGGAGGGCGTGTGCGTGTGCGTGTGCGTGTGCGTGTGTGCGCATGCATGCGTGCGTGCATGCGTGTGTGAGTTTATGCATTTGTTGCGCATGTGCATATGTATGCTTGCAGCGTGTGCATTATCCAAAAGACAGGATTATAAATTATTGTACACTGGTGTTACACACAAAGAATTGCAGATCTACAGTTGGGAGCACGATCTGCTGTTTTCGGTGTGCAGCTTCATAGTAAATACACCATTAGATGACTACAACCACCTGGTCATAACCAGGAACCAGCCTTCCCTCCCCTGTTATTACTGATAGATTAATGTGTATACCGTATATAGAGTTTAGTGTGTAGTATAGGGTTAACGCAGTAGTTTGTATCTTTCTTTAGTGAAGGGATCTACAGTATGTTCATGCAGTAGTTTCAGCCTGTACCTTCTTTAAGGCCAGACTTGGGTCCTGGGTGAGGAGCTGGCGCTGTGCAGAGCTGTTTCCCAGGACGGAGCTCCGGAGCCAGGCCTTCTCCATGGGGTCCATCTGCACCCTGTGGAAGGAGGACTTAAGATGCAGGAGAGAAGAGTTTGGAGGAGAGAAGATAAGCAAGGGTGAATACCATAGGAAACAGAACAGGACAGGTGATTGCTGTTTTTGTTTTGTTTTTAACCCTGACTTTCAAGTCAATAAATTAAGATGATGTTTGGACTTAGTAAAGCCTCTGTATGCTGTCCAGACAGTCCATCTTTTTTCGCTTAATTTATACACCATCGTACGATGGTGTTGTGTTCCAAAAATAGCCGATCTACAAGTTCACAACGCCTCGCATCGTGAGCTGCTCGACTGGCTATTTTCTGTTTTCTAGATCTACCTCGGTCACTCCAGCCACCCATGCATGTCCTCTCTCACGGCATCCATAAACCTCCTCTTTGGCCTCCCTCTTCTCCTCTTGCCTTGCCTCCATCATCAGCATCCTTCTCCCAATGCACCCTAGAATCCCTCCTCCACACATGTCCAAACCATCTCTACCTTGCCTTTCTCGTGCGACACAGTCGTACCGTGAAGTATAAATCAGGTTTTTATTTCCCCAATATTGTCGATGTCTTATTCTCCAGGGCAGGAGACATTGTGAGAAGGAAAGACAGTATATCACCTGAACTGCCATTGTAGGCTACTGTACATTACAGCATTCTGAGGAAATACCCTTGAATAAATATCTCACCACATGGCCCTGAGCTATAGTTTCAGCCACTGAAAACAGTGAGTAACCTTCCCCAACACCTCGCGCTCGCGCTGTACAGATTACACTAATATCCCCGCAAGCATTGCAACATGAGCTAGCATTATTCACAAATCAACTTTCGTCCTGGATGTCCTCTAGGTGTGGCGCCCGGGGCCCCGGGCCCCGGCGCGGGGTTCCTGATGCCATTAGTGGTGTTTATTGGCCAGCAGGATGCTGTGAAGCGCCACCCAATGCCTTTAATCAGAGGCCTGCCAGGCCATCCCTGGCTGTTTACCTGATACCTCCATGTTAATTACACAGCCTCAACCACTCGCAGGGGGAGGCTGTCCTTCAGCCTGACAACACACACATACACATTCACACGCATACAGTACACACACACACAGGCACACACACACACGCACACGCACACGCACACACACACACACACACACACTCACACACACACACACACACACACACGCACACAGGGTGGAAAACAGACAGTGGGAGAGAGGAAGAGAAATATGATAAAGGGCTGAAAGAAGAAGGGAAATAGTGTAAATGAATGAGGTCACTGGGTGCCTTCATATTAACTTCAAAAAAGTAAATAAAAGCCTGTCACATTCTCTCTGGCTGTGCATTTCATCGCTGTGATGAACTTCTGTGATGTTTCAGTCAGCTAGACGTTCGTAAGCCACGTCGTATCAGCGCAAAGGTCTGCAAATGTTAAGAGGGTGTATATTAAATGTATTTGTTTGGTTATATGGAGGGAAAAAACTGTCAAGGAAAGAAATATTTACAAATTGTTTTGTTTAACAGTATATGACTTATTGCTATGCAGTATACATACAAAGAGGTGGGGCTAATACTCCCTATTCTATTATTCAACTATGTTTCCACTTCTCTGATATCTAAGTGTTCCATCATGGGTACCACTCAATAACTTCATGTTTCCAAGCTCCAAACACAAACCTGGTCGCAGCACGGCACGTTGTGAGCTTGTAGATCGGCTATTTTCAGTGTGTAACACCGGCACGCATCTAAGCATAAATCAGGCAACAGTATACTTATAACAGTATAAGTCCAACCCTAACCCCTAAACCTGACCTCTAAAATGCCTAAAACTAACCATAACCCCAACCTGAATCTTTTCATTATTCGAAACTAGGGGTGTGCCGATACACTAATTTCACGAAACGATACGATACGATATTGGGCACACAACTTCGATACGATTTCGATACGATACGCACTTTTTTATTATGAAAATATATGGAGGAGAAAAAAAGCAAATGCAAACAAATATTTCAGTTTTTGGATTATTCAGACATGCAAACTTGTAGCTTTTCAGCTTCCACTAGCCGTTTTGAATCCAAATAGGGCAATAGTGTGACACCTGACCCGAAAAAAAACAACATGTTGTCACCCTTTTCACCTCGGGCTGTTTGCATGCCTGATTATTATTATTGTAAAAAACGCTTTTTTCCCCCCAAAACGATACATATCGTCACGAAAACGTAGGCACACCCCTATTCGAAGCCTAACTCTAAAATGCTTCTTTATTTTATTTTTTTACCATGAAACATCCATTTCCCTTGTGAGGACCAGGAAAATGGTCCTCATCACAATGTCTATTTGTCAAATTCTATTATACTTGTTGTGGGGACATTTGTCATTTGTCACACACACACTTTCTCTCTCTATCTCTTTCTTCCTCCTCATCTTTCTTCTCGTTGTTAAAATATCGCAGGTCCCCCACCGGCTGCGAGAGCCTCCTCTCGGACCCCTGCTGCCTCCAGTCAGCCAGTCGTAGGAGGCTGTCACAGCCAATAAGCAAACGGCTCTGTGTCCTGCCATGCGGGAGGACGGCAGTGATTATGGGATATCGCCATGGGAACAGCGTGTGTGGGGGGGGTGGGGGAGAGGCTCCATTTCATCCTGGTTTGTGTGTTTACTGATGGCCCTCCTGCGCTCCTGGTGCTAACACATTGTGACTGCTGGGAGTTGGAATCACGCGTTAATGCATGCACGTATGTGTGTGTGCGTCAGGCACATTGGGCGGCACACACAAACACGAATTCTCACACACGGAAACACACATGCTGTATCCATTAATAAACACACACACTGACAGAGAACACAAATATGCACACACACCCATAAACCCACCAGACCACACGCAAACTCTCACACACCTACAGATGCACACACACATTGAACAGAAAAACGTACATTCCTGTCTACATACTCCGCCCCCCCCCCCATTCTATCTAGTACAGAATACATTTCTACTGTACCACAGTGACAGAAAACTATAGCATTCCCACTGTGTTATATCTTACCGTGACAGAAGACGCGGCAACACTTGTGGTGTCGTCATCTTGGCCCTCTCCACTCTGCATCAACACAACAAGAGTTAAAGTTATCAATGGACTACCTCAAAGAGGGAGAGTCATAGCTTTGGTGATCAAGGGAACATCGGGCAGTTGACTCTCAATGACTCAGCACACAAAACCGGGTCGCGGTCGGTTCTGACAAGCTCAAAAAACAACTTCAATATAGAGGACTGTATTGTAATTGTCTCATGGTCGATAATAATTTTGTGTCACAGTGCGTCACGTGTTTGAGAACCACTGGATTAGGGTGATGCTCTCTTTTCTCAATCAGCCATTCTAGAATTCTTACATTGGATATCACACGATGGCGCTGTATGTTTTGGGCACCAAACAACAGTCTAATCATCTTAATGAAATTGCTAGCACAGAACCTCTTGTCATGTAATTGTTCTTTACCGTGAGTCATTATATAAGATTTCCGAAGACTTGAGCATGAACCTCCCCAAAGGAGAGGTAAGGGGTAATACATAATGAATCAATTAAAATCCTAAAAAGACTGTGGGAATTCTCAAAAGGCTCTCTAAAACACACTTCAGAAGATGCAGCTCCTTTCATCTCCCAACCTGACATCTTTATTTACCATCTATTGTCAGTCTTAGCAGATTGCAAAGGTCTTCTCTAAACTTGTTAATGAGGAGTGCTCGATTGTCTGATTTATGCTTTCATTTTCTCCACTGGATACATGAATAAATCCTTTTCATGTATCCTCCTCACAGTCATTGTCTCCCGGTTCCTTCGTTTCAAGCACTTCCCTGTTTCACAATTAGCATTTTTGTGTGATTTCTCTCAGCGATGAAAAACAGGAAACAGATAGTCCACACAGCTTCTGTTGGGGAGGGCTCACAGTGAGACATATGGAGGATTTGGACACAACCGACTAGTTTTGTGCCTCTGTATTTTGGACCCCTGGACCTTTCTTGGGAAAGTTTGTGATTTACTGCAGGGAAAGACTGAAAAGCTCTAGGAGAGTAAGTGATGTGGGTTTAGTCCTTGGCTTTCTCTGGAAGGCACTCTGCGCAGACATGGGTCAAACAGAATTTAGTAATTCTTGGCATTTGTTTTTACACAACATGGAATACTATATGTGCTGGGTTTACAAGAGCAGTTTATATGGTGTCAGGAAAGCTGTCCGTCATGGGGGAAAATATAATGAATTGAACTTTTCTGTGATGGTCTCTAAACTTTCTAGTACTCCTTGTTGTGTACGGTGGGCGGTGTGCATGCTGAAATCCCACCGGACAAAAGTAGTACTATGCTGGTTAAAACAAACCCTGAGAATGATTTGAAAAGACAACTGCTTCACCCAGCTTTGCCACTACCTACTCCTTTGCTCTTCCTCTCCCCGCACAGTGAGACGCAGAGAGACCCCCAGTGTTATGATGGACACCTACTCACTGTGTGAAATGGGCACAATAGCAATGCTTTGCCGAGAAGAGGGGAAAGTATTCCCTGGAGAGCGAGAGAGGAGGAGGGTGAAGTGAGACTTGTCTCAAGTTGTATTTAAACCAAAATGCCTTATATCAGGGACTTTAGGACAGAGTAATTTGAAATGGGGGTCCATAGCATTATGAAAGTCAATTTGGGGTTTGTGACAAAGTTTGAAAACACCTGCACTAGGCTAGTTCTCTCTTTGTCAAATGACTAAAATCTAAACAAACAGCACGTGGGATGAGCACTGTGGTAGTAAAAGATAAACCCAAAGCATTTGTCTTGTCTAAACGTTTGTAAAACATCACAACACAAAATGCACAACTATGTTAAGTGAGTTTTCAGGGTGATAATGGCATCATTAGGCCATTCTCAGCAGACAGGGCGATATTCACAATACAGTGGAATGCAGAGCTAACCCACTCATGGTGACCTCTGCCCTCTTACCCCCTAACCACCACCCCGCGCCATCCAATACCCCTTTCACAACCTTGGCTATAGAAGGAAGGCAACAAGATAATAAAATCAACTTATTCCGTGTTGAGGGGACATGAATGGGCTCTTCTGCCCTCTGGAACAAAGTGACCATCTCTTAGCATAACAAAGCCCTCTCCCAGCCTGCCTCGACACTTCAACTCCTCCGTCTATTCATCCTGTCAAAACACGGACGGTTCGCTTTCCCTTCCCTTTCTCATCTCTCCCTCTTCTCCATCGCCTCCTACACAATGAACCCCCCTCTTCAGAGCCGACTGACAGCTACCGAGGAGGGGAGCTGAGGGGAGGGCGTTGGTGTTTGGGGGTATCCAACCTCTTATGGCCATTCAGGGGTGTCCCTTTTGTAGAACAATCTCCCATCCTAATTGGTGGCGTTTACGGGCCACTCCGTCAAACTGGCAGCAGTGAAATGTTACATGGTGCATTGAGCCAGTATAAGAGATGCAACTTAAAAGGACAGAGTTTGTAGAATAGCGGGAACTGAAGAGTGGCTTGAAGAAGAAAGAGGTGCACAATTAAAGACAGAGACAATAGCCTGTGTTGAATAACAGTGATGATAGGCTATCCAATGACGTAATTTTTCGCATCGTTAGTCGTTTAATGAAGCCCTTTACCCCTTCAATCAAAATAATTATTTTAAGTCTCACTCATAATCACGTCAAGCAGAGATAACATCAATCACCTATCTCCTTAATTATTCATCTGTAGCCACCACTTTCAATTAGAAACAAAAAGAAAGACAAAAACGTATACGGGTACTTTACTAGACAACATAGGCCTAATCTTTGTTCCCTAAAGTTTATGTTTCATCAAGCGCCTCAAAAGACAATCCCTTGATCGGCCAATCAATTTGATAAGCCGTCTAATCTATCACTGTGCTTTCAGCTCTTTTGATTAAGGTTATTAGCGACATTAATGAGAAAAGGGCAATTCTCAAAGATTAAACTAAAGGATGTTGTACCAGTTAGTGTCTGTTCTATAATCTCTGAGTCTTTGTAGTCAATTTCCATGTCTAAGGCATTTACAGAGGGAACACCTCCAGCGATAAATGAGTTATTGTAACGAGCCAGAAACCCATGAGGACAGGACTTCCTCTTTAATTACTCTTCTCCAATCAAACGGCAGCCCTGCAGTCAAGACTCAGTAATTCCGTCTGAAAATTAAATGTTCCTAAACAGTCTAGTGAGACGAAGAGAAAATGTATTAAGAGATGCAAGTGAGAAGTTTCTTCATACTCTCTAATGACGGTTGATGGAGTCTCCTTCACTGAGGCGGGACTAAGCTATACCACTTAAGAGCAGACTCGACTTCTTAATCCCATTCCAACAGATTTATTTGTTTCAATATTTTGTTACTGACCCATTTTGCTGTACTTTCTTAATTCCAGTTGATTTTTATGATGCCGAAGTGAATATGTCATGACTGATGATGATTAAGGGTTAGTTCTGTTTATAAAGAAACTTGTGTAGGCCTTTTGTGAATAGAATGTAACAGCCTAGGTGTATCAAAAAATAACATAAAATAATAATAATAGTAATATAGAAGTGATGCAGCTAATGGCTCTTGTGGTAACTAATGAAAAAACATTCACCTAAAAAGGCATTTTGTAAATTGACTTATTGGAAACAACAAAGTCTTATCACACCTGATAAGCTCAGAGACGGGTGCGTAGGCAGGGATCAGACGTATATATACAGTATATAAAATGACCCGCACACCGTCTACACTTGCACAATAGGGACAACTTTATTCAAGCAACGTTTCGATCAATAGACCTTCTTCAGGTAAATTGATTTATTACAATAAGACTTTTAGTCTGAGAGATACAGTACAGTTAATGAGGGTGGAAAGACTGGCAGGCTTTGTCAAAATGTTCACTATGATGCCGTGTTTCGGCAGCAAAAGCACTTATCCCACCCCAAGAACCCCTGGCTTATGTAATCTGCCCTTCCATTCAGAGTCTCTGCCATATGATTGTTTGAGAAATGAAAAAGCCATTTTGGAGCGGGCAGCCAGTGTGAAAGAAGCCGCCTGTTCTGTACCGTGCCCCACGTTGTCAAAGCCTTTGTGGATCGCAAGAGGTCAAGGAAATTATGATTACGCTTACAGCCTTGACGCTCATTCACTGGGGTTCCATATTCCCTGCATGACCCCCTTGAGAACGCGGTCCTTTCTCTGTGATAATGAAACTCGATAGCCCTGCAGAGGAACATGAATGTTTTGTTAAGAGGGGAGTATCTGTGTTGTTCAGTTCAGGGGGTTCATCTTGACAAGATGGGGGTCTTTTTTGTCTGAGAGCTTCACTTATTCCTCATGGCTTTGCCTTGGCTTCAGTTAGACCAATGGACTTACCACAAAAATGTATTCTGTAAGACCTATCATGATTGACTGAGGAGCAAAAGATTTGATCAAGGACAAGGTTGGTTTTTGAGGTGGCAAGTCAACGATAAATATCATAACATTTTCATTCATCATCATTTTGTTGTGATCTACAATGCTGGATAGGCTACAGGTACACAAAGATTATTAAACAACACTAGCCACCAGCTGCAATATAATAGCATTAGTTCCATTTCACTACCAGCCACGTTGGAAGGTAGCCAAAATGGTATTTTTCCATCCAAAAATTCTATTTGGACAGTAAAATAATAAAATTGGCAGGGTGTATTTTGTGATGCAAGATTGGAAGATGCAAGATTGGTGCTCAGCAATAGACGTCAATGTCAATGTTTTGGAGTAGCATAGGTCTTGGTCTTCAGGGCAATCGGACACTGTTCATGATTTGAGGCATTTTGTTCAAAACGAGCCACTCCGGTAAACTTTACATGCCAATCTTAGCCAATCAGGAGGGAATACAAACCCTCTCCAGACCAGACACGACAGCATGCACACCGCCCATTCGACAACAGATTTTCGGCCACAGGCACTTTCCAACGCTTACCACGGCCGAAATCAGTGCGGTGCAGAGCTACCTTAAGAACATTGTTCTTCTTGTTATCTGTAGAAGGGTATTGTTTTTGTGTGGTTTATCTGTTTGTTAGCAACTTTATGAGAAAACAGTTGCATGAATATGAGTCTTCCATTAATTATTACCAAAGGTCATTAGATTACATGATTACATTTTGGGTGCCAAGGTCAAAGGTCATGAAAAATGTCAAAATAGTTTTTGACCATAACTTTGTCAAAAATATAAAATTATACTACAAATTGCACTGTGTTTCTGAGCTATAATCTATCTGTGTACATGAACTGTAAGGGTTCAAAGTGTTGCTGTGAAAACCACATGGGCTACAGTATCTTCTCCTCTAACATGGGATAGAGACACATTTACTATTTTCAACAATTAGGAAGTCACATACAGTCTTTTATTAGACAACATGACCATTGACCTTGAGCGACATTGAAAGGTCAAACCAGCCTTATCAAAGTGGATCAATGCCTCCAAAAAGCCTGACTTCGCCTTTTGTACGTACAGTATGTTCTGTTTAAAGAGAGACAGAATTTGGTGTGCCTGCCATCACTTTTAATATGGAGCAAACCATAATATAATATTCTCATAGTACTGTCAAGCATATTTGAAAAAAGTAGGTCTCTATGATTAAGGCATACGGTGTGGTAAAGTTGGTATCACTTTGTATGTTGTTGTTATTAACACTAACATGCCCACAATTTCCCTACATTTGTTTTACAGTTTTGACCACCAGAGTCTGGCAAGTGATTGGTTAAGTTGGTTGCTAATCTTAACCTAATCTGGTTAAATTGGTATCAATCTTTTAGATTTTTTCATACTTGTCAAAATGAAAGTGAGTACAGTTCTCCAGAGCGGCCAATCTTGGCAGTTGACCCTTAATAAAGTTCTAGGACTCCCCTACGTCCACTAATAGATGAAAATGTTCTGCAGTTAAGTAAAATATCACTTTAAGCTAATTGCTAATGTCAGTGAGAGACATGGTTCACTCACTTTCCTGGAGAAGGCTGGATCGCTGGCCAGGGATACTGTGTCACTCTTCAGAGACATGAGGTCAGAGCAGGTCATGTCCCCTCCGTCATTGGAGCTGGGACTTGGGTCTGTGTACAGCAATGTGGGCACAGGGGTTGCCAGGTCTGCATGCCTCTGTTTTGGCGCTGGTGGTAACGATATTTGTTCCTGTTGGGCCAGTGGTGGTCGTCGGAGCTGACATAGAGCAAAACAAATTTATATATAAATGAACCCATATTTAGAGTATAACATAATAATAATATATAATATCATGTCAAATCATATCACACTTGATGTATTTACCCCCATGCACTTGTTTCTTAGGCATGTTTGCTTTAGTTAGAGTGTGTGTGTGTGTGTGTGTGTGTGTGTGTGTGTGTGTGTGTGTGTGTGTGTGTGTGTGTGTGTGTGTGTGTGTGTGTGTGTGTGTGTGTGTGTGTGGTTGGGGAGTGGTTATGACGTTGGGCCTCACATCATGTGGTCTGCGCACTAACAATCTAACTACTAACAATCATCTACCAGTGGTGTACCCTCCCATGTGCATGTTGACATTTATTTTTCTGAATCAAAACACACTCAATTGTCATTATTTACATTAATATACATACAGTGTACAGTAAGGTTCTCAAGGTTGTATATTTTTGCTTTTCATTTCAAAGCCAAAATACATATTTTTTGTAACCTTTCATTGACACACGCGAGCGCGCGCAAACACACGCACGCACGCACGCACGCACGCACGCACGCACGCACGCACACACACACACACACACACACACACACACACACACACACACACACACACACACACACACACACACAGACCGATTGGCACGCAGATATACAGTACATTGCACTCATGAGCTGAGGAAGGAATAAGGATGTTCTGTTTGTGATTCCTTTTAGTCAAAACACCATCGTATCATTATGCTTCCCATAAATTTTAATGGCATGTGTACACATATACAGTATACAGAATGTGCATATTTTCAGGGCATACAATCTAAAAATTCCTTCAGTTAGAACACCATTGTATCATTATGCTTCTTTCACACATGGTGATATAAATAAGGTATGACGCAATACAGGAACGAGCAAAACCTCCATACCTGATTTATTGTTACGACTTGAATGAAGGTGATATCCCAGGAATAGTCACAAAACACACACACAACCCTCCCAGTAAGCTCTGTTTGTGATACAAACTACGACTTATCAGTTTCAATCTGGGCTCGTGTCTCTCAAATGGCTTTAGGGTGCCACCAAATTAGCATATGAGAGAGTGTTTACAACTCAACAAAATGTCCGTCTGCCTCCCCTGAAAGTAGCGTTCATCTTTATCTTGTGGGAAACAAAATGAATTGGCTGCCTGGGCCTGTTGAGGACAATTAGGCCCCAGTTGGCAACAGACAGCAGAGGCAGTTTAACATCTAGAGCTCTGATTGTCCTTTAACTGTTGAGGACTGACGTCCCCAGAGAGCTAATTATAGCTCTCCAGCCATTATTGTCGCGAAACACACGCACGCACGCATGCACGCACGCACGCAGCCATGCACGCACGCGTATGCGCACACACACACCGATGGCTTTCTCTCTCAAATCAATTTCAATTCAAAGGAGCTTTATTGGCATGTTAAACATACGTTTACATTGCCAAAACAAGTGTGAACATTTTTTAACATAATTTATGTAATCAGAAATATGCAAACAGATTATCAGCTTGCCATTGTACTGACAAATTCACAAAACCTGTGTGTGTCTGTGTGTGTGTCTGTGTGTCTGTCCCGGAAAAAACTCTGGCACTGTCCGACCGATTAGCTTCAGAGCGGGTGTGTGTCGCCGATGACCCGGGATTGTGCATTGCTGAGTGGGTATTCGGTTGTCCAGAACCTGTCCGCTGGTCTGCAGAGGACCTCTGTGTCTACATCGCTCTCAACTTGCGTGGTCCTCGAGAAGGCGTTGCCCAAAGTGTCAAGTTTGGGCACGAACGAATTCCGGCACAAACGTGACACGAAGCCCAGCCTACCATTCAAGGTGTTTGATAGACCTACCAGAGACGCAGGAAATCCTGTGCCTCCTCCTCAGACATGTTTTTTGATTTCTCGGGATGCATAAGCCCCTCCTAATTGCCTTAATAGCTCACACCCCAAATCTGGGACCAGTTGGTCTAGTCGTGGGAAAAAACGTTCATTTCAATGAACAAACGATTTCGTTCACGTTCACGGCAATGATTCGTTCAAATGATTCGTTCACGTTCTCGTTCAGTACCGCTAATTTCTAGTGAAAAACACTATCGCGGGAGCGTTATTATTACGTCACGTGTACAGCACGCCCTCTCGTCCTGAGTACGGGAGGAGGGGATGGGAGGCATGAACGATAGCGTAAACGTAACAGTTTCAGGAAATGAACGAGCTCGTTCACGTTCACGGCAATGAACTAGTTCTTTTGAACGAATCGATCATGAACGACCCATCACTAATTTGGTCTATCGCTCCCCCAGATTTGGTGGCTTATAGAATGATTATGATATACTGCATATACCATAGATAAATATGGACGAAGGGAACAGTCACGTGACCCATTGGTTTCTACAGACCCGCTTTGAAGCCACTTTTTCGGTCCCGAAAAGCAACGACTGCTATTGGCTGGAACCTCAGCGAGGGCGGGTCTTCACTCGGTAGAACCAGTAGAAGCCCTAGATTAATTTAAAAATGAATAGGACCATAATTTACTCAACGCATATCATGTTAATTGAAAAAAGACTTTAAACTAGTGATTGAAAACATAAACTCATTAAAATGTTTACGAAGGTAATAAAATCTATTATAAACCACATTCACTTGAATGGAGTAAATGCTTCTGCAGCCAGCAGGAGGGGAAATAGCGACATCTGCTGGGCTATTAATAAACACTGCATGCTGATGATGACTTCCTATTTGGCCTCAAATCCAGCGGAGCTTCCCTGCCGCCTATGCGATATTTGTAAGTGCACAGTGTTTGGGAAGGCTTCCCCTATTGGGCGGGCGCGCGGGCGGGGACTTCTTTCTTCTACATTAGAAGAGTTAGGACGTCACATTCTAATACAGCCCAAATACCCAATCTCAACACTGGCCAGAGTGGCGCACCTCGCTAAACATTAGACAATCCATTACCACTGGGATTTTGGGTTCGACTCCCGCTTGGGACAATACTTTTTCAAACATCCGCAGACTTTTTTTCACCGATAAAGTATAGTTTTGGACCATGACTAGTCGACTAAGCACCGTCCGAGTTATGTACCGATAGGCACAGAATCGTAAATGATGTTGGTGGGGACTGCGTTTGCCCCAACTGCCACTCAAAGTGACTACTGGCCAATCACAGTGCGTCTTTCCCGGGACTTACCCAGCTCTCAACTTCCGGTACACAACCAGAATGCACTAACATAGCTCGCGCCGCCTATATACAAGCAGAAAACTCCCTCTCTCCCTTCCTCTCTCTCTTTCACTGATCAGGCTCTGGTCTGACATCACACACAACAGAAACTGGTGCCTAACAACAGCGATTTGTGCTGATGACAACCGGTGCTGAACAACAGCGATTTGCGTACTGTGTCATCAGGCATGTCCATATATGGACACAACCATTGCCAAACAACGGCAATTGGACGTCAGGCATGTCCAGTCCATTTAATGCGAGTATTTGCCTGTGTGTGTGTGTGTGTGTGTGTGTGTGTGTGTGTGTGTGTGTGTGTGTGTGTGTGTGTGTGTGTGTGTGTGCGTGCGTGCGTGCGTGCGTGCGTGCGTGCGTGCGTGTGTGTGTGTGTGTGTGTGTGTGTGTGTGTGGAGGGGTCTTTACATGACATGGAGGGGACTTTAATTGGTGCTGGTGACTATCACATAGGTATCATCAAAGAAGCACCCTGCTATGTTAGTACCATATACGTACGTGCCATTAACAAGCACATTCACACAAGTGAATTACCATGTGGTATAGAGACAGGTGTGAGATGTATCATATATCCAAAGAAAAGGGATGAATCAATTAAAGCAACTTGGTGGTGCACCCTACTGTACATTCACAATATAAAGAGAATACACTCAAAGTATGAGTGAAAAAACTTTACCTGGCTTGTACTTAAAGCTGCAATCCGTAACTTTTATAGTCTAGTGTTGAGATATAACGGAGAGCCTGTTTAGGAATGTGAGATATTTCCTTATGAATTTCATGCAATACCTCTTGTCAACCAGCAGTGGTCCTACCCGACCAGAAGATCTAAAAAGTGCAGGGAGACCACATCCAGCCACCGCAGTTGTGTTAGTTATATTGTATTTACATACTCTGCCATACAGATTGGTTGAACCAACGTTTTATTCACCAAAAAATTGATGGAGTGCAGCTTTACAATATCTGTGAAACGGCAGGTTTGAGACAACACATTTCAGAGACTATGACATACTGCACAACTTTTCGACATGTTCCTGTTGGTTGTGGTATTAACTTACTTGTAAAGTCTCCCACACACATACAAATCAGATCTGAAAAATTAACAGTGAACCCTGTACTCTAAAGGTCATGTTTGGTTCTTTTACAGGGTGACAATTGCTTGGTTACATGTCGGGTAATGACGATGTAGCTCTATGATATATAGCTTTGGGGTACGCTAATGGTGGTCGTAGCTTGGGGGTTAACCACTTTCAACCTGGCATCCATATGTGCATGTCATATATGACCATTTTGAAAAAATAGAAAATCCAAAATGTCCAAAAATTAGAATTTTCATAAATATGTAAGTTAAAAAGGTTTAATAACAGATCTACAAGCTCACAACGCATAGTGATGCGATGTGTTGTGAGCTTGTAGATCGGCTAGGGCTTAAGTGGTTAATCATGATAAGATGTTTTTTTGCTGGGAGGAGCAGAGGAATAAAGTCCCTCTCTCTATTGCCTGGATTGGCATCTTCCCCCATTTCCCATGCAGGGGAGAGCGCGTATCCCCCAGTGAACACTCAGGCCTGTAAATTGTTTATCAGACACTAATGCAGTAGCCTAATCCTATTTGCATTCATATTAGTTCCCCCCGTATCGCGATCTGAGGGAATTACTTATTCGAATCCTTCTGAGGGGTAAATAACTTTATGCATGATATCAGTATCTTCATAATTCAGATCGGTGAAGTCAATTTGGTTTAAGTGCTCCTCCGCTGCGTGTCAGGAGAGGGTTCTGAGGAAACTTATTTGGAGGCGGCTCGGATCACTGAACATGTACACACAAGGGCGGGTAATGGAATCTATCACAGGAGCGCTGGAAGAGAGTTAAATTCTCGCATGTTTACCCCCTCCAAATCTTCCAGTATGGCTTTAAGCCTTGCAGGTTTGTAAATAAATAAATACAGTTTTTACGTGCTGAAGTGCTTTGTGCTCAAGAGTTCTTTCAATCATTTGCACATAAATTCATTTCATTCATTTTATTCAATAGTAATGCTTTTTCTCTATTCTGCATTCTCTTTGGTAAAAGAAAAAGAAAGGAAAAAAGGATTTAAATATAACACGGATATTTATATTAAGTAATTTAGTTCTTTCATATTCTATTGGAAATATATATGGGCATGGTCTGTTCCTATAATACAAATGAAAATATTCAGATACATTTTCTCACAGATGTGATAATAAACCTATAGTTATTTATGCTGGTGTGCAGATGTCCCATGATTATTGTCGAATGATTACATAGTTTTTCTCAGTTCGAGATGAACAAAAATACCCTATTGAAAATGTTCAGTTAATCGCAAACCAGAGATGTGACATGTGGAAGGAAGACATGAATGCATAATTCTGACTCTAAACCTACATACCCCTGTAAAATATGAAAATAGAGAAAAATACAGTACAGTTGAGTTTGAAAATGGTTTTGATGAAGCAGAAAAAATAGAGCAGATAGGGGGGGGCTGACAGGATAGCTGGGCTTTGAACTTGATCAGAGATATCGCTTAAACAAAGAACAAAGGCGGCAAAGATGAAGAAGAAACTAAGGGCTACCTGTGAGTCGTGAAAACAAAGAGGTTGAGGAAGAGAAGACATTTGGCATCGCCAACATTGGAGTGGAGTGGAACAGTTGAAAACCATGAATATAGATTAGAGAAGGTGGTGTGCATATTATTTCCCATCAGGCATTGTCTCTTTACTCACCTCATCTGCCTGAGTGATCATGTGGGCTGGGGCTCTGCCACCTGCCTCCCATGCTTCATCCTCACAACAAGCTGCACCAGACGTTAGACCCTGGATTGTGGGGAAGGCCATGCGTGGAGCTAAGAAGGTCTCACAGCCCTCTTCCTGCGGAACGGCTAGGTCTCGATCCCGAGTACAACCTTGATCCATGGGAGGTAGCAAATTCTGATACTGTTGGTGTGAAGATTGTTGACAGTCTTGGCCGTGTTCTTGATACCACGCAAGACGACAAAGCACTTTCTGGACTTGAGTGGAGTCATGTATTGCACACATCAGTTCCCTGCCTGGTGGTGGCTTCTGGACTATACTCAGTACTTGCTGGTGTTGTGTCACGTGTTGTACAACGCTAAGCACTTCCTCATCTTGAATTGGATCCACACCGTTCGCATCAGCATCTTTTGTCACCTCACTGTGGGAGAGACAGGGTTCAGCGGTATGACTCAGAGAAGCAGAGATTCCATCCTCTGTCTGTTGTGGCTGTGGGCTCACGGCTGTAGGCTCAGGGGACATCATGGTTTATGTTATCTGTGCATGAGAGTAAATATATTTGATTAAGGAAAACAGACAGGAAATTCCTTTTCAATCAGTGGCGTAGGTTGCTGGTGACACGGATACAACCAGGAATAACGTTTCCAAGTGTCTACAAATAGTCTACAAATAAACGAAAAGCTTCCCAAATTGCAGTGGATCACCAGTTAAAATAGTAAATATAAGCAGTAGGCTATCTCATTTGCTATTCTCTTACTCCTGTCATCTGAATCTGTTGGCCAAGCCTTTTCACTCACATACAGTAGGAAATGTCCCAGCATTTCTAACACATAATATGGAAATCCCATGGGTGGCAATTATGTTTGAGCACGGGAAGCAGACATTTCATACTTGGATGATAACTATTAAAATGAGTATTTTCCAATTAATTAAACACTGTCTTTAAGTAACCTCTGGACATTTGCCCTGCAGGCTAAGCTAATTTATGGAATATTGGAGGGGAAAACAAACGAGCGATCCTTTTATGTGAAAATCTTAACAAAAGAGCGAGTACCACTGAGAATATGAGGGAGCTGAACTGTGCATTTCCCTGAATATTCAACTTTGTACATGCAAATCGTTAACATAACTTTTTGATATCATAAAACGCACCACAGTGTGAGACTGTGGGCGTGCTTGTTGGGGTGTCTGAGATGGTGAAATCATTTCAGAAGCCCACCATTGCTTCAGATTATAGATAATCCATGCAATACTTTGCATCCAGCTCTGAGAGAAAGCCCTTCTTGAGTCTACATAACAGTCAACGGTGAAGTAGAATAAGAGGTGAAATCGCCCCTGCCAACAGTGGAGAGCTTTAATGAATGATGCTTAAAAAAGCGTGAAAATGCAGCTTAAAAACAGCTAGTGATTCAGAAACAGTCTGCTCATCTCCTGCATCATTTCACCCTGCTGCCATAAATGCATTCATGCTCGTGATGTGCTTAGTGAGACTCCTTAAGGAGAACGTTTTCCTATTACTCAGGCTTCATTATGCCAAATCAATATTCGTTTAGCAACTGAGGTTATAGCCCAGGCTATAGCCTACACTTCAAGGTAGTCTCTACAGCTCCCTCCTGCACACAGCTCGGATAAGTGCTGTCGTTACAAAAAAGAATATTATTCCAAGCTCTTTTCATGCAGAAAATGTCTGCTGTGTGGGTTTTATATTGCTTAGAAGAAGACAATATAATCCTCGGAAAAAACACAATATTCTGTGATGTTTCGAATGGACCTGTACATTTTTCTTGTAGTGTTTATTTTTGTATCTTTAAATCTTTTTCAACTGACCATGGACATTTAGGTAGACAGGCCCTGTTAAACATATTCATAATTGATATTGAAATAATAATTAGGACAAAAATGGATGAAACATTAAGCTCTCAACACAAGCCAGCTTGTGGCCGAGAGTGCAATGTTCCATTCTTACCTGGAAATGTCTGCCATGTAGCCTATACTGTTCTCCTCCTGGAATATATAAATCGAGATTGTTATTATCCAAAGACTTGCAGTGCTTTGCAGGATCATGCCATCACCATGAAGAGGAACCAAAAAACTAAACAAAAACAAACGAAAGAAACCTAGGGGTATCTATTTCATTTATTGTCACCGACGGCAACAGTCTGCAACGCCTTGTTGTGAACAAGGCTCACGCTGAAAGGTAACCCACTGGCCTAAGTATAGCAACTGCAAACAAGATTAGCTGTGGGTATTCACTGAGATTAGAGACATGGACACTCCTATGAAGTAGTAAACTAGCATGCCTGGTATAAAGCAGGCTAATTGGTGCAGGCCCTTTTGCACAATCACACAATTCATTAAAAAAGCTATAGACTAGCAATCACGTGCAATCTGACACAGAGCAAAGGTTTTCACCGTGAAAGGATTAGAGAATAACACAATAATATTAGGGCATTCACAGGGAGGTAGTGTGACATCATGAACATATAAGTGACACTGACTGCAAAATGCAGACAGTTCAGATACAGTAGGCCTAGGTACAGTATAGGCCACGTATTGCCAATATGGGACGTGTCCTTACATGGAAAATATAGAATCCTCTAGCATCCAAGCAAACAGTTATTACCATTTACAGTGGTGGAAAAAGTACTCACATTTTTTACTTAAGTAAAAGTATCAATACTGCAATGTAGAAATACTCTGTTGCAAGTAAAAGTCCGGAATTCAAAATTTACTTGAGTAAATGTACAAAGGTATTGGTATAAAAATGTACTTAATGCACCAAAAGTAGAAAGTACTCATTATGCAGAATGTCCTGTTTCACAATGTATCATACAAATCTTTTGAAAATAGCCGATCTACAAGCTCACAATGCGTCATGATGCAACGCATTGTGAGCTTGTAGATCTACTATTTTCGAAATGTATATAGGGCTGAAGTGGTTAATGTATGTTTTGTAATAATCTAAATCTACAAAGTAACTAGTAACTTAAGTTTTCAAATAATTGTAGTGGAGTAAAAGTACAATATTTGCCTCTGAGATGTAGTGAAGTAGAAGTAAAAGTACTGAAATTGGAAATACTCCAAATACTCCAGTAGGCCTACTCAAACTTAAGTACAGTACTTGGTTAAATGTACTTAGTTACTTTACACCACTGTCCCTATATATAAAAAAACTTTCTGAAATCACTCCACTACCTCTCACTGCCTATTGTGCCTAACTATTTTAACACTATAAACACCTGCGTCAGAAGTGTGTGTGTGTGTGTGTGTGTGCGCGTGTGCGCGCGCGTGTGTGCGTCTCTCTCTCACACACAGACACTCGCACGCACGCACGCACGCGCACACACACACACACACACACACACACACACACACACACACACACACACACACACACACACACACACACACACACACACACACATATCTGGAATGCACTTGTGTTTATGGGGTGGAGCTGACAATCATACAATGAGTTGCCATTCCCACAGATTTCCTCCCCCTTTCAGCAAGGGGCGCGTTGGGCGCACACTTCTCAACGTGCAGGATCCGGCGCGGCGCGGCACAGCTGACAGGCACTCTTGTTCAGCACCACACAACTATCTTACAACTCAGTGCAGTAAAGACACACAACACACTGAACGACTTGCAATGTCACTGGACGAAACGTATCTCCTAAAAACGCGAAAATTGCATTTCCAGATGTGATGTGAATTTTGATATCCTTTCCTCATTTGTCTGTGCGCGTCTCAAAGCGCACAGTCCAGTGGCTCACTTTTTACCCCACTTTTTTTTTTTTTTAAATTTAAAGTCGTCAGCCATGTCGTATCCTCAGGGCTTTCTGTTCCAGCCGTCCGTCTCGCTGGCTCTTCACTCCTGTCCGTCGTTCGGCTCCGGTGTGATTCTAGGACCGAGGACAGAGGAACTGGGTCGCTCGTCCGGCTCCAGGTCAGCCTTCGCTCCCTACGCGGGACCGGCGCCGTTCGGCACGTCTTCTTCCCCCGGCTTCAACTCTCACCTCCCGTACGGCGGAGAGCCCCGCGCGGCGGCCACTCTGAGCGCGTTCGTGGTAAGTAAGTAGCGAAGTAGCAAAGTTAGGGGAAAAAAAGGTGGCTGAGGAGAGTTGTGTTATGTTTTCTATCCAAGTGCGTGCAGTCAGATGAAGCGCATAGGAAGACAGGTGCCCTCTGTTATTGTTGCGCTGTGCAAATAGAATTTAATTTGGTGACACGATAAACCATTTCTAACTTTACCCAGGCGGTTTTACAAAAATTTGGTAACCAACTTTCAATTCATTTTATACTTCCTTTCTTATAAATGTTTGTATAAAGTAAATTATTTGTCTGTCACTAAATGTTTCATGAATTGATGAATACACAGGACCCCAATGGAAACAAGCCATATAGTGCTTTCTTGGGTTTAATCCTATTTAGCGTCCCTTTGTATACTTTTCTGTGTTTTTTTTGCAAACCGCTAAATAAAGTATTCAATCAATCAATCAATCAATCAATCAAAGTGTAATGTTATCCAAGGAAGACACATTGCAACACATTTTGAGAGATCTAGACAGAAAATAGGCATATTCAATAATTTGTCTTTCAGCAACTAAAGACCTTAACTGGTATATATGTAAAACTATTCCAATAGTCCTTAAATCTGACTTAAGTTAATTAACGTCTACTGTATGCATTCATTTATTAAAAGTGTATAAAACATATCAAGTGAGGACACAATTTGGCACTGAACTAGGCCTTATGTTTGTAGCTATTTTGCTAAGATATATCAAATAAAAATGAAGTTGCATTGCTTTTACAAAATGATGTAATTCATGATTTCACACTCCACATGTAGCCTAGTGGACTCTGAAGACGGACACATGATACCAAAATATATAAAATCCACTTGTTCACTTTTCCAGGGCTCTGCATATGACCCCTCCACGGGGATAACCGGGGCCATAGACTATCATCCATTCGGAGGGGCCCTGGGACCTTATGCGTATGGAGACCCTGCATATCGTAAAAATGCAACCAGGGACGCCACGGCCACCCTCAAAGCCTGGCTCAATGAGCACCGTAAAAACCCCTATCCCACCAAAGGAGAGAAGATCATGCTGGCCATCATCACCAAAATGACTCTGACCCAGGTGTCGACATGGTTCGCCAACGCCCGCAGGCGCCTAAAGAAGGAGAATAAAATGACGTGGACACCCAGGAACAGAAGTGAGGATGAGGAGGAAGATGACAATATTGACCTTGAGAGGAACGATGAGGAAGATGAGCCGATCAAGTCATCCAACGAGCTGGCATCTAAGAATGAGTCTGGTGCGTAAATTATTTATTTATTGATATATTTTATTTTTGCTAATCTGCTTTGCTTTTTAAATTTGAGTAAGCATACATTGTTATTACTAGTGTTTGTCATACTATTTTATAGGAGCTTATTTTATTTAGTTTTAGTCGTCACATAGCCTATAGGCTTATTAGCAGCATCTTATGAGCATGTCCGAGCATAGGCTGTGTGCGTGCTTGACTGTGCTTATTTGTTTCTGTGCATCTTTTGACCTTAAAATATGCTAATCTTCTTGGCCTACTCTATTCTGTAGCTGGACAACATCCAACAAACCACTGCGAGAAATACAATGAGGACAACTGCAGCAGCAGTGACATGGAACGGGGCTTAACTGATCCGGATTTTAAGGACCGGGGGGACAAGAGAATGTCCCAAACGTCAGGGCCCGTCACTGGTGCGTCTCCCCAAAACGCACATCTTGGGATTCACAGAGTTCAAGAGTCAGACCGTGCACCAAGTCCAGCATCGAAGCGCACCAATGATGTTTCCAACACCACCTCCGTCATACAACCACAGAACCCAGCTCCAAAACCAAAATTGTGGTCACTCGCTGAGATTGCAACTTCTTCGGACAAATGCAAAGGATCTAGTGAAACTTCACATACCATGGGAACAGGCCCAGCGCACATAACGTCTTCATCACGGAACCAATTCCCTCACAGCGCGGCTCTATCAAGACACCTCTATTATACTTCTCCATTTATTCCCGGCTATTCAAACTATGGCACTTTCGGACACTTGCATAATGGCCCCGGATCAAACATGGGCTCTGCAGCACATTTAAATGGATTACATCAAACTATGTTGCAGAGAGCAGAGGCAATGACCAGGGACAGTAAACTAAGAAGCCAGACACATTTAGATATTTGTAAAGATTTAACTCACCACGAACTCAAGAAAGGTATGATGAACGTGAAAGATTTGAGGGACATTTGAAGGGTAGCAGACTTTTATTTATTTGGACCGTGCAGTAGCCTATTTGTGGGATGCCTTTCTGCCATGGCCTGGAATTCTAACAAATTAGACTATTAAAGAAAGGAAAAGCCCACATAGGCCACAGACTATTATTTAGTAACATGAATATACAATTTTAGACTGCATTTTTTCTATGTTCATAAAGATGTAATCTTTGTAGTGCATTTCTGCACAAAACGCAAATTACTCATTAAAGGCTAGTTTTATGAATATGTAAGTAACCACTCTCAGTTTTTACTTTAGTAATTATTTTTCAGTGAATGATGTCTATTATATGAAGTGAATGGGCTGGCCTGACTCATGACATCCCCCCCCCGCCCCCCTCATCAGAATAACTTACAATACAAATATAATTCCCACAGGTGGCCTAAGATTTAGGCCTAAGCTAAATGTATAATTTCCACAGGCCTTGCAGAAGCACAAACCAAAGAGTGCAGTAAGCCTTGTAGGTCTACAGAGTCATCCTAAACCATGACCATTTAATCAAGCATACAAATAATACAAAATGTTGCCTTTTATCTTCACTCGAGTCACTCACTGTCTGTGTTGTCAAAGAAATGATTATAGCCTTCTGTAATATAAGGGACTTAAGTTCACAGCTTAAAATGTCCCTGTTCTGACAAACAGGAAGACTTTCAGTTCCTTTACAGCACAGCCCCTATATTTAATCACAGATAACCTTCCTGGACAAATATCAACAGCTAAGAGGCTTACATTTTCTTGGGGCATCTTTTAGGAATTAATTGTGTAAATTTCAGATCTAGTTGGTTTTCTTTTGAAGCCGGGGGATTTGCTCTGATCCTGTATTTTGCGGGTCCCAAGAGCAACAAACATGGGAAGGAAAATCATATCAGTCTCTAAGCTGTGTGCACACTCCACAATAACTTGGAATGAAAGTGTAATCTGCACTGTGCCATAGTGAAACGAGAACATGTTTCATGTGCTATGGGATTGTAATGCCCCCGAGAATGCCTTATGCGATGACACACAGTAAACTCCTCTGTGTTCATTTATCCATTTGTAACTCAGAGGATGTACTGCACGAATGTAACCAAATGGACCCGTTTGGTTACAATTGTGTACATTCTCAGAGTTAAATCAACTCAGAGGATTTTACTGTGTGCCGTTTTGTGCACGCGTCCATGTACTTCTGCCCTGTAACCACGCCTTTCAGTCTGGGAGAGAATACAAAAGAGGTCATGTCCCCTACTGTGTGAGGTGTCATGCTTTTAAAATGTTTCATATCGTCGCTGTCGGGCCGAAACCTCCTATCTCCAAATTACTACTCTTTATGTTGTTTTCTTTCTCATACATTAGTGCCCTACTTCGTCATACTACAGTGTCACACAAAAGTAAGAAAAATAGCCAATCAACAAGCTCACAACGCGTCCCATTGCGACGCGTTGTGAGCTTGTAGATCTTCTATTTTTGAACAATTTTGAGAGTGACAGCGAAAGGAGTTTTATAAATATTGAACCAATGCAAAGTATTAGTAAGAGCTTGTGACCAATCAATAACTACATTGGATCCATTGGAACACAGGTTCTTTTATCCATTTTCTAAAAAAGTTAAAGTTTTGGACATAAGAGGTTTCCACCCGATGATATTCAACACATTTCCAAAACTTCGGATTATTTGTTCTGAGTATCATGTTGTGTTAAGACTAGAAGGGCTCATTTTCACTGAGTTGAATGAACACTTGCACGCAACTCTATGTGCCATACTCCCATGAAGCGCACTTCATTCCCATTACTGTGGAAGGACATCAACCGTGTCGTGGCTAATCTACAGTATTTATAGCTTATTTATTAAGGACAGATGAAGCATGTAATAAAACAGCTGCCATTACTTAGCATCACAGACAGTGTATTTTTGCTAATTCAGAATACCCTTCCTTACCAAAGGCACATACAGGTATATGACATTTAAGTGCCTTGCTCATGGGCGTATTGCTGTAGTGTGACCATTCTAGGTACAAAGATATATTTAGGAAGTTTTTGCTTTATTTAGACAGGATAGTACAGAAATAGGAAACTGAGGGCAGACACTGTAGGAAGGACATGCAAAGTCAGTCTCTAACCGGAATCAAACCAGGGATGTTGCTATTACTTTATGTAGTTGATGCACTATCCGGTCATCCACCGGTACGTCCTGCACCTGCAGCCTTTTCTACTGTTAGGCAGCCAAACATAGTCTGACATTATAGCCTGCCACCATGTATTCAGAGGGAAATATTGATCGACAACGAGAAAAAGAAAGTGTGAATGTGTTTACGTGTGTGCACCACGGTGCGCGCAAAAGTAAACGTGTGCCTGTGTCTGGCAAACAGCCGTCAATAATTCATGATCTGAAACAACAGAGTGCCACTGACAATAATGAGGAAATAATGAAACAGCTTATTGATCAGCTTAAATAAATCACTAACCACTCCGAAGGCCGATCCCAGCAGTCAGTAAGAAAGAATACAGGCAGTCCCCAAAAGTATTATATAAGAGAACTGTATCCTGTTTCTGTAATAAAAGCAGTGACCACAATCAATACGACATAGAGCATGGTCTGGGTTGTGTGTCATCAGCTTGAATGAGGATACACTGTAGAATCTTCAGTGTTAATTTAACCACTTATATAGACTTTGTTGACCGGTGTCACCCAGGGATCTATACTTGGCCCTCCTAATTATTTCCCTCTACACCAAATCTCTTCACGTTGTGTTGTGATGCATTTGTGAGCTTGTAGATCTGCTATTTTCACCAAATATTTTGTCACGTTTTCCTGTTATGACAAGGCCAGAAGAGGGTGGTTAGAAAGTGTAGAAATTGACCCTAACGGAGGAGCACAGCCCCATTACTGTTAATCATAGATAACCTTCCTGGACGCACAGTGAAACAGTGAAAAGACGTTCATGTAACTCTGTAACTCTGTGAGATTTGAGTGAGTTACATTAACATTCAGGATTTTGCAGTGTAGCGTGCACTGCAAACAATGTGGGAGGCAGTTGCCAAAGCAGATTCATAACCTCATTTGCAACAGAGAATATTGTAGTGATATATTAGTTATTTTCAACCGTATCTATAGTGAATTATTGATTATTAGTTATTATCATAAATATACTGTATACATGTATATGAATGATCATATTCTAGGAGTATACTTTGTAAGTGGTAGGGCAAAGACACACACTCAGGCTATGTTGAGTCAAAAGTACTACTATTTGAGGCTTTATGTTTGAAAATATAGTTCCAGCCAGCAGGCATGGTCATTGCTACCATCTGAATATTTGGATAAACGTTGGTTCTATCATTCATAGATACAAACAACCATAATTGCATCTTTGGAAATTTGAGTTGATTATTCGCCTTATGTCTTTCCCATAAAACTGAGGAACATCTTAAGATAGAATAAGTGGATAAAGAAATGAATCCAAAATATACAATAAACACAATTCAAATTATTTCCACAATAGCCTACACGTTAGCCTCATTGTACACTCTAGGATCTCTCATGAACATTACTTCTCTTACACAGTAAAATCATCAGTATTAAATTATGAATTTGTAACTCTATTGAGACTATACAAATTGTACATTTTAAGAGTTTAAAATTAACAATGAGGATTTTACTGTGTAGAAAGCTTCTTCACACTTGCGCTACATTGCTCAAATCTGCACAAACCACACCTCTGTAGAGCTCGGTCCCTAAGCCTTTTGCTTCCAGCTGTGTGTTTACACCAAGCTAAACACTGTCAGACAATGTCGAGCATGTGACTCAACCAGCACGGAGCCCAGCCACCGGCCAACCCATAGGACTGGCAGATGTCTGCTGCTGATGCCACTCAAGCCTCCTGCCAGGCAGTTCCTTTGCCCTCTTTTGCTTGTCTCACTCCAGGACCACCCATACAACAGCTGGGCTCACAGTGCTGGCTTCTCACAGCCGGACCACCAGGATGCTCTCAGTGGAAGAAGGTAATACACTGTCCCCCAAAATAAACCACTTCCCTGGTGACATGTATTGTAGCCACTGGGGCTGAGAAAACCTTTCATTTTTTTTAATATTTTTTTTCTTGTGACCATTATGACCTTCTGTTCTGCTTAAAAACCTGAAGCACTGTGTACTCAGCTGCTTACATCAAAGGTCCAACTGAATGAAGTTTAGAAATTTGCTAAGCCTCGGATGTGCTTTAAGGTTATAAAAGACTCTTACGCACACTGTTACATTGCCTGTATTGCCGTCCTCCCACAAATGCCGCTGATGAAGTGGCACCCAGATAGTGCTGGTGGAGTAATAGGGTAGGCCAAAGTAATCCATTCAAACCACAACCACTGTTCTGTTTCATTTACTTTACCGCAATACAGAGAAGACAAGCAAGTACTATAGTGGACATTAATAATGACAAGTCCCTAAGACAAATACGTCGAGCTATGCTTGAAAATGGGTGACGCGTCCTTGTAATGTTATACACATGGTAATAGAGGATGGATGAACGTGCATGGAATTTAGGTGCAATGTAATAGAAAAGATTATAAGCCTGTGTGCACAATATTATTATTATTTTCATCATCATTATATTATTATTATTATTATTATTATTATTATCATTAATATTATTATTACTCTGAACTGTCAAATAATTGGTAATATGAGCTAAAGAGAATGAAGCTACCTACGGACTGCTTGAGAAATCTTTGAGAGATCTTTGTATGCCTTCACTTTGCTTTGAGCACCACCTAGTGTCACAAGCATTAAGTATCCATACATTCCAGGGATCTCTGTATGTTGTATGCATAGAGTTAAAAAATAAGGTTGTATGTCTGTCCTTCCTGTATCGAGAACCATTCATCCAATCGACTTCACACTTGGTGGGTGTAGTGTTAAGGACCCAAGGAAGTGCAGTGTCGAGTGTGAAGTCAAACGGAGGAGCGGTTCTCCAGAACCGGCCCATTCTGAACCGGCACACGCTCTAGTGCAATCAATACACGGGTATTGCCTTAGTTATCTTTAATTGGCTTATCAATTCAAGTCCAAAGTTTATACAAGTACACAATATTGACCTCAGTCATGAGTTGAGGGATTCTTTCTTCTCTACCGACAACCACTTGGGAAATAGTTGTTTTTTATGATTGCATGTGTTATCATCTGCATGCATTTTAACAAAATGCAAGACAGTAAAGAAAATATAATCAAAAACAAATGATGTTGATCTTACTGGCAGTAATAGTACCAAAGGATTGCTAGTGTAAAGTACCTTGTATGCTGACACATCATTACTGTCACTTCAGTAACCAGCACTTTCAGATTTGCAAGAATGTAAAGTGCGTTATAAATTAAATATATTATTATAACCAACCATCCTACACAATCACAATTCTAATATTCCCTGTCTTTTTCAGATCAGGTGAAAATTCTGGAATAATATTTTGGAATGGAGATACACAGACTATTAGAAAGGAGGATTAAACAAACTCACTTCCCTGTTTCACCCTGCTAGGCCTAGGAGATTTAGCTAGGTGTGTGGCAGATGGTGCCGTTTGCTTGCAGTCATACCTCCAGTGACCCTTGCTGTTGAATATCACACAGTGGGATACAGCCTTCCATGTGTTTTGCTCTGATGCATTCTGTCATCTTCAGTTTCTCACTGCAGCGCTGTTGGCCACTGATGCCAACCTACTCAACCAATCTTCAAATTAATTATTTTTCCCCCCCCTTAAAAGCTATTTGAATCCAATTCGGAGTTAAAATATATATATACATTTGCCTTAAATGCATCAATAACACTAAAAGCCATACAGCTTTAAATTACTTGGAATCATTTAAAAAAAAATATATATAATTAATTCGAATTTTGTGGCAGTAGGCCTAATCATTCATGCATAGTGGACAGTGCCAAACCTATAATATAACTTAATCTCTACAAAAGCACGGTTGATACCTCTCACGCATTGGATAGGTATGTGGAGCTGTAAGGTGACTTAAGCACTAAACCTGGTACTCTTGAACGATACAAGTAGGGAACGATGCAAGTTGAAAATGCATGCCCCACCCGTTGCAATACCCCTTACACATTGCCAGAGTACCCATCTGTCTGTCTGTGTTCCTTTATGCCCATATATGGAGATTTCCGTATCCAGCTCTCTGTGTCCCTGTAATGCTGCCCACATATGGAGTTCTGTGTCAGACATGCCTAAATATGGAGTCCAGGCCAGTCTATGCCGTCAGTACTCTGACATCATATTGAAGACATCAGGGTACTCCATATATGGGGATTTGCGGTTTTATCAATATATTTTGAAGATCCGCTAATGCGACAACTTCCCAAGTGGCGCATGCCATATTTAAAGTCTTTCGGTCTCGAATTTATATAGGCATGACCAATTACCCATACTGTATATGGGTATATCGGTCAGATCGACGATTCTGGACATCCGGATCTCCATATTAGATATGGGCGTGTCTGTAGGATCGGTGGTTCTGGAAAACCGCCAACTGACCGACTCGACGCCAGGCACCACACTCCCTTGGGTCGTCAGCAACACGCACGCCCGGTTTGAAAGTTGGTTGGATCGTTCTCGAGATATGTGAACTATAGACATGCATACACAGACGGACGGACAGACAGTGATTTCACACATTTATAGTAGGATAATGTTTTTTTTTTCTTCAGAAATTGCTGAAGTTTCACATTCAATATTTCGCAATTTTTTCTCCTTTTTAATGTTTTTGGACAAATGTAAACCCTTGAATAAATTGACTGGCTATCTCTTAGTTGAACACTCAGGCCATTTCTGTCACGGGATAGTGTAAATAAATGGAAGATAACATTGTCTGAGAGACAATTAGATTACTCAGTTAATATGCTCTGCTGCAGAGCACGGTGGTCTCTGCTTCCACCTAGTGGTCAAATTGGGTATTATTTATCAAACATTGTGACTATTTTTTACGTATTTCTTCTTTCCTAATTTGGACAAGGCCGTACAGACCAGGAAGCCAGGAAATTAAAGGCAACACCTTTGACATGAAGGTAGGCTACAAAGATAGAAGAAAATGCATTAAAAAAGAACCTTTTTATAATTGTGTTCCCAGGTGCCCCTTGTTGCATCTGTCCCGAGGAAGAGGGGCCCCATGCAGTGCTAGGCCTCCCCTGAGCAGACGGCCCAGCCTCACGCTTCACCTGCTTCAGTCAATGCCATGCTGGGAACACCACCAGGTCTCCCCGGTTGCCCTGAGTACTGAGGCACCGATAGCATGTTGACAGTGTCACACATGAACTGCCAGGGCAGCCTCTCCTCCCCTGTGCCAGCTCAATCAGTGAAATTCCTCCAGCCTAGCTTCAGCTGTTATCACTGTTGGAGACGTTGCTCCCGACAGGCCTTTTTTGGTCTCCATCCCTTAGTGCTGAGCACCACCTTGACTGTCTGTCTCTCTATTATCATCAATAAAGTCTAATTTGCGATGGAGTAGGCTATAAATTAAGCTTTACTTCCAATGGAGATAACTGCCCAGCAGCTCTCAAAATACAGGGGGTTGTGTGAGAAGATATTGTGTCATAATTTGTTTCCAGTGTAAGATAGAGGATTTGTTGAACAGGATTTTTGTTTTAGTAACATGGAAGGTGTGTAATAGGGGCACATGTTGGGGAGGTCAATGGAGCAAGAAATATGGCAGAGAAGATCACACCACCATTGGAAAGCCATGAGGGAAGACTGTTGAGGCCAGGTGGAGTGATGGGTTGCCACATGGAAGCGAGAGCAATAGGGGATGGCTTGGACCATGGCCTTTAGCTTGAAGTGGTTTCTGGGGTTTGTGGACAAAAGCTTTGCAATAAAATATGCTATGGAGAATATTATACTGCTGGATGATAACTGTAAGGCCTTCCAACAATTCTAAACTGATCACATAATTATGATAGTTGTAATTATGATAGTAATAATAATCTATAATTTTAGGGTTTGTGTAGCCAGCCACGTCTTAATTTAGGTGTAAAATACACATAGCCCTAGGCTACTATTAAAGAAGCTTACAACTCGGGTGCTTGTTGGCTCAGCCAGTCGCATCGCATAGACCACTAATACAAATATATACCAGCATATTATAACATGGAAATATTAAGATTTATTAAAGGGTTGAATCATCATTGATTTTACTGACATAATTTACTGACAGACTAACCTTTTTCATTTCAGTCCAGGATCAATAACATGACTTTGATTAATTCCTGATATTCTCAGTAACAACATTCTTAAGTATAATTGCAGAGTATCAGTTATCAAATCTAAAGTCACATAATACAGTAGCCTATATCCTAGGTGTTATAATAAATAATAATTATTCTCTTTTGCAGAATAGTGCGATAAATACAAGGAATAATATGTAGCCTAATATTTTTAGCGTGTGTTTGCGTCTGTGTGTTTTTTCTTTTAAAGGTGTGTTGCAGTCACAGGGTCAGGCACGTCGAATTCAGTCTTTGGTTTCCTTTTCAATCAATGGTGAACTGATCCAACACTAGATGGAGTCCTACGCATCAGGTTAAGGTGCTTTCTTGGAATTCACTGGCGTGCTCATGTCTGGCTCTTCCATTCTGTACTTACTAATCGTCTCTGTTAATCACACCAATTCATAGGTCTTGTTCTAAATTGGATGGTGACCAACTGAGTGGTGTATATAGTATTTATTTACACTTGCTATTTGGTTAAAAAGAAATCCAGTCACATTGGTGTATAGTAGTAGCAGCCTATATGTTCCAGTAAGATAAGAATGCAGTTCCAAAGAAAGCACTATTAAAAGTACTATTAAAAACTACTTGTATTGTTGTTGGTATTTGTTTCATTATTATTGTTATATGATTGTCAGTGAAGACTCTAAGAGCACACAACTCAGTTACACTTCTATGTAGGCCTAGTCCATGTCTTTGTGAAGATAAAACACCCCTTTACGCCATCACACTATAGAAAGAAACATAATCCCTCCTTCCCTCTCTTTCTCACTCTCTTTTTTTGTTCTTGCTCTTGTATAGTATGAATTCATTCACACACACACACACACACACACACACACACACACACACACACACACACACACACACACACACACACACACACACACACACACACACACACACACACACACACACACACAGCTGGAGGCTACGTTTGCAGCTCAGGTGTGCTCTCCAACATGCTGTGGCTTTTCCAGTCATTATGTAGTTGGGCGTGCAGTGAGGCTGCAGCAGAGACAGGTAGGCAATGGCTTCTGTTGGGTGTGCACTCATTCTTCAACTAATTAATTTAATCGAAATTGAAAAAGAATCAATTTGAATGAAATAGCATTTAAAAAATAGTAAAAATAGCAGATCTACAAGCTCACAAGCGATGTGATGCATTGTGAGCTTGTAGATCGCTATTTTCACCGTTGTACGACAAAATAGAAAATAAGGCTTAAGTAGTTAATCAGACTAATCCGTTTAGTTGATTCTATAAAAAATATTCATATTTTTTGCATTTATTTGCTGATTTTAAAAAATATATAAAAATGTGTAAAAAAAACAAATTGTTAAAGTAATCAACCAGTGTACATTTAACTCAGGGAGTGTACAATTGAAACCAAACAAACCCATGGGTCAATTTTGTACCATTTGTACACATTTGGTACATTTTTGTTAAATAACACTGCTGATTTTACTGTGCACCCAAGAAAGACTTATTTGTTTTTAGCAGATTGAGAACTGTGCTCAACTATGTTTGTGAGTCTGGTACAACTGATCATCTGGTGGTGGTAATAGGTTAACTCAATCCTGAATGAGATTTTTTTTTAGACTTATTTCATGAAGCTGCCAGTAACTGTAATGATGTGGGCTATCTGTTTGCTCTGGCTGAATAATTATTACTGTACATCCTTCAATTTAAGTTTAAACAGCCTGGTAGAATTTCAGTTTTGCAATTTAGTAAAAGAAGAAGTAACATTTTCATTCACTATGAATGAAGTACTATATTAGTTTTGGTATTTTAGTATCAGATCATTCTTCTACATCCAAATATTATGTATGTTAAAATAGTTATTGTTGGACTTATATCGATTCTGCTTCATCTGAAAACTGTCTGGCTCTAGCATTTTACGGCATAATGGTTTATGCGCCCCCTTTCAAATCAATACAACTGGCACTAATGGTGTACTGGAAAGTAAAATTTGAAATCTAGTGGGGTTAAAAGTACTATGTTCTCTAAAATTGAACCCTCAGAGTGCAAGTACCTGCAAGCTATACACTGTGTTTGAGTTACAGTAAGTACCTGCACCCCTGGCTATACGTTATACAGTACAGTAGGTAAATGGCTCGGAATGGTAAAGTGTTAGCTATACACATCCATTTAAAGCCAGGGACATCTTACAGTTATGTTCTGTCATATGAAGATGCTGAAAGGTTTATCAGCAAGAAGCAAAGCGAGATAAGCGGTCTTGTACTTCTGCCTCTGTAGTGTAACTCACCACGGCTGTTGTGGGATCATCAATTAAACGTCAGTTGCTGGAACCAGAAGAAAATAACTACTGCTGGAACGCTTTCACACCAAAGAGGTATGTGAAACCCAGATGCAGCTCCCATACACCCTGCAGTGACAGAAACATAATTTATGTCCTCAATGAGGCAATTTGTAATAAAACCACCACAATAAGATACTGTACATTTTGAAATACAAACTGATGCTTATAGATTCTATATTATGTAGTGTAAAATAAGCACCACACAGATTACATACAGGATACATTGAATCAAATTGAATTACTAGTATCCCGCCCCCTATACACACACAGTTTCCCCACAATCTTTTCCCACACTTCACCTTCCTAAGATACTCAGCTGTTTACAGTACATTTTACTGTAAATTCCTGTAAATAATGGCATTCTCTCTTCATTGCAGTTTACAGTATGACACTAATACGGTTCATATTTCACTGTAAATTTACAGTGTGTATAATGTTGTTTGTACGTTGGCTTCATTCTAAATGGTACTGTGTCCTCACTTGAGGCACCCAGTCAAGTCTCATCTAGTCAAGACTTTGTTTAGTTGGATTATAGTGGGTAAGCTAGGATGAAACGCGACACAAAATCTTCCTTTTTTCTTATCTAAACATGTTGCATTAATTTAAAGGCAAATTGGAGTGCATTATTGCAGTGGCACCAAAATCAATATATAACCAACCATAACATATATATATTATACATGTTAATACTACACACACTACACACCAAGCATTATTTATATGTTAGATTAATGTTATTTGGATAGCATGTTGTTTAGAGAGATACTGTAGGTTTGATGTTCACCTAGTGTCCTAGTTGTTTTTCATTGCACTCTACTTACATGACCATTTACCCTGTAGTTTGTTGATTAGTGTTCATGCCAATTATTCTGATCTTGCACTTGTAATTCGTTCTGATCAATTATAAATTGCGAATAATTTGTACAGAAATGAGTTGTGAATGCAACGTCGCAACAGTCCATTTTTCAGGTTTCCGCCAAGTTTTCAAAGGCCATAGCTTTCGAGTTGAGTCTTCACACTGTAAATCCCCATACAATTACTGGTGGGGCCCAAGCATTCCCACTGAAGTTCATCAATCCCTCCAGGGATACCACTTGCATGCAGAGTTGTACAGCTCATAATAGTACATTCCTGCGCACTGCCTGGGGCATACTATGCTCACCAAAAGCACCATGCATATCACACAATAGAGCAGAGTATGGAACACACAATACATGAATGGTGGCCCATCATCAAATTACAGTGCATATGACTCATGGCACACACACACACACACACACACACACACACACACACACACAGACACACACACACACACACACACACACACACACACACACACACACACACACACACACACACACACACACACACACACACACACACACACACACACACACACACACACACACACACACACACACACACACACACACACACACACACTCTAGTAGTTTATATGCCTATTGGATCTTAACAGGCAACACCTTAACATCTCTATTACTGCCCTATTTCAAATTAAGCGAAAAGCAAATCTAAGCTCGTAATTGTCGCATTGTGACAGGTGTTGAGGATGTAGAAATGCTATTTTCACTTTTTTAACGATTATGATTTTTTTCCTGTAATCTGAAAATTTGCAACATGTCCAAAATAGGGGTGCCAGGTTGAAAGCTTTATTTTTTTACATTTAAAAGCACAAGTAGGACTACGTTTGTGGGATGCACAGATTTTACTGTAGGGGCATGCTCTAGTTACATTGTAAAAAAAAGGGGAACAACATGCACATCCCCAACCCGAACTTGGGCAGGTGCTGAGCGACGAACAGTATAAAGAGAAAATAAATAATTGGCGCACACTGAGGGCTCCAATGCGACAGATGCTTTATTGCACCAAAGGAAGCTGTGACGTTTCGAGCTTAACAGCATCTAAACATCCAGTCCATTCTCAAGGAGCAGTAGCATTGAGTCAACTAACACATTAGTTTTGTTAGGCACTTTGTAGGGTGTGCTGTCAGAGAAATATGGCCACCACAAAGCGTGTCTGCAGATCTGCGGTTTTGAATAGCTGCCAGTAAAGAATCCATTTAAAATTCTTGGTATGTGCTGTAAATGGCTGCCTCACGCCCCCTTCACCTATTGTTTTTGTAACTTTAGCATCCAGCACGAGCATGCATGTAAACCATGAATTTGAATTAAACTGAGTAACTTAGATTACATTATTTTGTCTATGCAGTCAAATCCTCAATGTAAATGTAATCATACATGCGTAACTCTGAGTGTACACATGGAACCAAATGGACCAATGAAGGTCAAAGCTAAATGATGGATAGTTAGAAACCAAATGGACCCTTACAGATTGGTAACTCCAATGGAACCCTTATAGACCCTTACGCGCTCCCAGACTTAAATTGACACTGAGGATTTTACTGTGTAGTAGACAGAGCAATGCTTCTTTGTTTATTGAGATAGTAGAGGAGATGGACTCATGAGGGAACAAAGGTGGGCTCAGTGAGTAATACACATAGAGAAGGTTCAGACACAATATGCTCTTACATTGCAAAATCCTGGGATCCTTACGTGTCAATTTTTACGCTCAAATTATCACATTTTACAGTGTCCGAGAACACAAATATTTGCAGTCACACTCACAGAGCTAGGTGTCTCAACAACTGCACCACCATAACTTATTACAAAAATGCACCCTTACCATCAGGATGCATAACTGGCCGGTAATAAAAATATGTCATCAAGGGTTATCGAGGGAACATCTTTGCTGTCACTGATAACAATCAGTTAGAATCACTGCTTTACCTTGGAACTGGTTATCCTCGGCTACGTCCTTCAGGGTTCAAGGTGATTTATTGTCACAGCAGGGTGCTACATTGCAGGCAGCGGAATCCTTGTACTCCGACATTGTAGAAAAGAGATGGATAAAATAAAATATTAACCACTTAAACCCTCTATTCTTAGAGACACAGACATTTCATTTTTTCCATCTACACCAAATCTCTTCTCAGAAACAGCTGATCTACAAGCTCAAAACGTGTCCAAATGTTCCCCCCAGAGTAGGCATGCTGGGGTTCAAGGTCAAGTCAAAGAACATTACAAGTGTGTGTGTGTGTGTGTATGTGTATGTGTATGTGTATGTGTATGTGTGTGTGTGTGTGTGTGTGTGTGTGTGTGTGTGTGTGTGTGTGTGTGTGTGTGTGTGTGTGTGTGTGTGTGTGTGTGTGTGTGTGTGTGTGTGTGTATTCTATAGCATAGGTGAGTCAATATCATCCCCAGGCCCATTACACTGTAGTGTCCCCAAAGGCTCGATTTTGGGTCCTATCCTCCCTATATGCTACCTTCAGGTGACATAATACAGAGATGTAATATTTTAACCCTATCCCTAACCCTATCATATTTTTATTATCTGAGAGACATTGCCAAAATCTAATGTTTTATATCCATCTCTGATCTGAAGAAAGGTCATGCTTTTATTTCTTCTCTTCTTATACTTGTATGAGTAGTGACAAATAAAGCTTTTTGATTCTTGATTCTCTGTACACCTTAGTCTTACCCAAAAGTCTACCTTGGCTTCTAACTGGCTCCAAAACATTTGACAACATTTTCCCTGTCCTAGTATCCCTACACTGGCTGTCAATGTCTTTTAGAATAGATTTTAAATTTTGATTCATCACATTCAAGGCCAGGTCTAGCTTCAACCCACAGTACTCTCCCCCTATGACCAAATGCATCGCCTGGGATCCTTGGGCAAAGCACTGCTGGGCATTCCAAAATACAGCTTAAAAACTAAAAGAAAGCAGTCTTTTGCAGTTAAAGCTCCTACATGTTGAAATGCCCAGCCTTATTGAGTCAGTGCCTTGTTTTAAATTCTCTGTTAAAACCCATTTTTACAAAGTTTATTGTAAAGCGTAATCCTCCTAATTTAAATGTATTTACCATGTTGTCTCCTATGCTGTTATCTGAGTATTTCTTGTGTACGTTTTTTTTGTAACTCTGCCTTTGAAAAGTGATAGAAATAAAGTTATATATCTGTGTGAGTGTATGTGTGCGCACGCGTGTGTGTGCGTAAAAAAGTGTGACAAACAGCAGTTCAATGAGCTGTGCAGTATTTAATCTCTCTCTCTCTCTCTCTCTCTCTCTCTCTGTCTACTCCCCCCCCCCCAGAGTTTTGCCAGCAGATGACCCTAAAGATGGTCTCTCTCCTCCTACTTTTGAGTGAGTTCAAGTCATTCATCTCCTGCTTGGCATAGCATGGTTTGGTGACAGGCAAATACCTCGGAGTCCGCAAAGCAGATATCTTCACATACTATTTGTTCTGACACGGGAAGGATTAAATTGTCGAGTTTCTTTTGGCAGGAGGCTGACTCTTTGCCATCCTAGCTGACGAATCCTCTCCTTTTTAGACGTGTGAACACTTGCTGAGCATCGCGGGAGAATATTTCCACTTGCTGGCACTTGCTGCTTTAGTTTCCAGAGTCCTGTTCTGTTTGCTTTTTCAACAATATCCTGGACCTTTTACAGTAGCCATTTGTTCTGTTTTCATGTGTCAAGTTTGACAGAAGCTGTACTACAAGATAAAATGCAGCTCAGAATGAATAGCTAGTACATTTAAAGACATACACAGTACCTACTGTATATCTATCTAAATATATCTGTATACAGTGTAAGCATGAACTCTACACAGCAACTCTGTAGGCAACTGATTATCGTCACAAGATCTCAAAGTGGTTCAGTTTCACAACAGCAGTTATTTAACTGTTCACTTTTCACTTTAGGCTTAATAAGTATTCAAAACTCAAAGGATGCAGCACAACTTAAAATCATAAGATGTGCAATTAAGCTTGAAATGCTAGATTTTGTTCTCTTTTTTTAAGAACCTGGCCATGTTATGATTACAGTGTCTGAATGTAATCAGAGGGATTCAAAGCTCATGGAGTATATGCTGTAGTCTTTCATGTACATTTTATTATGGCGGGTGCATTTGCAGGACTGACAAGTATAGCATTTTGTCAGTTTATGAAGAACAGTATTTTACCCAAAAGCTCATCATTTATACTTAGCTACAGTGCTTTGAAAACAAGGAAAATTAGTACACTTGACTGTGACTTCTATCCTGACACATCATATACTGTACTGTATGTGCTTCCTGTATTCACCAAGTACAGAAAGTATACAGGAGATTCTCTTGACGATATGGAAGCAAAGAATCTCCTACAATCTTTCTACACATAACAGTCCAGTACTGACAGACATGGTGTGCGGTGCGCACACACAGCGTACATACCTGCTTCACGTTGCTACATTATTAATTGCTTCTCATCCATGCAGTGATGACATACTGTCATTACACAACCTTTTCCCCTCTTCATCCTGTGTGTAGTTATGATGGCGCCTGGGGCCCTAACGCAGGACGAGTGTGAGGGGAGTTCCTGCAACCCCCAGCTGGGTGACTTGATGGTGGGCCGCGCTGCTCAGCTCTCGGCCACGTCCACCTGTGGCCTGGATGGATCCCAGTCCTACTGCATCATTGGATACCTGGAGGTCAGGGGTTACGTATTTATAAACAGAGGATTCTGGAGGACCAGAGCATAATTGCTTTGGGTCCGGAATCTGATTATAGACACATGGAGACGAAATGGGCTGTGAAGTTCTGGCCCACACTTATTTGTAATGATTTGTACAAATGCAGTAATGGAAGAAGTACTCACATGTTTTAGTTAAGTAAAAATATCAATACTGCAATGTAGATAATATACTCTGTTAAAAGTAGAACTCCCGTAATCAAAATGTATTTGAGTAGAAGTACAAAAGTATCTAAATCAAAATATATTTTGATGCAGATACAGTACTTGTAATAATAATACAATCACACAGTCACTAGTATACTAAAGTTTTCATATAATTGTAGTGGAGTAAAAGTACAATATTTTCCTCTGAGATGTAGTGGGGTAGAAATAAAAGTATTGAAATTTGTAATGACTGAAGAGAGTAAAAATACCTCAAAATTGTACTTGAGGACAGTAGTAGTACTTGAGTAGATGTACTTGATTACTTTACACCACTGAACAAATGTTATTGTTTGGTAGTTGTGTAATATTTCAAAGGGTTCCTTTTTGAATTACTGTACTTCAAAACTATGCTAATCTGCCGAGTAAGTTTTGAAAAAGAAGAGACAGGTGCCTCCGGTGTAAAGATAACATGCTAGCAGAGGTGTACACTGTACAGTCATTTTCACAGGGATTCCTTGTATAAATAAATAGTAAATATACAACAAAGTGCCATAGATTGCTCTAAGCTGGGAGGAAGGTGATTAAATAAAGCCTTTCTTACAACAGGTCCTCGAGGCTTTGATTGACGTGTTGCCTGTCTCGCCCTGTAGATGCTAAGACAAGTCTTGATCCGCCTCATTTATAGATCATTACGTTGGCTTTCCTCTCTCAGCGCTCAGGGCGACTCATTAATGCTCTGCAGCTCTCGTTTAGGCGATTCTTTCTGCATTCCCGTCTTCTTCCAGTGGTGGAAAAAGTACTCAAATTAGTAAAAGTATCAATACTGGCACTGCAAAGTAGAAATACTCTGTTATTGCAAAATTTACTTGAGTAAAAGTTCAAGTTTTAAAATCTATATAAAAGTTTTAAAATCTATATAAAAATGTTTTGTATTTATAATTCAAATCTACAAAGTAACAAACCAAAGTTGTCATATCATTTATTTATTGGAGTAAAAGTACAATATTTGCCTCTGAGATGTAGTGGAGTAGAAGTAAAAGTACTGAAAACAGGAATTACTTTAGTAAAGTAAAAAATACCTCAAAATTGTACTTAAGTACAGTACTTGAGTAAATGTACTTTATAGTTACTTACCCCTTTCCGCCCCACTCACCCACAGAGTATGCACTCACCCTATATCTCTCCCCAACCCTGTCTCTTACTCTCTTTCTGTCAGTCAGTCAGTCAGTCAGTTTGTCTCCCGTGATCATGCGACGTTGTTGCGCACCGAAAATTGTGGATCTACGAGGTTGTACATGAAATTAATTAAGTTGAGTATCACATTTTCGGCTATTGTTGGGATTTGGCACTTGGCAGAAGTTGGCACGCATGACGAGACACACCAATTTCCTCCCCTTCATCCAGATTTAGCCAGCCACGTGTTTGGGTTTTTGTTTAGTTTGCCACAGGCATAGGCCTACACTGTCACATTCTCAGTGGTAGAAAAAGTACTTACAAAAGTCTTTAACTAAGTAAAAGTATCAACACTGCAATGTAACACTATGTGACAACAAGTAAAAGTGTTTCCCTGTTAATCAAAATTTATGCCAAGTATTGGCATAAAAATATACATAATTAAAGTACCAAAAGTAAAAGTACTCATTATGCAGAATCTTCCGTTTCACAAGGTATCATATGTAGGTCTATAAAATGTATTAAAATCTTTTGAAAATAGCAGATCTACAAGCTCACAACGTTTTGCATGGTGACACATTGTGAGCTTGAAGATCTGCTATTTTCAAATAGCCAAAGTTTAAATAGGGCTGAAGTGGACAAGACAAGTGGTTAATGTATAATTCAAATCTACAAAGTAACTTGTAACTGAAGTTTTCAAATAATTGTAGTGGAGTAAAACTACAATATTTGCCTCTGAGATGTAGTGGAGTAGGCTAGAAGTGAAAGTATTGAAAATTGTAAATACTCCAGTAAAGTAAAAGTACCTCAAACCTAAACTTGACTAAATGTACTTAGTTACTTACTTACTTTCCACCACTGCACATTCTACACTAGCCCAATATGTTTTGGGGGTTTGCTTGGCAAGTGGGCCTATCAACAAAACCAAAGAAAAATAAAGAAAAGGGGGGGGGGTGTACAGTTCATATTGCATGAGGGATTTGCTGCACTGTAGCCTACTACTCTGCTAAAGCATGTCTTCACATGCGTGGATAGCAGCAGCACATGGAGGAGCTTTCACATGCACTGAACCATGATTTATTCTATTTGACTAGTGACTACTCAACAAGTCTGGGTTTGTTATTATACGCAATCATTGTTCTTTCATACAGAAAGTGTGTGGTTGCTTCTAATTGTAAGCCAATTAGGCCAAAGCAGATCTGCAATCCTGGTGATTGTGAGGCTAATTTGTATGGTAAACCATTGTGCGAAGTGTCAACAAGTGTGTGTTTGTTTTATGCTCCTCAGGATGAACAGAAGTGCTTCACGTGTGACTCCAGGCTGCCGTACAACAGCGACACCAACCCCGACAGCCACCGCATCGAGAACGTCATCACGACCTTTGACCCAGAGCGCAGGACGAAATGGTTTCAGTCAGAGAATGGTGCTGCTCAGCTTACATACTGTATAGGGGTGTCACGATTCACTTACCTCACGATTCGATTCAAAATCGATTCCTAGGGTGCCGATTCGATTTAAATTGCGATTCTGCGATTCTGCAATTAATGGCGATTCGATTCGATTCTGCGATTTATCGCGATTAAATCCTAGGGTGCCGATTCGATTTAAATTGCGATTCTGCAATTAATGGCGATTCGATTCGATTCTGCGATTTATCACGATTAAATCCTAGGGTGCCGATTCGATTTAAATTGCGATTCTGCAATTAATGGCGATTCGATTCGATTCTGCGATTTATCACGATTAAATCCTAGGGTGCCAATTCGATTTAAATTGCGATTCTGCAATTAATTGCGATTCGATTCGATTCTGCGATTTATTGCGATTTTCTTCCCCAAATCGTTTTGCTTTAATTATACTAGAACATTTTAAAACAATTCTGAACAATATAAACCATGAAAAGTTGAATCATACACTTCAATGCAGCCAGATCATGTCAGTCAGTCTTTCTGACATTTATTTCAGACAAAGTGCCAGTGAAAAAGGTACAACCTTATAAAAACAACATGTTATTACATTACATCCTGGTCTTAAAGCTGCCAGTCAGTCATCTCATCAGCTGCTGGGAAAAAAACACAAACAGTACACATTCACACTTAGTTCACAGTCATGAAAAAAGATGTGCTGCAGATGAGCTATTTTAGCCTTTAACAACATCATCATCATGACATTTAACTAAACCTTCTAGACCTTTACTGAACACAGAATATATGCAGTTCTGGGGACCACCAGGCATCAAAATGGACCCACAGGTCTTGTTCAAATGAGAACAAATGGACCTACAGGTCTTCAACTTGAGAACAAATGGACCTACACTACAGGTCTACATCTTAAGAGTGTACAAGGTACAACCTTATAAAAACAAAACATGTTATTTATTACATCCTGGTCTTAAAGCTGCCAGTCAGTCATCTCATCAGCTGCTGGGAAAAAAAACACAAACAGTACACATTCACACTGTGACTTCACAGTTCAGTGATGAAAAAAGATGTGCTGCAGATGAGCTATTTTAGCCTTTAACAAATGGACCTAGACCTACACTACAGGTCTGCAACTTAACACATTGAATGCCAGAGTTATTTCAGATTTTTTAGCTGTTTTATGCCAGAGATTTTTCATTGAGAAAAAAAAAGTACTCAGGAGCCGAGATACAGAATTTTTAAGTTTTAAGTTAACAAGGAAGTGGATGGGAGTCTAAATCTTCAAAAAATCATATCTCCTTGGTCTTTGGGTCAAATTTCTTTTTTCGATTTTTGGAACAAAATAAAAAAAAATATTATTTTTTCCCCCAAAAATCAAAAAAATCGATTCTGAACTTTTGAAACGATTAAAAAAATCGCGGCATTAAGAATCGCGATTTATTCACGAATCGATTTTTTTTGACAGGCCTAATACTGTAGCCCAGTGGTCCTCAACCTGTGGGTCCCCCCATGATTTTGGGGGGTCCCCAGGTGACAGTGAAGACCTTTTTAATACCTCAAAAAAAGAAAAGAAAAAAGACCATTGCGGCATCAAAATAATCAACAAACTATACTTTAAAAACTGGTAAAACATTGACTAAATTGTTAAATAATATAAGAAAGAGGCAAACATTTTGAAAATAGCCGATCTACAAGTTCACAACGCCTCGTGTTGCGAGGCGTTGTGAGCTTGTAGATCGGCTATTTCCACAATATTTATCTGTGGAACCGACTAAACTACTAATGTAATGCCTCAACTCATACAATTCCAAGTGTTTGTCAGGGTGGGGGTCCCCAGTTCAAATATGACTATTTTGGGAGGGTCACAGCCTGAAAAGGTTGAGAACCACTGCTGTAGCCTATCATACGTAGATCTATTTGTATCTGTAGCCTACCATAGATGTAATGTAGGCTATTATGATATACAGAGTACATACTGTATAACCATAGATGTTGACTATAATTTGCAGAGCCGACTGTATAACCATAGATGTTGGCTATTACAGGGCCTACTGTATAACCCTAGAGATGTTGGCCTATGTATTATGCAGTCTATATATGGCTTCATGCATAAAACTGTAGAACCATATAGCCTACTGCTTTATACAGTAGGTGTATGGCTTCATGCATATAGCCAACTGACCGTATAGTATGTACGTGTGGGGCTTTATGCATAGAACAGCTGCAGCATTGCCACTATGTGAACTGTAGGTGTCTCTTTGCAAAGGCAAACAGCAGTAGATTACTGGTCACTCACAGGTCATGATGGGTTTGATATATCTAAACCTAATAGCTATGTCTAAAGGTCAAGAAATATAGATATTGAAGTATATTTACACTCATTAAAAACTGTAGATTGTATATTCTTACACAGACGACATCACTGTATCACAACTACAGTATCTGAGTTTCATCTTGAAAAGTAATGTCCTTATCCTTTACAGGAGTTCACAGAGTCAGCATACAATTGGACCTGGAGACCCTGTTCCAGTTCAGTCACCTTGTGCTCACTTTTAAGGTAAAGATGCTGAAACCACCCTGCTATTGTCAAAGGTTTATTCCTGCAACATCCTCTGTCCATCCGTTCAGTGCGAAACCTTACCTGCCATCACTCGTTGTATTCACAATTGTGAAACTTGCCATCAGATGAAGTTGTATGGGGACAATAGCAAATGTGTGGATCTATAGACAGTAGTCTGACAATCAGAGCTTGCCCTTTCAGCCTATGGGCAAACTACTGAAATCATATACCCAACCATGGTTTAGGTGAAATTGAACACATAAGCATAGGGATTTTACAGTGTAAATAAAGGAAGAAAACGGAATTTGGTGTACTGTACATTATGTATAACAAAATCAAATCGGCAAGGTCGAAATCTTTTACAAATCCATACTGCACCAAGTATCCACATGTCATCTTAGCAAATTTCTCAGTAAGAATAACTTTGTCCGGACAAATACTTCCGTAAAGAGGAGATCAAGCTGTGAGAGATGCTTCTTGCTCATAGTCGAGTGCAGGTAGGCCCGCGTTTGAATAGGTTTTAGTCTGCACTCTGGACAGCCTGCGTGTTATAGTCCATCTTAAAACAGTTTAAAGATCTGGGAAAGGGATAGGAAATAGTCATAATTGTTCATAACATAATTATTTAAAATATTAGTAACTGTATTCGAAGGGATTGTATAGAGTTTTGGTCATGGGTGCCTGCCTGGCACCCACAGCAGCCATTGAAGCCCTGCTTATGCTGACAATACAGAAGTACTGTATGTCTAATGCGGTGTGATGTTTAACAAATAATACACTAGAGAGTGCTGTACCCTACCCTGTCTCTGAGATATTGACACTGGTGTGCTGTGGTCGTAGGCCAGAGGCCCATGGCTATTAGATTAGCACATATATCACGGTATAGTACAACCTCAAATGTATTGCGATGATTCCACAGTTTCAATAATTATATTTATAATTATAAAGCAAATGAAACTTGTGCTGAAAAGCTGATCGATTTTGATTGCTTTGTACATGTGACGTAATTTCCCCATCCTTCTCCCTGTAGAGTTTTCGTCCGGCTGCTATGCTAGTGGAGAGGTCCAAAGACCATGGGCGGACATGGAAAGTATTTCGTTATTTTGCAGAGGACTGTCCTCTTCATTACCCCTGGGTGTCTGACAAGCCTGCTGACAGCGTGGACGACGTTGTCTGTGACGGCAGATACTCCGGGTCTGATCCGTCAACTGATGGAGAGGTGATTAATCACACATGCACGCGCGTGTGCGCACACACACACACACACACACACACACACACACATACACACACACACACACACACACACACACACACACACACACACACACACACACACACACACACACACACACACACACACACACACACACACACACACACACACACACTCTCTGACCTTAATATGACAACAAGCATCGTTGATTATTTTATTTTATTTCCATAACAGGTTGTGCTAAAGGCCTTGGATCCTACCTTTGACATAGACAACCCATATGCACCCCATATTCAAGGTTTGATTCAGTATTTTTACATTTTCAATAGGCTGCATTACCATGAATAATCTCTTCTCTTTTTGTTACTACTAAGAGTTTTATTGAGCTATCCATTAAAGGTGGTGTAAGTGATTTGTTTTTGTTCAATTGAGTGTTAAACTGTCCTATATTCACATAGTAATCATTGCTATATTAGATCTATAGCAATCTATTTGGGCCCTCCTTTTTTCTTTTCCAGTCATGAGTGTCATGAAACGTGATTGCCTTTCCTGTCATCAACAGAACTGATCACCATGACCAACATACGGATCAACTTCACTCGACTGTTCACCCTGGGTGACATCCTGGGCCGCAAGCGCAGGAACCCAGAGGAGAAGTACTACTATGCCCTCTATGAGATGGTGGTCCGCGGCAGCTGCTTCTGCAACGGACATGCCAGTCAGTGCATGCCCGTGGGCGGTAGCAGGGGGGATGTCTTTAATGAGCCTGGGATGGTGAGACCCCTTCTACTAGTGATTGCCAAAAAGAACAGCTCTACAAGTGAATATGTCATTGTTAGCTTGTAGATGTGTTATTTTTGGCAAGTGTCATCCTTGCGCGATGGAGTATTTCGTCGCTGTCAGCCAGGAACCTTTTACAGTATGTCCAAAACCGTTACTTTTCAGGAAATAGAAAATGAATCTGTGTTCCAATGGATCTAGTGTAGTTATTATTTAGTCACAATCTCTTATTACTTTTTAGTTTTATTTTTGCGTAACACTCTTGTACTGTACGACGAAGTAGGGCATAAATGTAAGGGGGAAAAACACATGAAAAGTTGAAATATGGAACGATATATCAAGCTTAAGAGCATGGCTTCTTCTCCATCGAGTGGAGCTCAACTTTGATGAACTTTGACCGAGCGTCAACCAATAGCAAAGTATATGTGGTTATCCCCACTTGGCTGTCATAGGCTGTACTATAAACCAGCAAATTGATTTGCTTCACATTGTGCATTGCCCACATTCAAGCAGGTGTGAATTTTGCCTTTGCAGGAGATGCTGCATTGCCACATGTGTGACCATGCTCTTGTTTGTGACCTGTTTTTTCCCCCAACAAACTTCTGCATATAACCATCCCTCCAGGACTATGCCAAGTGGTGACAGACATTTTGTTAGTTTCATTGGCTGATCTTAGTGTCACAACACAGACAGAAATATCAATTTCCCCTTTATAGTATGACAAAAATACTGTTGTTTCTGATAACATTTTGATTTGAATTTAGAGGTGAGATACTAAAGTAAAAGCTGCAGAAATGTTTATGTCTCTCTTGGGGGAATTGTGATAATGTTTTAGGCCATCTGTGAATCTGGATAGACTATATATATATATATTGTTTTTCTATAGGTCCATGGTCGCTGTTTGTGCCACCACAACACAATGGGAGACAACTGTGAGGCATGTCAGGACTTTCACAACGATGCCCCCTGGAGGCCAGGCGGCGAACATGGTCCCAACATCTGCAGGAGTAAGACTATAACCCTCCCTCCCTGCCCTATCATCTCTCTACCCTGTGAAATTATTCTGTTGCACAACATAACATTGTTTGTCTTTGTTACTCTTTCAAGGATGTAACTGTCACGGCCATTCCGAAACATGTCACTTCGACATAGCCCGCTATGAGGCCACTGGCAAGGTGAGTGGTGGAGTGTGTGACAACTGTCAGCATGACCGCATGGGGCCACAGTGCGAGCAGTGCCGCCCTTATCTCTACCAGGACCCACAGAGCTCTGTGGAGGACCCCAGTGGGTGCATCCGTAAGTTTCCAAGACCTTGATTTCTTTCTATCTATCTCTATCTGTCTATCTTTCTATCTTTCTATCTTTCTATCTTTCTATCTTTCTATCATTTTTTAATTAATTGATTAATCAGATTTTTGCTTCAGGTAGAGATCTTGCATTGAATGATTACACATGTATATCAATGAAGTTAGGATTGAAGTGAAAGTTTGGTGTTAAAAATGCATACTGTCTCATAAACCTCATTTAAAGAGGGAAACCCTAGGCTGACTTTGAAGTTTGTTTTCCTGTTCAGGTTAAACATGACTGTAGGGTATGCAACACTTTTGCATGATTTGTCAAATTAGTATGTTAGATTTAGGTGTGTCAATGTGCAATGACATCCTTGTTGACTATTAGCCAAATTTCCGATCCTATTTTTTCCGCCTCCTCCGTCCAACATTACAATGATTTACGAGGAGCCGAGAGAGAGTTGTCTATGCTTGAACATTGGCACACCCATGGATCTGGGCACATCTAAATGTAACACACCCACCCATTATTCATTTTATTTGCCACAACTGCATTGCTTAGTACTAGTCTCATGTTTTTAATCTGCTGTGGGTTTGAACCTGAACAGGAAAAGAAAATCAGCCTAGGGTTTCATGCCCCTTAACTGCCCAAGGTGTACAATTTGACATGAATTTTCCCTCTACACCAGCCTGTGACTGCGATCCTATGGGTTCTAAAGACAGCGGTTTGTGTGACCCTGAGACGGGTCACTGTGTCTGCAAGGAGAACGTGGAGGGAGACGGAGAGCGCTGTGACCGCTGTAAATATGGATTTTTTGGCCTCCGGCAAGAGGACCCTGCTGGCTGCCAAAGTAAGGATGAGAATTAAGACACTTTTCCATGTAATTGAAGTCTCAAGTTTTCTGGCAGTTCTATGGTTTTGTGACAAACTCCACCAGTGTGTACCAAAAGCAATATTTGTTAATGCTCTTTGAAATAGTTCGGTGTTTGCCAATTCATCCTGTCCTGGCTATATGTGTGATTAAAGCTACAATCCGGTACTTATTGTAACAAATAAAATATTGCTTTAGCCAATCTGTATCTTTACTTAAATTGTGTTCAATTTGTGTCTTGTATTCTATCACATGTGCTTGTGTTCTGGTTTTAGAGTGCAGATGTAACCTCCTGGGGAGCGTCCAGAGTTCTCATGCATGTGATCAAGACACAGGGGAGTGTGTGTGTGACCGTCTGGCGACTGGAGACTTCTGTGACAGATGTTTGGTAGGTCTCTCCAGAGATGGAATGTACTTAAGCCCTACATGCGAAAATAGCTGATCTATACCGACATGTTGTGCGCTTGTGCTGTAGATCTGCCATTTTCGCAATAAAAAAAAAAAGAAATGTTTTGAAAATGTGTAAAAAAAAAAAGAAAAAAAAAATTGGTTGGTAGGGTGCATTCATACTGAAACATTCATGCCTAATTTATGCTCCATCATGACGAAGTATAAATCATGCTTTACTCAGCAGTAGTATTCAAGAGCTACTTTTGTACTTTTACTTGAGTAGCTTAGTTCCAACACAAGTAACCTTGTTTCTACTTGAGTAACAAGTGAAATTGGAAGTGATGACACAAAGAAATTAGCAGAAATATTTTGAACTGGAAGTTGATAAATGGGTGCACTCTCCTGATTGGCTGACATTTTGCCACCCACCTGAAAATGGATTTTCTGTTTATTAAAGAGCTAGAGAGACGGGGAGACTTCTGTTACTGAACAAACACTCTATAGCAATGATTACTATCAGAATATAGTGCTTTAACCTTTTAACAAAAAACTTTTGTTTTATCCAAAAGATATTATTTACCCTACCTTTAAGATAAGAAAGAATTGTATTAATAGTAGTAACAAATATAAGACTATTGTGGCTTTCCTTGAACCATTTTCATGACTGGTTTTCTGTTTGTCACTTTGTTCTCCTCTAGCCTGGGTTCTGGGGTTTGGGGAACACCGAGCACAGATGCACCCCTTGTGACTGTGATGTGGGAGGCGCACATGGCACCATGTATGTACATTATCTTAATGCCATTCAAGTGAAAATAGCTGAAATACAAATTCTCAATGCCACAAGTTCACAATGATACTCGATGAGTAACATGGCGACACATGAGCTCAGGGATGCAGAGAGAGGGGGGAAGGGGGTGTTTGGACATACTCAGTTTCATTGGGGGAAGGGATATCCCTCCCACTTTTGGGATGAAAAAAAAAGAAAAAGAAGAAACCTACATCTACACTTCATGGAGTACTTTTTTTGTACAGAATTAATGTAACAAAAAACCCCAAAAAGTAACAAACCTGGTAAAAAAAAAACGCGCTGCGCACTCGTGCATGCGTCCCCTTCGGTCCTTGCATGAGCTTGTAGATCAGCTATTTTCACTATCCGTTGTACACAGATGATAATTGTTTGTTACCGCACGACACGTTGTAGAGTTGTGAAACTGGAGGTGGTGGTATGGAAACTTCACTTCACCTAAGCACCTGCCTTGTGGAGAACTTATTTTTATTTATTTATTTATATGTTTATTTGACAGGGACAATACAAAAAACAATGAATCAGTTATAAAAACATGAAACCGTTGCAATTGTAGGGGTTTATAGCCGAGGCTAATTTGCGACCCCAGTCCCTGGTTAGACCTTTCTATACAAATATAAATATCTACCTAATAAGAAATTCTGTTACAAAAATCAAAAATAAAGCGCCCCCTGCCTTGTCCTACATCATCTGAATACTATAGAGATACAATTATTTAATAGCACCCTGAAATGGTCGATAAAACTGCTCTTTTTCCTCTCTCCTTGAAATTCACTCTTCGCTTATCCACATTAGTTATTGTACAGAAATGCGTGCAAGTTGAACTTCAAACATTTTGTTTGTCTATGTGTGCTATTGTGAGTATTTGAACATACTACTTATGCACAAGGTGGCACCTCTTTTTTCTCTCTATATACTAGTAATGCATACCTAATGGTATCATTTATATCGGTACAGGGCATGAAAGAAACAGTTTGTAATGTGTGTCTGCATCCTGTTGGTCCTAACAGTAGGTAAGGCTAACACTATTAGGGATGGCAGTTTGATTCCCATTAGGGCCACCCAGACTGTGATTGGTCTACTTTTGTGTCAACATATACTGTATAAAAACACTGTTAATTGACGTGGCCACTACTCTTTGATATATTTCCGCAGGTGTTCTCCAGATAACGGACAATGTCAGTGCTTGCCCAACATGACGGGAAGGAGGTGTTCTGAACCAGTGCAAGGTCATTTCCTGCCTGCCCTGGACTACTTCCTGTATGAGGCAGAGTTTGCTTCTCCACAAAATCAACAACCAAGAATCGAGAATCCAGTGAATCCAGACCATCCAGAGCGCCCAGAGTATCCAGAGTATCCAGAGCGTCCAGAGGATCCAGAGAATCCACAGCGTCCAGAGGATCCAGCGCGCCCAGAGGTTCCAGAGGATCCAGAGCGTCCAGAGGATCCAGAGAATCCACAGCGTCCAGAGGATCCAGAGCGTCCAGAGGATCCAGAGCGCCCAGAGGTTCCAGAGGATCCAGAGAATCCACGGCGTCCAGAGGATCCAGAGAATCCACAGCGTCCAGAGGATCCAGATCGTCCAGAGGATCCAGAGTATCCAGAGAATCCACGGCGTCCAGAGGATCCAGAGCGTCCAGAGTATCCAGAGAATCCACAGCGTCCAGAGGATCCAGAGCGTCCAGAGTATCCAGAGGATCCACAGCGTCCAGAGTATCCAGAGAATCCACAGCGTCCAGAGGATCCAGAGCGTCCAGAGGATCCAGAGGATCCACAGCGTCCAGAGGATCCAGAGGATCCACAGCGTCCAGAGTATCCAGAGAATCCACAGCGTCCAGAGGATCCAGAGCGTCCAGAGTATCCAGAGAATCCACAGCGTCCAGAGAATCCACAGCGTCCAGAGGATCCAGAGCGTCCAGAGTATCCAGAGAATCCACAGCGTCCAGAGAATCCACAGCGTCCAGAGGATCCAGAGCGTCCAGAGGATCCAGAGGATCCAGAGCGCCCAGAGTACCCAGAGAATCCAGACCGTCCAGAAAATCATCGAGAGCATCCAGAGCAGTGGTAGGCAACCTTGGGCACGGGTGCCACCATTGGCACGGGGGAGGGTAATCACTGGCACACTAGCATAAGTGTGAGTGAGAAGATTTTTATTTAAAAATGTTGAATTAATTTAAGTCCCCACGCATCTGTATGCAAATGACCTCCTGCACATAATCCTTCATCCTATTCAAGCAGCCTATACAATTCAGTTTTGTGTGCACCGTGGAGCATGTAGCCTACGTCACACACCAGCTTGCAATGATTGCGCAATCACACGGTTCTGGCTCAGAGAACAATGGCTAAAAAGGCAAAGAAAGCTAAAATAGATGTTCGGGCATTCCAGCCCTCATGGATAAATTTGGCTTTGTTTATTATCATGTCTCGAAAATGTTGTTTGCCGAACGTCCAGTGTTAAGCGTCACTTTGAGACTAAACATGAGGGAAGTAGACAAGGCGCTGTCAATGATGTGTCCAGGTATGCAAAACTCTGAACTCTGACTGATGAATAAAATGGGGTAGGAGCCTGGGAGATAGGTGGGGTTATTGAGTCCAATGATCATTACAATGTCTTCTTGATGTGAAAGAAAATGGATGTTATGTACTGTATATGGACAATCAAAATTAGTTGGAATAATTTAATTTTGATGTGGTGTCATAATTCAACTTAATGTTGATATGGCACACTGACTATCAAGAAAATAAAAGCATGGCACTTCATGTCCAAAAGGTTGCCGGCTCCCGATCCAGGGCACCGAGAGAATCCAGGGCATCCAGAGCATCCATGGAATCAAGGGAATCAAGAATTAGTGGACCCATATTACATCCAAGAGCTGGACAAGAGGGGAAGCGCTGAATCCCATGTATGTGTCATGCATGACCTTTGACCCCTACTATACCTTGGAAGCCAGTGGCCTGAGGAGTCAGTTTGTTAGTGATTAAGGATACACAGTTTGAGGAGCCACTACTATATTATCCTTGTTCACGTACTATAACATGGTTCTGATACATGGTACTAGACTAGAGCATGGTACCGTTGCATGGTACTAGATCATGGTACTGGTACATGGTAATAGAGAATGGTAGTGGTAGTGTGCATGGTAGCTGAGCATTGTACTTACAGTAGTAGTTAAATTGTTGCTGGGGCTAGTCATACTGTAAAGCTACATTTTGTACTCATTGCACAGTATAAGTTGTATACAAGCATTCACAAAATTGCATATACCGGTAGTCTATACATTTTTAGACTTGTTCAGAATTTGACAGTGACACCTCATGGTTTGACAAAGATAAAAGCAAACTGAAATGATAACGTCCTGGATGAGGAATTTTTGCTATGTTCTGTCTGTGTTCTTTCACACATAGGCTACGTTTGTATCTATTCAGCTCTTGCTAAACTCTGCTGCAGTAACTGAATGAATGTTTGTTTGAATGTGAATCTCTCCTAGATAAAGCCTACACTTCTGCCTGACTGTGAGCAGCACTTCAGGGAGCAGGGCTATGACGTCAAGTACAGCAATGGCCGTATGGTGTTGTTGCGGAGGACCAGAAGACATGCAAGGAGGAGGAGACAGGAACAGGTAGAATGTGATGAGTGAATCAATAATCTTCTGATTAACCACTTAATACCTGTATACTTTGTTGACTGGAGTCCCCCAGGGGTCTATACTTGGCCCCCTGCTATTTCCCCTCTACACCAAATGTCTTTGCCAAAAAAATATTACATCCGCAGGCCTGGAGATCTGCTAATTTTGCCGAATGTTCTCCCCGGAATAGGGTTGCTAGGGTTCATGTGGTTAAAGGGACACTTCACCCAAAAGAAACTTTGTTTCAATGGATTAGTCACCCCATGGAGACTTGAATTCATGGATATTTTTTAGTTTTTGTCTCATTCCTAAGACAATAATTTGATGTGTCTCCTACCGGAACCGCTGCCGGTCAGCAAATTATTGTCTTAGGAATGAGACAAAAAACTAAAAAAATATCCATGAATTCAAGTCTCCATGGGGTGACTAATCCATTGAAACAAAGTTTTTTTTGGGTGAAGTGTCCCTTTAAGTTGCACAGTTCAAAGACACAGCTTCGCCTAACTTAGTTTTCAGATCGATGATGCCGTGCTTTATTAAGTCCTTTCTTACTACATGTAGCAGATGACCATTCCTCTGGACCCTGGATCAGCACTGCAGATTGTCCCCCGGCAGAGGACAGCAGACAGGCCAACTACCTGGACGGGACCGGGATTCGTCAGGGCGCTGGATAGGGCGGGACTACGGTTCACTGTTGACAACATACCCAAATCCATTGATTATCAGCTAGTTATTCGCTATGAGCCTGAGGTAAGGACCACCAACCACGAGGATAAACAACCTCACTTACTTGACACATTTTGGACTGTTATTTCACAAGTAGATAACAAAAGTCTAGGGGTTCGAATCAACAGTGGTGCATCCGGTTAGGGTTGGGGGTGCCGAGCGTACTCTATATGAACACAGTTGGCCATGTTTGGGGGATGGAAGCCAGGGCAGGGGGGGGGTGCGACCTTCGTCGCTGTGACTGCCACAGGCTGGGACGGCACCTGTCAGCGGGGGGTGTTGAACACAGTGTTGATTTTGTTGACTAAAATTATGATGAAAAATGTTCGTCGACTACCTTTTTGGACTGACAAAACTAAATAAAAATTAAGCTACGATGTACGATGACTAAAACTAAGACTAAATATATTGACAATTTCGTCAACAAATAAAAACTGGACTAATGTTAGTGAGACTGGTGGAGAAGAGATCCAGTAGAATTAAAAGACAAGTTGTTTTATGTTTGGTTGCACTCTGAAAATAGCAGATCTACAAGCTCTTGTAGATCGGCTGTTTTCAGCATGCAACCAAGTGTAAAATCAGCCATTACGACACCATCAAAGGCCGCCAAAATACATTTTAGTCGACTAAATCAACTGTAGGTTTAGTCGACTAAAACTAGACAAAAACTACAACATTTCAGGTGAGTAAATTATGAAAGTATCATACGTATCATAAGTATGTCCTCCTGGTGGGGTCTCCTCACTTTTCACAGAAAAACTGGGTAAAAATATTAGAAAACTAAACGAAACTAAACTAAGCAGGACTCATCATGAAATGACATGCTGCAGTCGGTTACAACACAACAGCAAAGTCATATCCAGTGGTGTAAAGTAACTAAGTACATTTTTCAAGTACTGTACTTAAGTACAGTTTTGAGGTATTTTTTACTTTACTGGAGTATTTCCAAATTTCTGTACTTTTACTTCTACTCCACTACATCTCAGAGGCAAATATTTAACTTTTACTCCACTACAATTATTTCAAAACTTTAGTTACTAGTTACTTTGTAGATTTTTATTATTACAGGACTATATACATTTCGGCCATTTGAAAATAGCCGATCTACAAGCTCACAATGCGTCGCATCGCAACGCATTGTGAGCTTGTAGATCTGCTATTTTCAAAATATGTTTTTATACATTTTAAACTTGTGAAATGGGACATTCTGGATAATGAGTACTTTCTACTTCTACCAATACTTTTGTACTTTTACTCAACTTGAATTCTGGACTTTTACTTGTAACAGAGTATTTCTACATTGCAGTATTAATACTTTTACTTAAATGAAAAAAGATTAGTACTTTTTCCACCACTGGTCATATCACCTGACTGCAGTAGCTCACAGTGTTCCTTCTCAGTCCCCAGATGACTGGATAGCCACCATCACCATCTTCCCTTTGTCGCCGGGCGACAACCGCTGTACCGTTGACCCAACAGGAACTGTAACTCTCTCCCTACCAGGGAATGCCAGGTTAGAAACCCGACTCTGTCCTGCTTTAATGTAAACTTCCTGTTGACAGTCTAATCGTGTGTCACTTGACATGGTTTCTCACCTACAGTAGCTTTGTATAATGTAATCTCAGAACGAAGACATGGTGTCTTGGTGTTCATTTATTGTTGTGTTGTGTTGTATTGTTGTCACTGATAATGTATGATTTGATAATGATATTACTGGCTTTATTCTTTATCTGACACTGAACATTATTGTTTGTAATCGATGACAATATATATCACTGTTATAAACTTGCTTGAATGGTGATGAATTATGTTTACGAGGCGGATTTTTTAATCCATGAACTGATACTGATTAACACATTTTCAAGCTGCCAAGTACGTGGAATTTATATGTTGTTGTTGTTCCGTAATTACAATTGATTTGCTCTCTCAATCTACAAATTGAATAAATGTACTCCTAGGGGTGCAGTACTGGATACAGCGATCTGTCTGAATGCAGGAGGACGGTACTTTATGGACATCACCTTCAACAAAGAGCCAAACCCTGATCCCAAGTTCAGCTCTCACATCCTGATTGACTCTGTAAGTAATTATTTAGACATTTTTACTTTTAATTTAGATGGAATGTAGCCAGACGTTAATCCTCCTCTGAACTTAACATTATAATACAAAGTAACAAAATTACAGAATATTAAATGAAATGTTGAGGAAACCCAATCGAGGGCAGTTTCACTCCCAAAGTTCTCAAGCCATCCTCTCATCCTTACTCCTATCCTTGCTTTCCAGATGGGCCTAATCCCCAGTCTAGAGGCAGTGGAGGACTTCTGTTCTCAGAATGACCTGGACTCATTCCGGCGGTTCCGTTGTCTGGGACTGTCAGCTGACCTGACTGAGCAGGAGACTCTGCCTGAAGTGTGTGAGAGCCTCGTTGGCAGCATGTCAGCCCGTATCTACAACGGAGCCGTGCGTGAGTAGCGTTTCTTTGGAAAAACTTCCCCCTGTCAGGTGATAAGAAGCGGCCTGCTCACTCCTCATGCTTTGAAGGAAGCATGAGCTCAGTTCGGGGCTCTCCCCATGCTGGTAGAGGGAGAGTAGCACCCAGGATTACAGCTTAGGCAAAATGGGTTGCAAAAACAGTGGGATAATTGTTTTCTTTTTTTTAACAAACAAGAAGTAACCAATCATCCTTTAGTCACTAATTGTACTATTCCCTGTTACTGTTACCGCATGCTCTTATATGTGCTCGTGTGGATCCATGCATCAGTGACTATGTGTTTTGTCGTTGTTTTAGTATTGTGCTTAAGTGAGTTTCTGTATTCTCAGCTTGCAGGTGTAACGTCCAGGGCTCCGTTGGGCTGTCCTGTAGTAAATTTGGGGGTTTGTGTGAGTGTAAGCCCAATGTGATTGGCAGATGCTGCGACACCTGTGCCCCACTGACCTATGGCTTTGGACCCGATGGCTGCAAACGTATGTTACCATGACCTCTAATATGCTCCATGCCTATAGTACAGTTATATCTGCTATTTACCCTTACGTATATGAAAGCTAAGATATCAAATGGTCTCAGAGCAGGGGTGGAAATATTGATCCGTGCTTGTTGTGACCCAACCAAATCTGTAGTATTCATTAATGATAATGAAAGGGCTATTATTGTTGTTTGACTGCTGACGACAGCATGTTTTTAATAATTATAAGCTAAAGAAAGGGATAATGTGAGGTCTTCTTCAGACAAGCTCATACTTTCGTTACGTTTTTCAAGGCACAAACGAACCTGCTCTTAAAAGTGCATACATAAATGCAGGTATCATATACCAGTAAACAGCATAGGATTATTAACACATTCTGTTTAAAAGCATACGTGGCATGCTTATGTTTAAAAGTGAATATTTACCTTTTTTTCTTTTACGTTATTCATTACTTGGCTCATGTAATTACAAAGCCATTTTAATGTGGCTCTACACAATTCTGCGATCCAATAGATATGTCCCGTGACCTAGTTTTGGTCCCGACTCCCGACCCATAGTTTGCGCCCCGCTGTTAGCACTCAAAGCGTTGTACATGTTCAATATTGTGGGTATGCTGTGGATTAGTGTAAGACAGGGGTTCGAGAAAACTTCCATTGAAGTCAATGTTACATCTATTTATGTGTGCTCTTTTGCTCTCCTCCGTCCAGCATGTGATTGTGACCCGCGTGGTTCTGTGTCGGAGCTGTGTGACCAGGTCAGAGGTCAGTGTCCATGTCGGAGGGAGGTTGCTGGCCGCCGCTGTCAGAGCTGCCAGCCGGGGTACTGGGGCTTCCCTCTGTGTCGGCCCTGTGAATGCAACGGCCTGTCCGAACTGTGCGACCAGGAGACCGGAGCCTGTCTGAACTGTAGGGGGCACTCCACTGGGGCCAACTGTCAGAGGTACAATTTAAGGATACTGCCTGTGTTTTTGTTAACATTTGGTTACATAAACACGGTCATGTGCTAAGAAAGAGTATGACATTATGCTTTATAACACCTAAAAGACACTGCATTAGAGTATACATCTGTCTTTGACTCTTTTCAGACCCAACCTGTCGGCCGGGGGTGTAATGACAATTGCCCCAAATCGTTGGCAAAACACTAAGATTTCAATGAAAGAAATGTCATGATATATTTTTTTTAAAACCTTGAAAGATGTCTCATCTGTGTGATACCGAAAAATATGTTTATCAAAATCTGATTCAATTTCACTGATTGTTAAAATAAACATGCTCTGAGAATGCACTAATTTGGCTGCCATGGTAAGTGGTCAGAGATGGGTGGACCGCATAGAGATTTTCAAGTGGGCCCTGATCCAGAAAAGCTTGGAAACCACTGCACTATTATGAAAAGTGTGAAACATAACAGTGTGGGTAATGATGCACAATGTCACACTGTACATGTCAAGTACTGTTGTCCTTGTATCATTATGTGTCAGTATGAAGCCTATTACAAAACCCTTGCTTCCAGGTGTGAGGAGAATTACTATGGTGACCCAGAGTCCAGGGAGCCTTGTGAGCCTTGCCTGTGTCCAGACACAAAAAACAGTGGGCTGTTCTTTGCCAGCTCTTGCACCAAGAACCTAGAATCACCCAGTCTGACCTGCAACTGCCTACCCGGACACACTGGTAATCATCTATCCTCTCTACTGAACCTGTGGCCTTTTAGTGTACAGCAATGGTTCTCAAAGTGGTGTCCGGGGACTCCCAGGGGTCCTTGAGGGGGTTCCAGAAGGTCCCTAGCACTATTTTATACTTCAGCTATTTGAAAGTAGCAAATCTAAAAGCTCACGAGTGAGCTCACAACTGGGCTTGTAGACAGGATCTGATTGAAAGAACAACGCGAATCTTATGGGGGTCCCTGGCACAAAGTCTTTTCAAAAGGGGTTCCGCGGCCAAATACATATCAATTTGGGGATCCTTGACATGAAAATGTTTGAGAACCACTTGTTAGCAGGATGGCCTGTGAACCATCATTTAAACCAGTGGTTCTAAAAGTGGGGTTCTCAAAACAGTTCTCAAAACTGTTTAAACACTTAAGCCCTATTTTATTATTCGTCTATTTGAAAACATCCGATCTATAAGCTCACAACGTGTCACGGTGCAACATGTTGTGAGCTTGTAGATCAGCTGTTTTCGAAGAATGTTGACAAATCTCTTACCTCTCTCTCTTATCTTTTCCTTGACATGATAATGTTTCAGAATCACTGATTTCTTCTCTCCGCCTCTGGTACACCTCTCAGACAGCCGCTGTGACAAATGCGTGACTGGTTTCTATGGCGACCTGACGGTACCGGGAGCCCGCTGTGAGGAGTGTCCCTGCAACAACAACATAGATCCCGGCGAGCAAGGTGCATGTGACGGCGAGACCGGCGAGTGTCTGCGCTGCCTCCACAACACCACTGGACATCGCTGCCAGGACTGCATGCCTGGCTATTATGGTGACGCTCTGGCTCAAGACTGCAAAGGTATGGATGATGATGACAAGAATGGCAATATTAACCGATGAACCATTGAGGCTTTCAGAGAGTTTATTAGAGTAACTGGTAATTTGTTTCTGTTTTACCGTGGAAAAGCAAATTAACCATGGAGCTGACAGCTGTTATAGCTCAATGGGTAGTGCATGGCTTTAACTCTACGGTAGGAAATTCTACTGGCAGTTACTTGAAACTTGCCTGAGATACAGTAGGTAAGCCCAACATATTAATATAACAAAAAAGCATTTTAATGCGCAGCTTTTAAATCACACACACTTTCACTGTTGTAACCCCCCTGGACTGGACATAGTGCAATATCCACATTGATCTGATTCTATAACGATTGGCTCAGCATCATGGACAGCCACAGTCCAACGCGCGTGACCAAGCATATCTGGGTCACCGTGGAAATCTCGCCAGATACAAATGACTCTTTAGAAGCTAAACATTCGAAAATAAAGTAGATACGGCAGCTTACATTACAACATTACAAATCATATTCTTTTTTTTTAAACTTTGTTTTTATTCTTTTTTCTTTTTTAGAACAGGTAGGTCATGTTGGGCATCACATTACATTAAATGAGTACATTACAGATTATATTTTAACACTCATATGTTGCGGGCTATTCAGTCCAGAGGAGAGGGATCCTAAGCTAAAGTATTACAAATCATATTCAAAGATAAAGTTGACACCGTTTTTCAGCGAGGGGATAGCGAAAGACATATACATAAAATAAGCAACACATTGTACACAAGCTCAAATCGATTCCAAGTGTAGATAGAGAGAGACAGACAGGAGAGGAGGAGAGAGACAGGTGAATAGGTGGGAGCGAGAGAGAGAGATAGATAGAGAGAGAGTAAGCAACCATGTGTGTTGACCCACCCGCACACATCTGTGATAAATGCATCTGAACCTGCACATCACTACCACACAGTTATGTTTGGCCAATTGACTCAGTTATTCTGGTAAGTTCAGTAGAATTTGAATCATTTTAATAGCAAACACAATGTTTAAGAATAATGCCATGAAGGAGAAAATGGTCTATGTTTTTGTATGATATGGTGGAATCGGTGAATAAAATGGCATATACAGTGCACATGCAAATTTTTCACATTTTGTGTTTCAGATTAATCTTATCATGAATTTAATCCATTCTAAAATGAGTCTGAAACTTAATAAAACGTGAAAAATGAGGGGTCTGAACAGTACTGACACAAGTATGGCCCTTTAAGTCCTCAGTTCTAACCTAGAGGGTGCACCCAATAGTAAAACATATGCTTTCATGGTACTTTGTAGTGCTTGCTGGGGATGAAAAGTATCCATTGGGAAAATAGTACAACAGGTAAAAGTAGGTGTGTGTGTGTGTGTGTGTGTGTGTGTGTGTGTGTGTGTGTGTGTGTGTGTGTGTGTGTGTGTGTGTGTGTGTGTGTGTGTGTGTGTGTGTGTGTGTGTGTGTGTGTGTGTGTGTGTGTGTGTGTGTGTGTGTGTTTACCAGAGTGTTCCTGTGACCGTCGCGGTACGGAGGTCACTCAGTGCCCCTTGAGGAGCCCATGTTTCTGTGACCAACAGACTGGACAGTGCCCCTGCAGGACAGGTGCCGTGGGTGTGCTCTGTGATGAGTGTGATGATGGATACTGGAACATCGCAGGGGCGTCTGGGTGTCAGCCCTGCAACTGTGATCCTACCAACTCTCTCAACAACATATGTGACAAGGTTTACCACATTAATCCTGACATCCCTATTTTGGGGATGTCATATGTACAAAATACATAATAGCGAACATTTTCAAACCATTTCTGCAAAAACAAAGCAGATCTACAAGCTCACAACGAATCACAATACGACATGTTCTGGGCTTGTAGATCGGTTATTTTACTATTTGTCGAAGGGCTTCAGCTAAGGCTAAAAAAACATACGTATAAAGAAACCAAGTCCAGCCAAACTGTAGCCTGTATTGAACTGAAGGATAATTGTCTTACTGGAAATTGTCAAGTAGAAATTGTCAAACTGATGTCTTTAGGTGAGTGGACAATGTCAGTGCCGTCCTGAGTTTGGAGGAAAACAGTGTCACGAATGTGGTGAAAATCACTTTGGGAATCCTGACCTGCAGTGTATATGTAAGTTATGACTGTTAATTCTTACATAAGCCACACTGGTGTGCTCTAGCATGCACACCAGAGCACGTAGCGCTGTCTGTGTGTGTGCGTGTAACAGCCATAGTTTGAACACACACAGGTTGGGCATCGGCAAAGGACCTGAATTTTTTTATATTTTTCAAATTAGTCAGCAATTATTTAATTTGTATTAATGTCCACCAATGTCTAATGAAATCAGTGAAGAGACATTCTTAGACAAATAAATCATCTTTCTCACACACACATGTGGACGCATGCACACACACACAGAGCAGTTTTGCAATATGCCAGACTTCGTCCACTGACATGCGCGTGTATCTCTCTGAGTGCCATCCTAGTAATTATTATTTCTCCATCATACTCCCAGCTTGTGACTGCAACTTGGAAGGAACCGAGCGTCCTTCTTGCGATTCCGAAACTGGCGAGTGTCTTTGTCGCATTGGTGTGATGGGCATCTTCTGTGATGAGTGTGCCCCAGGGTACGACTCAGAATTTCCAGCCTGCGCCCCCTGCCACCCCTGCTCCACCCTCTGGGCGGGAAATGTCACTGACGTCCAGCGTGCCGCTCAAAAGATGCAAACTTTGATCCCTCGGTACGGTGACGACGTGGAACCTGCCTACAGGAACCGGTGGCGACGGATGGAGGAGGCGCACAATAAGCTGGATTGGATGGTTAACCTGACTGGGAAGTCCCTTCCAAAGATGGACAATGTGGAGAAGTTGTGTCTGAAGATTGGGTATGTTTCATGCAACTGCCGGTGTCTTCATTATTTCTTAATCTTAGCTGAGATTTGTGTGGTATGTAAAATACTTTTCACCAGCTTTATGGTAGAGACCATACAAATACATTTAGTCAGTTGGTCCCATATAGCATGACCATATATGGGCATAACAGTCAGATTGGCAGTTCTAGACAACCACCCATCCGTCCGACTCGACACTGGGCACAGCACTCCCTCGGGTCGTCGTTGACACACGCACCGAGTTTGAAGTTGGCTGGCCGGACGGTTCTAGAGATACGCGAACTACAGACACACGGTCGCACGACAGAGAATTTGCGCATTTATAATAGGATTATTATTATTATTGTTATCATAAACCAAATCAAATGGTGAGATGTGATGTACACATGACAGTAGAGGTCATTTTCATTCAGTGGTGAGAATGCTCTTTTCAAAGCATTCAACAAATCACTTCAATGCATGTCTCTTGTTGAATTGTTCTACCCACACAGGAGGCTCAAAGACAGCATTGACCCCAATCTAATCATGATTGACCCCTCGCCTCTCCTGGACAACGACATCGACAACATTCGCAATGAGTTCAAGAAGCTGTTGGATAAATTGAGGGACATGCCCATTGATGAACCAGACATTGATGAAGGCGAAATTGAAGGTATATCAAACTTGCTGGAAGTGCCTTGCTGTCTGGCCATTTGAAATCTAACATTACTTATTGTATGTGTAGTAACTCTTAGATTTCCTGAACTGTGGAATACCACCACTTAAATTGCCTTTTTTTAGGGAAATATTTTTGGAGACAGCAACATGCACTAGAACTGAAATTATCCCACAAGTACCACCACTGCCTCGAATCAGAATTACTGCTGTTGTTCTTATCCCATACTTTGATCTAAAACAGCACATATGGTCAATGCTTCCTTTAGAGCTAATGGATGAGATAAAGAAGCTCCATAAAGAGTTCATGGCAGATGAGAAGAAAGTGAAGAATGCTAACAAGGCCCTGGAGGATTCCATGGACATACGTCAGGAGGTGAAGAAGAAGCTTGCCACCTGCGGGAAAAGAGGGAACTCCAGTCAACTGGAAGAGAAGCTCCAAGGCCTGAGTGTGAAACATCTCAATGAAAAGGTGAGTGTGTTGTAGAACCATCCTGCTCTGAACAGTGATTGTTTTTGCCTGTTGGGCACTGGGCCTACTCGGGAACGACGCAAGTCAGGAACGATACAAGTTGGAAAATGCATGCCCCACCCGGTTAATGCAAACCTGTTGTGTGCCCGTTGTACCCGTTGTACCCATCTGTCTGTCTGTCTGCCTTTTATGCCATATATGAAGATTTCTGTATCTGTCTATCTGTGTCCCTTTTATGCCCATATATGGAGTTCTGTGTCAGACATGCCCAAATATGGAATCTATGACGCCGGTATTGATGACATCATGGTACTCCATATATGGGGATTTGCAGACAGACAGACATTTATAGTAGGATTACTTGATTGACTGTAATGGAATTACATGTCTACTACATGTCTAGTACTATGTGTCTCTTTGTGAGGGTTTTATTTGAGTCTTTTTGAGACTTTCCATGCCAAGCTATTTGCTATTTACTAAAAAAGGTAAATAGTTAGAATAAATGATCTTCAAGCTAACATTTATTTATTCATTCATTCCCGTTGGCGGCACCCACTTTGAAAAATACTGCTCTAGGGAAGACTCACTGTGCACGTTTACACTATTATCGCAGCATCCTGCAACACAAGCACTCACATTCGTATCTTATGCATCGTACAACCATGGTCCTTTGATGAGGAGGAGAGACATGGATTTATTTTACTGCACTGTTGAGAACACTTTTCAATTCTTCACATCTAGATCTGCGGAGCACCAAGCCATGAGGAATGTTCCAAGTCAACATGTGGCGGTGCCCTGTGTCGGACCTCCTTCTGGGGAAATAGAATATGCGGCGGTCCCACCTGTGAAGGAATCCTCCCTACAAGCCTCAATGCTACAGAGACTGCAAAGAAAGTGGAGGCTGGCATTAATGATCTCCTAAACAAACTTAAGGACTCCAAGAATAAGGCAGGTGTTTGGTAAATCGATTCCAGAAGTAGAATCCACACACGCACGCACGCACGCACGCGCATCCACACACACCCACACACACACACACACACACACACACACACACACACACACACACACACACACACACACACACACACACACACACACACACACACACACACACACACACACACACACACACACAGACACCCACACATCTAGTGAGCCAATGCAAGTTTATTTTTCTTACCAGCTCTCCACTTGCTTGTCTTTCAGATTAGCGATGCCAAACAAATGGCTCTGGACACAAAGGACCTTGCAGACAAACTTCAAGACAGGATTAATGACAAGAAGGACAAGTTTGAGAGAGAGAAGAACGAAACCAAGGAGCTAATCAAACGTGTCAAGGACTACCTGATGGGTTTGTATCATACGCATTTCAATCATGATGTTGGTATTAGGTCATGCACTTGTGTACTCATTATTTAACAGTTTATGGGACACTTAATGAACACTTAAGCAGTATTTTGGCCTGGAAGAAAACTCGATTCTGATTATTTGGAAGATGTCTAGTGAAAGTAATACTGGCAGAAAAATATGTCATATAGCACTGATGAAGGTCCTAGGACCGAAACGTTTGCCTTCCTTTTTAGCACCCCTCACTTTGAGCACAGAGCACTTAATGAGCATGTTAAAATAAAATAAATACTATTTTCTTAGTCTCTGTCTAAGGAGTCTTCCTTAATAGTTTATGCAGCGAGCAAGTCTTTTTCTGCCAATTTTCCTTTATGTTTTTGAGACCACCGCACCTACAGTCAACCCTGTACAAAGGTCAAAGAAGGGCGCAAAAGTTTACCCTGTACTTTAGTGAAAGTAATGCCTCAGACATAACTGAGCAATCTCTTTCCGTAACCACATGAACCCTAGCGCCCCTTTACTGGGCATGTCATAGGCTAACATTCTACGAAAATAGCAGATCTACAAGCTCACAACGTGCCGCATTGCATTGTGAGAGATATTGTGTAGGGGGAAAAGGAGAGAACCGAGTATAGACCCCTGTATATAGGGTTTAATTGACTAATGTGTCTCATCTCATCATTGCATCGCACTCGTAATCTCGTATGCATTGCTGACATAATCAGTGTCTTGAAGAAATAGGAAATTGTTTTGAAGAAATTGACCATTTTGCTGCACTGTTTATCCATTATTTAACATTTTTCAACTCACAATTATTTCCCTTAATGAGTAATAGCATGCTATTGTTAGAACACACACAAAACAGTTTCACAGTCAATTGACCCAGTCACTTATTACTAGCGTCTTATTTAAAAACCAGATGAGATGGTGCCACCGGAGGACATTGAGATGATGGCCAAAGCCGTGCTGGCCATCCAGCTGCCGAGCTCCCCAGACGAGATCCGTTCAATGATCAACACCATCAGAGACCTGATGGCTAACGCCACCGACTTCAAAGTGGACCTGAAGAGCCTGGAAGAACAGGCCGAGGTTGCCAAAGACCTGAAGAAGAAAGCTCTGGATCTCAAGTAATAATGATTCTGTTGACCATGTTTCCTAAGGTGTCTCCCCGCAAAAACATTTATGTTTAAGGTCCTTACATTGGAAGTGTTATTTTTGTGTGATTCATTTTGCATTAATTTAAACTGCTGTTTGTGTCATGAGCACATCCACACAGAATGCAAATAATATGAATATGAGAATATGAATGAGATTATGAATTTCTGTGATGAATCTTGTGTTATGTGTTCTTAAAGGGCCACTTTGGTAGAGGTTTGGGTTGTGTAGTTAGTTACCTTGCCATGATGTAACTCCAAAGGTGTACAAGAAATAAAAAATAATTGTTCCATTGATTGTAAATTGATAATTCAAAATATGCTCCTCATTGACTTACATTGCATGGTAAAACAGCTCTCTAAGTCGCTCTTTTAGCACATAAAACGAACGCAAACAAAGTTGATTCAGACAATATAGAAGATCACAAAACCCAGTACTGTTTTTTTTTTCATTATAAAAATGTCATCTTCCTGTTGATTTAGCTATTTTTATTAAGAAGAAAACCCGAACCGGATCCAGATCTTCAAATAGTAAAATCAGCAAGAAGTTGACATTTTTATAAAAATAATAAACAGTATTGGGTTTGGTGATGTTCTACATTGTCTGAATCAGCTTTGTTTGCGTTTGTTTATGTGCTAAAAGAGTGACTTTGAGAGCTGTTTTTCCATACAATGTAAGTCAATGAGGAGCATATTTTGAATTATCAATTTCTGATCAATGGCGCAAATATTTTTGATTTCTTGTCCACCTTTGGAGTTACATCATGGCAAGGTAAATACACAACTCAAACCTCTACCAAAGTGGTCTTGTCCTTTAACCTCAATTGCTATGTGTCTTTGAGTAGGAATTTAGGAGGTGTTGGAATGATATGGCGTGGTTGAGCTTGTGTCCATGAAACAAATGTGTTGCTGACTTGCTTTTTAGGAACAGGACCAAAGACATTGATGTGACCGAGATCAGGAACACTATCTACGATGCGGAGCGAATCCAGGACGAAGCCAACAACGATCTGGAGGATGCCAGTAACAACATTGACATGGCGAAGGATCAAATCAACGAAGTAATTGCATCATTTCAGCACTTTGTCTCTATTTTCATCTGGTTGTCTAATTTTTCTAACTTAATTCTTTCAGTGTCATCCCACCTACAGTATATATATATACAGTATATATATAACCCATTCACATCATTCTAATTATTTTGTATTTTGACACTGATGTCTTTACACTCATATGACATATCGATCCATCCTTCCTTACTTCCATCCGTCTGTCTGTCTGTCTGTCTGTCTGTCTGTCTGTCTGTCTGTCTGTCTGTCTGTCTGTCTGTCTGTCTGTCTGTCTGTCTGTCTGTCTGTCTGTCTGTCCGTCCATTCATCCATCCATCTAGCCACGGTTCAATTTCCTGAGGGGGAAGTCTATGCCTCTGTTTTTGATATTCCCCCCTCTTGTCATTCATTTTTATGGCCGGTGGGGATATGTTTTACCCCTGCTTTTGGTCAGACTGAATACATGCATTTCCTTTTGGAAAATGTAACCACGTCAACCCTAGTGTCCCTATTTTGGGCAAATTTGTCAACAATGCTATTTATTAGGCCTATGTTATTTGTCATTCGACAAAGCAGGGCTTAGTAAGTGTTTTTCTTTTTACAAATCAAACCCTGCATCCATGCATCCATCCATCCAGACATCCATCCACCCAGGGCCATTACCAGGAATCCTGGGCCCCATGAATACATACAGTATTATATTAGTACTGTGAGCCTACATGTAGACTGAGGGCCCCATGAATCATTATTACTTTTGACTGCTTTGTGATAGCTCCCCTGGTTTTTAATATCTTAAAGATGTTTTTGTTGTATTTTTATGTTTTGGGTTAATTCCATCCATTCTGTCCCATAGATTAAGGAGAAGCTTGATGACATTGACAACAAGCTGAACAACGGCAGCCGACCTAAGACTTTGCTGGATGAGATTGAAGCTCTGAAGAACAAGACGGAGATGAATCGAGAGCAGGCCAAGGAGGCCAAAGAGGTTGCAGATGCAGCGTTAGCTAACGCTACAGACGCCCAGACCGTAAGCAACGCACACACTCTCATTCTCCCTTTCAAATACACCGTTTTTGTCTCCGTATAATGATAAGCAATCATGATAATTAATGATTATTTTCAGCTCACAACTCACGACCGACAAGTATAGCCAAATGTATACTATATAGCAGTGGTTTTCAACCATTTTCATATCAAGGTCCATCACTTATTCGGCATTTGAGCCACGGACCACCATTTGAGATTTCGACTCTCAGACCCAAAACTTAGAATATGTTGTTATCGTTGGATGGGATTTTGTCCACAATTCCATGCTGGTATTACCATAGGAGAGATAACAGGCAAACGTTGATCAGAATCACAGTTGTTTAATTAAGTAATGCAGATGTTTAACAATAATTTAACTCTTGAGTGCGTAAAATGTAACGGGTCCATTTGGTTTCATTTTACGCTCTCAAGAGTTAAAGATCTATAAGGGTCCATTTGGTTACCAACTCCATCATCTAGCTGGGGACCACCTGGAACCCCCTCAAGGACCACTGGTGGTCCCCGGACCACTGGTTTAGAACCACTGCTCTATAGTATGGTGGTGGCGCTTACTGAATGACAATGACAAGCTAAGCTTGAAAATCATTTCTTGTCGATACCGTTGAGTATTCAGCTTATGTTTGATATCTCTTTCCAACAGGAACTTGAAAATGTGACGAGCCTGCTCGATATTTTGAAGGAGAAAAATGGCAATCAGACCCTTCAGGATGAGGCCACTGAACGCTTGAAGAATATAACGATGGAGGCAGAGAAATTAAAGAAACAAGTGGAGGATAAACTTAAAAAGATTGAAGGTAGACATCTCAAAAGCTTTGAGCTATTGTTATTATTATTACTTTTAGTGGTAGTAATATTGTAGCTGTCAGGTGGGAAACCTTGTATGTCTAAAACGGTTACTTTTCAGGAAATGGAGAGCGTCTGCTCCAATGGATCCGATGTAGTTATAATTAGTCACAAGCTCTTATTAATACTTTTTGTGTCTTCAATATTTATAAAGCCCACAGACAGACTTAACCACAGACAACCTGGTGTCCCTATTTGAGCATGTCAATGTAAATCTTTCAAAAGTAGAATGGCAATTTTATGGAGCACTTTCCCCCTTTGTCTTGTTTATCAGATTTGGAAAAAGCGATCCAAGACTTACTCAAGAAGAAAGAAGACTTTGTAAAACAAATTGAGATGATGTTGCTGGAGGTGGAATCCCTGCGGAAGGAGATTGCCAAGCGTGCAGAAGGCTACGCTCAATGTGTGTAGAGTTAGAAACTCACTCTACACACATTGAGCTCTTGAACTTGCTGCAGTTTCTAATGGTATGTTTGTCAGAGGAAATCATGACATGGCTGACAAATATGAGAAAATATGTTTTATATTCACAATATTGATTGTGATATTCCAGTCAGCATTTTCCGATAATGTGTCTGGAACAAATGTAGGGAATTCAGGAAAATTTGTAATTAATGAAATAATTCCCAGTCATGCTAAATTATTCCATACTATACCAAAGATAAGCTTTTGAGATAGTCAATATTGCAAAACCATCCCAGAGAAGATTTCTTTTATGTAAAAGAGGAATATAACATAGAGAAGTTTTTTGAATTTATTTCCCCCCGTCTGGCATGCTGGATAGTTTTTGCTCCCAGGGGCACGTTCTATTCTTATTTGATATTGGACAGGGTTATAATTAATGATATGTATTTATCTTTCCTAGCTCTTTGTTCTAAACCAATGTCCCTTTGATTGTCCTATAATCCAGACTGTAATCTTTCAGTGTTACCACAAGGGGGCATGTGTTAACCATACTCTTTCCTCAGTGTTGCTACTACTACTTTCATGCCAAACGTTATAAATGTTTTAACAGGCTACAGATTGTTACTTTATAACATTCATTCATAAGTGGCTTTCTTTCAGGCTTCAGCCATCATACTTCAAATGTTCTAAAGTATGCAATATTTAATATTAAATTGTATTATTTTGACATTAGGCTGTGTGATGAACTTTTTTTTGCCCCTTTAAGCAAAAGGTTAAAGTAATCATAGAAGTGGATGTAATAAGAGCTTGGAATGGGTCCCCTGATGGGCTTGGAATGTTCTCCTGGCCGTTCATATCACTCCTGGGAGTGAAGTGTACTGTAAATAACATTGTACTCTCATTGTACTTTGATGTAACTCAGAAATTACCTAAAGGCTTCCATCTATCATCATAAATTCTGTCAAATGTGTGTTTTTACAAATAACTTTTGAAAATTTAAACATTTCCCCTCATACTGTGTCTTACATCATAAATCCCACCTTTGCAAAACCCTTTAGCCTGAGGAAAGTACCCTGTCTAATTCCACTGCATGTGCTATTGTTTTCCAGTTCACTGCCTCAATAGTTGTGGAAACACACCGCTTAATGGACTTTCCATTTAGCTGCTAATGGTGAGATGCATGGTTGCTCCACTGGGAACAAAACATACACAGCTACAAGCTGAGCCTCTTTTGTTTGATATGGAACAATTTCAGTATGAGTGTACATCCGGCCCTCAAATGAAGATGAGCTCTTAATGACATCCAGGGATGTCCTTTTGCTGGTCAAGTTGAACCATTTTAGCTGACCATGTATTGGCCACAGAGAGTGGAGACTCATTAATTCATAGTCTGAATGTAAATTATCCTTGTATGTGTCAGTGCCTTAATGGCCCACTGAGCCAACATTCACACATCCATTCAAATACTCAATGTGGATCTCCATGCTAAACATATATGTGAAGATGCATCCATTGGACTCACAAGAACATCAGATGTTAGATGGTTCTAGTGCAGTGGTTAGACAAGTCCAGGTGTGCCTTGGGCATTTTGTGACAACCACATTATTATTGCAATATACAACTCTACAAAAAGTTACTATTCATTTACTACATCAGTACTTTATGTGGACTCATTTCCCAATACAGAGGCAAATTCTGTACCCTAAAAATACCTTCAGCAACTTTGAACCTGACATCTCTATTTTGGGATATATATATTTATTTTCACATCATTCTAAAAAAAATTGCTAAAATAGAAGCTAAACAAGCTCACAGCGCATCACGACACGTGGTGAACTTGTAGATCCACGTCCACGTCATCAGTCTGAATGAATGAATAAAGGTGTGCCTTGAGATTTTAACTTGCCCATTGGTTTTCAAAAAAGTTTGAAAACCTTGCATTAGCATCTGGCTGCATGAGACTAGACAACCACCGGTAAAGGTCAAATTATGGTGGACAACGGTTGACCAGCATGGTGATTTCCATCTCTATAACCTCACAACATTTTGTCAACTGAATACCCATGAATGTGACTTCTTCATAGGGAGGGGGTGAAATTCCCACCCTGCCCTCCAGACGTGACTTAAGCCTCACCTACGTGGGGGGAAAAGTAATCTGCATGTCACTGATTAGGCTTGATTGTGGGTCATTGGATTAGGAGGAGTCAGATTACGTACTCCAGCTTTATGCATGCATAGTAACATTTGAAAGGGATCATGTCAGAGCTTGCATGTAAATGCTTGTGGGGTTTGTTGTGTGTAAACAACAATTCAGCATTGTTGTTTTAAAGTTAGAGTAGTAAATGTATTAGTATAAATTACAACGGTTATACAGTTGTCAGCTGTATGCGATGTAGTTTAAACTGTACACACATGGCTGTGCACAGATCTGAATCATTTTAGATCTTTTTAGTTCAAGTCAGAGTCCCCCTCTGTGGCTTTACTGAGATAATTAAGTTAGGACCTCCGCCCTTATTGCAAACACACACACACACACACACACACACACACACACACACACACACACACACACACACACACACACACACACACACACACACACACACACACACACACACACACACACACACACACACACACACACACCCACACACATCACAGTTCTATGATGTAGGTGTAAGTTCAGTCTTTGAAGCTGATCTGTCATTACAAACACATGCACAGGAAAACAGCACTGCAATTTGGAATTGATTGACTTCAATAACAGGGCATGCCATGCCACCTCTTTAAGGTGAAGGGAAACTTCACTGTGGAACATGCAGCCTGCCTTTACCAAATTTGACCAGAGTATTGCAAATTAGTAGGGCTTTGCAGGCATTCCCTCCCCTGTATTTTCTGAGTTTACCTGAGCCTTGGGACAAGGAGGGGGGGGGGTCTCCCCCCGTGGTTCAGGGTGGAATGTCTTTTGTTTCATGTAGGGAGAGGTGTGGGGGGTTGGTACAACCACAGTCAGTCACACACTGACCTCTATTCTTTTTAAATCTCATTGTGATTGAACTACAGCTCTGTGTGTGTAGATACATCTTTATCATCCGCAAATAGTGTGAGTGAGTGGCTAAATGAATCAATTGCAATCATTTTGGTGTAGTAGATTAGATTGATTTCATTGACTCTTGACTGATGTTGGGGGGGAAACTTTCCCAAGAGAAATTTAAGTTGATCTTGCGTTGGGGGGAGGGGGGCGCGCAAGAATGTGCACATCAGCGTTGCCAGGTTTTGGGAGAGAAACAAGCAACCAGGTATATGAAAACAAGCCCCAAAAAAGCGACTAGATCTACAAGCTCACAACACGATGCGATGCGTTGTGAGCTTGTAGATCTGCTATTTTCAAAAAGCCTTGGCATAAAAAATGTGGCATATTCGGATTTTTTTTTTTCACATTCTAACAACACACATGCTCCCACAGGCTTGCTTGCTTCTTTTGGGAAGCAAGCCTAAAATAAGCAAGTACACTTTAAGAAACAAGCCCAAAAAAACACAAAGTAGGCTACCAATTTTTACAAGTATAACTTTTACAGAAAAGGAAGCCCAAAGTCGCTTATAACAAGCGGACATGGCAACACTGGTGTGCATGCTTAACAACTGGAGAAGACAGAAGAGGGCTGCGCTCATCGGCATCAGTGTGTCTGTGTGGTGACTGAGTGAGTGTCGTGGGACAGACAGACAGACAGACAGACAGCAGTGCCCAGTAGACCTAACGGTAACGGTAACGCACGGAGGAGAAGGAGGATACTCACATTACAACAAACATGTCAACACTTCTAATAGCCGCCCTGCTCTGTAAGTTTCTGTTTGGTTATACTTTTTTAACAGAGTTTTACATTCCCATGTGACTGTTAGATAGATTAATATGGATATTGAAATTGTTTAATTGTATTTGTATTGTTTGCATTTTAACTGTAGCCTACATGGTTCCCAAACTTTTTTTGCTCAAGAGTCAAGACCCAAAATAGAAATTAGATGTTTGCCCGGGACCCAAACTAGTGAAAATAGCAGATCTACATGCTCACAATGCATCACTTCACGCTGTTGTGAGCATGTAGATCTGCTAAAATGTATTTACGGAAATTACTAGATTTTTTCATTTCATAACATTTGGAATACTTGAAATGTTGGAATTGTTTTTAGTTGATGAAAAGTTGTGATTTTTTGGGTTTACATTTTTTTTCTTTTGATATGTAGGAATTGGTCCGCGACCCAAAGATGGGTCCCGACCCACTGGTTGGGAAACAGTGATATAGGCTATCACTGAATTGTGTTTTTTCTATTTTACTTAATTAGAAAAAAAAATAGCTGGGTCTTTCTTGGATCTGATAGTAGCCTACATTATAATATGTTGCAATACAACATATTGTTCTTGTTAACAGTCTTGGAGAATGCATTCATGTGACATTGATTTAAATCAAACAACATGGTTGTGTGAATGAATGGTGTTTGGCCCACATGAGAGGACAGATGTTCTGGCATTGTCTTTACTTTGATTGAACCTTAAGTTGGGGGACAGAACAAAAACGTTTGACCAAATGCTCAATGAAAAACTTCTAAAGCTAAAGTTGAATTCATGTAGAATGCTTAACTAAGCTACTTATAACTTGGAGGGGGAAACACTTTTCAACTAAGTACATTTACTCAAGTAGGCTACTGTTGCCTACTGAAGTACAATTTTGAGGTGTTTTTTTTTACTTTGGAGTATTTCCAGTTTTCAGTACTTTTACTTCTACTCCATACATCTCAGAGGCAAATATTGTACTTTTTTTTACTCCACTACAATTATTTAGAAACTTTAGTTACTAGTTACCTTGTAGATTTGTATTATTATTAGGCCTACAAAATATGCATAATGCATTAACCACTTTATCCCCATATACTTTGGCTATTTGAAAATGGCAGATCTACAAGCTCACTTTGCGACGAGTTGTGAGCTTGTAGATCTACTATTTTCAAAAGATTTGTATACATTTTTAGAACACTTGAGAAATAGGACATTCTTCATAATGAGTACTTTTACTTTTGGTACTTTAAGTACATTTTAATGCCAATACTTTTGTACTTTTACTCAAGTAAATGTTTAAATCCGGACTTTTACTTGCAACAGAGTATTTCTATATTGTAGTATTGATACTTTTACTTAAGCAAAAAATGTCAGTACTTATTCCACCACTGCTACTTATGTTATAACTTGAGGAAAAGTATGAAACGTTGTATGAATGAAATGCCTCCTCTCTTGCAGCGGTGGGGTGGTCTTTGGTCTTGGCACAGGAAGACCCGGGTCAGTGCACAAAGGGCAGCTGCTACCCGGCCACCGGAGACCTCCTGATCGGCAGAGCCCACCAGCTCCACAGCACCTCAACATGTGGAGTCCACCAGCCAGAGCCCTTCTGTATTGTCAGCCACTTACAGGTAATGTGCTGCTGCAGTCTCCAAGCAAATCATTGCTTTCTTCTCTATTTCTAGCAGAAGAACTGTTTCGTAGGCTATGTTTTTCCAACAAAGGTGGCCCTTGTCTGACTTGACTGGTCGTAATCTTATCAATTTAATAATAACCGTGTAATTAAAACAATAAAAACCTTAGAGAGTACATTTCATTACATGGAATGTAATTAAATGTACTCGCTAAGGTTTTTATTTCACAAGTGTCCTCAGATCAGATCTTAACATAGTGGCTCAAATCAGTCCAGAATAGAGAAATTAGGCCTACTCCATATTAACCTATTTCCTAGCAGCTCATGTGCGGTCAAAATTCAATAGAAAAGTTCCAGGATAACCACGTCTAATACTTAAAAATCATCACAGTTCCCTACTTAAATTGCCTCTTGTTGTAATGTTGTTGTGGGAATTTTGGCATTCACTTTATTACATTCAATGAAAGGTTTATAGTCCAGCTCATGTTTACTGGGGGTGGAATTTATGAATAAACATAATTCCAACTTTTCTTGAACCCCTGCTTTGTCAGTGTAGGAGTGTGCAGCAAGAGTGGAGGAAGGGATGGTTCTTGAGTTTGAGGACCCTCTGTGACTTGTCTAGACTGTTTCCTCTGCTGCAAAATGCACCCCTATTAAGAACGGTTGAGGTTGATGGTGACCAACAAAAGATTTTTTGGAAGTCTTTTCTTGAAGTGAATTTGTGTCTGTCAACATCTTCCACACATCAGGGTTTATTGTTCTCGCCCAGACAGACATGGAAGTGGTTGCTGAAATGTTTAACTAGTCCTTACAGAGCCAAACGTCCCAAGAGGTTTAAGGGCTGAACTTCAAAAGACTTTTATCGTACAGTATGTTGGCTCTTCTGATTAATTCCCTTTTTACAGTTCAAACAAATTGCACCCAGATGTAAAAATGTTCCCCCTAAATTATTTTCTTAGTTGTTTTTCTTAGTACATTCAGTTCCTAATCTGCTTATTATAGATATATCAGATACGTTCATACAAAAACACAATAATGCACTGTAAAGATCTGGAATGCAGGGAGGCTTTGGTCCTGACCTTTCTGTGTCTGATCTGTGTAGACAGAGCCTCAAATTAAATCAGTATGAATTGAAGCATGGCTTGAGTATTCTAATTTTAAAATGTAATTTGACCTAACGTTATCACTGAAATGAAGAACACGTTGATGGAGGATTTTCCCCCTAACCCATTTTAAATTGCTTATCCTGACAGGAATGTAAGTATTTTTTAAAGAAGCCTTAAATAAATAATGTTTGACCCCCCCCCCCCCCCCCACACACACACACACACACACACACACACACACACACACACACACACACACACACACACACACACACACACACACACACACACACACACACACACACACACACATGGTGGCCAAATGAATCATCCATTGTCTGCTCCAGATTAGACTACCCTGGTAGAACTAACCAACTAATCCTGAGGGTTAATTTAACACAAGGGTGTGTAAAAATGGACCCTATTTGAGTTAAATATATGTTCTGTGTAGACTAGGGAGAATACAATGTGTTTCATTTAAAAGTTACTGGTACTGTCAGAAGTGCCTCCTCAACATGTCCATGAATGAGCTCTTCAAAGCCCAATCCTTATCTCCTCTCCTTCCATTCATTGGAAGAAATCAGCACGGCATCAGAGGAATTTCTCTTGACAATACTTCTTCTCTTTTCTCGTCCTCTCCCTGTCGCCCCCCCCCCCCACCCTCGTTCTTCAGGAGGAGAAGAAATGCTTCATGTGCGACTCCCGGGACATCATAGACGAACGCATGAACGAGAGCAGTGGCCACCGGATTAGGAACGTCGTCACCACGTTTGGTCCCAACCGCCTTAAGACCTGGTGGCAGTCAGAGAACGGTGAGTTGTGGTGGGAACACAAGAAAACGCCATCTAGATTTCACGAGGTCAATCAAATGTCACTCCTTTTTGTGTTCCCTCTCTCTCCTCCTATTGCTTGGCCCGTAACCAAAGGTCCTAATCAGCCTATAGGAGGACAGATAACATCAAAGGGAAAGCCCAGCAATGGTTGACCAGCTAGACACCATGACCTGGCTGTGAACGCTGGGAATTACAGGGCTGACCCTTGGGAATGATTACCTTTATGAGGTCAGGATGTAGCTTGGCTTGTAAATCTCTGGAAAACACTATTATTAGCGTTATTAATGCTCAGAGAGGCGGGCGGGAACAGGGCATTTTATTTACACCACAAAATGGGTCCCATTTTTATGGGCCGCGAGTACATATCACTTTTTTTGTTCCCTACATGTTGTTTTTAATTATTATTTTTTCAAAAGATTTATTACAACAGGTCGCATAGCGACTGACCTTGTAGATCGGCTATTTTTGGGTCCCGGGGAGACATAAAAAAAAGTTTCAACAAGTTTGGGAAACAGTAATCTACACTGCAAACTCCAGAATTTAACCCAGAGTGTAAACTGACTCATATGGGAATTTGTTTACACTCTCAGAGTTAAATGAATGCTCAGGATTTCGTAGTGTATCATGCTGGTTTGGAAATACATTTCACTTACTTAAAAGACTTGAATGTTTTTTATACATGCACAATTACAGGGATGTTTCTGGATCAAACCGGATCCACTGGATGCAATAAAGACATCTAAATCAAATATAGGAGCCATACTGAGAGAGACATGAATTTGAAGTTGTTTTGTTTTTCTAACCCAAAAAACATTAATCCAGGATGACTTGTCTTCCAGTAATTCATTTGAGAGGTCTTTGCGGTGCTTTAGGGGGAGGGTGGGGGTGGGAAAGAGCAGTGGGAAGATTTCTCCGGAAGAACAGGAGGGATGTTAATTCTCAGTGGACTAGCTGCCAGACAGACATGAGGAATGTTTCATTCATTCATGCAGAACTTACTATTGCCCTGTAGTAGAACCATTATCATCTCTGACCTAGTAGGCACCAGTTCTGTACTGTCTTTGGCAATTGGAAACTGAGGTTTTCATGTGGAACGCAAAATTGCAACTCGACTAACTGAAAAAATGTCTTAAAAGTTCATCCAAGGACGGATATACTGTAGACCAATATCATCCCACCATGGAACATTAGTCATGCACACAGCAAGCTCTTTTGCTGTAATTTGCTTTTCATTCAACGTGTAAATATGTTTCAAATGAGCATTACACTGGAACGAAGAGATTTGATGGCTCATTTGTTAATAGCTGCGTAAAAGCCCTGCCGACATGCATTAAAACCCAGAAAGCAGAGGAGCACTAAGAGTCAAGCTGTGAAATCTATCTATTTTTCCTTTAAAATAATTACTTAGAACTTAATGATTTCAGTTTACATTGTACTGCGGTGAGGCAGGGACAGTGAGGATAACTGATGTATCTCACTTGTTTTTCTTGGCCTGGTGAAAATCCAGCTCGCTGTTGATGTTTTCATTTCTCTCTCTCCTCTTCCTCTCCCTGTAAAGTTTGACGATGTCCCACTTTTTAAGAGTACTTTATCTCTTGAAATTCAATCTCTGCTTCTCTCTCTCTCTCTCTCTCTCTCTCTCTCTCTCTCTCTCTCTCTCTCTCTCTCTCTCTCTCTCTCTCTCTCTCCGCTTGCCCCATATGTTCTACTCTAGTCTATCTTTCTTTCTGTTTGCCCCCTGTCCTCATTTTGTCCTACACAGTTAAATGTTCATTTAACTCAGAGAATATTGGAATGTTGTTAAAGTTAGCAGCATGTTGGCAACTTATATGATTTAGAGTAACTTTAAAAGAGTTACTTAAAACTTAAAAGGTGTGCAACAAGTTGCAACAATAGAAAGTTAAATGCACAAAGCAAAATGAGGATATAAAAAAAATTACATGTCGTTATAAAGCCCACACTAAATCCTCTATTTCCTGCTCCCTTTCATTCCCAGGCAAGGAGAATGTGACCATGCAGTTGGACCTGGAGGCCGAGTTTCATTTCACCCACCTTATCATGACCTTTAAGGTAGGCAACGAATGAGAAGCAGTCTGGACAGCCTCAGTAGGGGGGTGTGAGGGGCCGGATGGCCCACAGCAGGGGGGCCCGGAGGGCGTAAGAGGATGCTGGGTCCAACTTCAGATTAGCTAGTTCTCCCTGGGAGGTCTATTCTTTCTCACTCTCTTTCTTTCTCTTTCTCTGCTTCGCACTTTGTGCCTCTCTTTCTCTCTCTCTGACTATGTGTTTCTCTCTCTCACACACACACATACAGCTGTGGGTGAGTTTGTGGAATGTGGGGGAAAAAACTCAAACCAGTCTTAGGTTATGATCTCTGTGCGTCTGGGTCGTATCGCTTTTCTCAGCAAGAGCAGAGCTGCCTGAGGATTTATTTACTGTACAAAGTCACATACAGAATCCTGCCAGGCTCAAGTGAAGTCATCAAGTTCATGTGGAAGTTTAACAGCTGTGCAACTTCGTTCACATTATACAGCGTGTGCAGGGAAGACTGAACTGCAAAGACAAGACTGTAATTCAGTCAGAAATACCCGCAGACCTGATTTTTGCCTGTGTGAGCACAGCTTTTAGTTATGGAAGGGAGATGATGCGATACACTGTGAAAGCCTCAATGTTAATTAAACTCAACACGTCTACATTTGTACACTCGCTGAGTTACAAATTGATAAATTAACAGTGAGGATTTTACTGTGTGCACAGGTACACTGGGACTGGGACATTTAATTACAGTATTGGCCAAATGGATGTTTTATGTCTTCACGAGATGATCAGCGATATTTGAACACGCAAGACCACATCTGCGCTGTACCTGGACAAATGCCAATGGGAGTGTCGATGTCAACACCTGTATTGACTCAAACTCCTAATTTTGTGTTGGATTATAGTAGATTATATAAGCAATGAAGGGGCAGTGCCACACATTTCAGTTGGCACTGAAGTCAACGAACACCTGTGTTTACTCAAACAAACACATTTATATTGGATTACATCAGATTGCTGCTGTGTTTGCACACATGATCAAAAAGATCAGCACTGTGTCAAGCCATTCATTTCCTATTGTTTGTAATTTACATTAAAGAGAGAAAATAGCCAGCACCCAATAAATGTCCTTTTCACATTATTTTATTTATATTTATAAATAAATATAATATTTTATATTTATTTAGTTTATTTACCTCTCCACTGACAGAACAACGACGCGTTGTTCTGACGCGTTTCAACCTAACAGAAACGTGTCTGTTGTTCTGTCCGTGGAGAGGTAAAACAAGCCTCTGTAGTGCTCAAGATTTTGTATGCTGGTGGAACTCAATTCTTCTCATGTGTATTCACTGCTTTATTTGGCATTGAATGTGCTCCACAGATGTGTCTGGTTGGGGAATGATATACAATGACAACATCACAGCACAACATAGGATAATATGTTTTCCATTGCTGTTATTGCCAGCAGATAGTGTAGTATTTCAAATGCTTGCCACTTATCTCTTAGCGTTCTCACTGCCTTCCTCAATGAAGCAAAGAATGAGTAGGAAAAAACATATATACAGTGCAATATATACAGTGCAAAATGTGTGTTCATTTAAAAATTGACCTTAAGAGTCAGTAAGTTGCTGACAAGTATGTTTTATCTCCCTTCTCCACAGACCTTCCGACCTGCTGCCATGGCGATTGAGCGGTCATCTGATTTTGGGAAGAACTGGCAAGTATACCGTTACTTAGCCTACGACTGCGATTCATCCTTCCGTACCATATCCCAGGGTCCCATGCAGAAAGTGGACGATGTCATTTGCGATTCACATTACTCTGACATCGAGCCGTCCACCGAAGGAGAGGTATGTTTGTTTTCACTGTTAAAAGTTACCAGGAGTCATTACTGATTTGTAGTTTTATGTAACTTTTAGGCTATATGGATGAGTGTGCAGGTGTCAGTATACTGACATGGTATTCTTGTTTCAGGTCATTTTCCGTGTTTTGGACCCTGCATTCCACATTGACGACCCGTACAGCCCAAGAATCCAAAGTATGTACTGGTGACTTCAGGTTGCTGTGTTGTCTCTTCATAAATAAGCTTCATCAAATGATTTTGAAAAAGGAAAAGAAATACAACTTAACTGAATCTGGCTCCCAGTAATCTGCATTTGACAAATTCTGTAAACCAAATAAAATCGAATAGATCAACTATAATGGTTGAAAGCTCACTGATTGCAACTGCTAACAAATACCATATTTTCTCTCCAGACATGCTGAAAATCACCAACCTCAGGGTGAAGTTCACCAGGCTCCACACACTGGGGGACAACCTGCTGGACTCTCGGGTGGAGATCAAGGAGAAGTACTACTATGCCATCTATGATATGGTGGTCCGAGGGAACTGCTTTTGCTACGGGCACGCCTCCAAGTGTGCCCCCGTCGACGGGGCACTAGCAGTGGAGGGCATGGTGAGTCTGTGGAAGCTTGTTTCTACTGTTTCATGGTCATGGTACAGTTACCAAAGCACAGGGCAATAGCTACACAGTATGTCCATTGGTGGCATAGAGATTAACGTTTAATATATACCTCCTCACTCGACCCTTTTGAGCTTGGTGTGTCAGGGCCTGTGTGTGTGTGTGTGTGTGTGTGTGTGTGTGTGTGTGTGTGTGTGTGTGTGTGTGTGTGTGTGTGTGTGCGTGTGCGTGTGCGCGTGCGTGCGTGCGTGCGTGTGTGCGTGTGAGCGTGCGTGCGTGTGTATCCTGTTTTATTTGGCTTGTGTCAGGAAATATGATTGGTGTTACTCTTAGTCATCATCCAAGATTGTGTTTATTTGTGAGCCTGGGTTGTAGACAGCTGGAAGTATGTTTCTGTTTATTCATACTTATGTGTGAGAGAGTATTGACAAAGGAAGAAAAGCAAACAATGCGGTTCCTGTTTAGTCTGTGTTATCCCCTGTTTGGTTTTATACAGTCTCCTTCTCCCCCAGACCGTAAAGCTCAGTATGAAATTAATGAGCATGCCAAATCTGTACAAAGCCTACAGTAAATATGTTTCAGAATTGTTTAAATGTACTGATGTACAGGCAGGCTCGCATTTTCATCATGCCGTACAGACTTCAACCTAAACCCTTATTTTAGTCACAACTTTAAGTGAACTCTGAAATTTACTGAACAAAGACATTAGTACATCAGCATATAACTAAATTTCTATCTAATTTATAATTACACGCACACACACGCACACGCACGCACGCGCGCGCACGCACGCACTGACCGCAGCCCCCTGAATCAGCATGCCAAATGTTCCCAAAGCACAGAGAAAGATAAACCCAGGCTATTAGGCGTTGCTTTGTTTCCATGATTTTTGTGTTTTCCAAATATATTTGAAAAACAGGCTGCTCTTTTATTACCCATTCATTGTCCAAGCTAGCCTACAACATAAGTTGTCTGTCATGTGGTCATTAGTAGCATATCTGAGTCATTGGGCCAGTATGTCTCCATTGTCCTCACAGACTAACACAGACCAGATGTGATGAGGGTGACAATGTAAACATTTCCTGCTCCCTCTCAAAGGGGTTGTACACAGATGAGGCTGGAATGAAAATATCTCTGATATTGTTCCTCTGGGCTTTCCAGCCATGCTTTTTTTAAATCAGGGATATGGATGTCTTTATTTCAGGAAGTGTTTTTGGCATGCAGCTCCCATCAGCTGTTCTCTTTCTGCTTTTGGGGTTTATTGATAATGTTCAGTCATGATCAAAATGAGTTGGTCAAGATCATAACTCAAACGTTTTTTTGACCTTTGTGTGGTGTTTTCTCAGGTCCACGGTCACTGTATGTGCAACCACAACACCATGGGGCTGAACTGTGAGAAGTGCCAGGACTTCTACCATGACCTGCCATGGGGACCTGCAGAGGGACGCAACACGAACGCCTGCAAAAGTCAGTACCCATTATTTATAAGAAAAACCTTCCCATAACCCATGTAGGTCAAATACAGAAAATAACTGATCTACATGTTCACAGCATGTCACAACGTAATGCGTTGTAATCTTGTAGATCAGCTATTTTGGTTGAATGTTCGCATATGACATGCCCAGAATCAGGACATTACAGTTAATTGTCTTCCATAAATCCAAGTGAATTATTTGACAGTCACTGAGGAGAGATTCTTGTGTCATTGTCTCAGATAATCCTTTCAGCTCACCAGGGTATTTGTATTTGTTCAGCAAACAAGAGTAATTGCATTGCCTGTTAGCCGTGTTTACAACACAACATCTGGCTGCTGTAAACAATGAATGAGTGTTTATTGTTGTCCTGCCCACCCCACACCCGTACCCTCTCTCACACTTTCTTTCACTCTTGTCGCCCTATAGAGTGCAACTGTAACCATCACTCCAACGACTGCCACTTTGACATGGCGGTGTACATGACTTCGGCCAACGTTAGTGGTGGAGTCTGTGACGACTGCCAGCACAACACGATGGGCCACAAGTGTGAACAGTGCAAGCCTTTCTTCTACCAGCACCCTGAGAGGGACATCAGGGACCCCAACGTCTGTGAACGTAAGTGGCCCCGAGTGCACAGCTCTCATCACAGCCTGATGTGATTTCGTTTTTTAGAATGTTTCTCAAACCTTTTGATGATGCCAGGGAAAACCTACACAGTCAAATCTTCAGTGTTAAAGCTGCAGTCCGTAACTTTAATGTCCAGGATTTGAACCTAGGTCTCTCATACGAGAGACCGAATTCTACTGCTAGGCCAAGAGGCAGTCCCTGCTTGGCTGGGGGGGATATTGCGCATGATCTGCAGGCAGTACTACTTGTCAACCTTTAGGTGTCCTACCCAACACCAGGGTCTACATGTTCTCAATGGACGAGTAGGGTGACCACCTCCAACCACTGCAGATGTACTAGTCATATTGTAACATACTAATTTCTTAAACTAAGTTCTGTTTAGTTGCAGCAGCCATTAACTTCACTCTGAGAGTGTACAAATGTAACCAAATTGACGTGTAATTTGTACACTCTCAGAGTTACACTTGGATAAATTAACATTGAGGATTTTACTGTAAGATCCGCTGAGATAAAAGAAAAATGTCTTCCTGATTCAATCAAGGAAACGGGGTCATTGACAAACCCTGCAGACAAACAACAGACAACAATGTACTATGCATAGGAAAATGTAGTAAAAAGAATTATGAGATACTAACCAGGCAGAAGTGAAATAAAGTTACCTGAGCAGTCGAGAGTCGACCCACGAGAAAAGTAGCAGAATTATCCATAAATCCAGACACCCACCACATACAGTACGTGTTCCCTCTTTCATACACTGTTCAAACCACACCCTCTCATCTTTCCAACACTAACACCCTTTTGTTTTCAGCACTTCTCTCATATATTTTCTTTTCCTCTCCTGTCTGAGTCTTTGATGAGACCTCTGTGGTCAGGAGTTGAGAGAGAACACCTGGGCTTTGAAGCGTTATCAGCTTTTTCTCCTGTGAATCCCGACCCTAACCTCAGCGCCTCTGAGCTGTGCTCATATATCATCTCGGGCTCTATTCAGAGCCAGATTTGAACAAACCACTAATTAGGGATTTCGGACTAGGCAAGAGGCGTTTCCCCGCAAAATTCGGTATTCTATGGCACCCCCCTCACCCGCCAAACACCTGAGCTACCCGTTACATTATGCATAGGTGTGGTTTGGGCGTTACAATGATAAAACCAATCACCGTGCCAGAAGCCATTGCCTTTAAGAGAAGACTGCGCTAGCCGTCATCCCGATCCAATATATGCTCTAGCCTATCTACCTGTCTGCACTGTTGCCTGGTCTGATTATTATAAGCCACATTGGGCTTGTTTTCCTTCTTTTTTTATTTTATCCAAATACATTTTTATATTAATTTGTAGCCTATTGTGTTCACAATAAGCTTGTCATATTAGTCAGATCCGGAATAGTATATGAAAGCCATTTAAAATATGTATACTATTGGTACACACCGGCTGCTCCCAAATAATTAATTACATCATGTTGCGACAACGCTCCTACGTGGTACACAGACAAACAGTAGCACATGGGTATAATAAATTGGACAGTTTTAGGAAAGGTCTATAGCCTATATACTCACGTTGGCTGTATTGTTCTATTTCCATCATTCTAATGGATTCCAGGGGTGTGTAAACATCTCTGTAGTAGCTCCATAGTTTCCTCTGAAGTGACGCATTTAAAGTTAACTTACATCCATATTGTCCCCGTTATCTTTCATCATCCACCTTTGTTCAGTAATCCCGAACAGAGCTAAACTTTAAGTTTACATCAATCAAAGCCTCTCAAACCCAGACACATTGCTGCGATGCGTATGTGCGTCGCCTACCCAAAATAACAGACATCCAAGCTATCAACGGCGCTGCGTCATGTCGTGTCGACAGTTACAGATCTGTTATTTTGGACAGCATACAATGAGGCGCGCGCGCGCCACGGAGAACCCGACACTAAACCAAAAATATTACATTACGTGGTCAACAACATACTAGACATGTAACTTGCTTGGAGCTTTTAATGCAGTGGTTCTCAACCTGTGGGTCGAGACCACAATGGAGCACCCAACGCCTGGCGAGCTTGTAGATCTGCTATTTTCACAATATTTATCTGTGGAACCGAGTCAAACAAAATGGGGGGGGTCCCCAGTTCAAATATGGTTATTTTGGGGGGTCATGAACGTAGCGTTTGCATGGGAGGCGTTGTGAGCTTGTAGATCTGCTATTTTCAAATAGCTGATGTATATGTTAGAGTGCTCATGTGGCCCATAGTCGCTTGACTCGCTTCTTTTGGGCTGGTTTTCCTAGACCTGGTTGCTTGTTAGTTGTTTTTCCTCACAACACTGGCACTGATGATAACTAGACGGCAGCCGTCATAGAATCAAAATGACCCCGCTGGGAGTGGTGGTGGCGTTTGTGGTAGAGTGACCATGGGTTTGTATGACGAGAGATAGCGCATTTGCGGTAGAGTGAGCATGGGGTTGTATAGAGAGAGATAGCGCATATGCGGTAGAGTGAGCATCGGTTTATATGAAGAGAGAGAGCACATTTGCGGTAGAGTGAGCATGGGGTTGTATAGAGAGAGATAGCGCATATGCGGTAGAGTGAGCATCGGTTTATATGAAGAGAGAGAGCACATTTGCGGTAGAGTGAGCATGGGGTTGTACAAAGAGAGAGAGGCATTTGCGGTAGAGTGAGCGAGCATGGGTTTGTATAAAGAAAGAGCGCATTTCACACACAGATCATTCATATATTACCAAGATTTAATGAGAAATAAGGCTTCTTTAGAAAAATGACTGACGGGCTGGGCTGGGTCTAATTTGTCAATTATTAGTCGAGCCGGGCTGAAATATTTAGGGGATATGAAAGCTCTAGTTAGTAGTTTGAAGTGCTCATGTGGCCTTAGAGTTGCTTCTTTTTGTTTTCATAGACCTGCGGACTGCGTTGCTTATTTCTCTCCAAGGCTGGCAACACGGCTCATGGTCCAACGCACAAAGCCATTGTAGTGTCTGTGTGCACTTGACGGGTGATTTTATAAACCAGCGGGTGCTTCTAGAATCCACTATCCCCCGTCCCCAAGCCGTACCCATGTGTGTCTGTAGAATTGCAATGTGGGGGATATAGCAACAACACGCCCACAGGCACACCTCCACGCGCAAATAACGGCGTCGGCATAATGGTGACGGGTAGAGCAGGTGCTAGAATAACCTATTGGGGCGGCGCAGGTCCATTATCCCGATTACCGGGGAATTTTTGGCCTGAGAATGGGGCCCCTCATGTCCCCCTGGCGTTTCATCGGTTGAAACACAAGGGGCTTAATGAGGCCTTGAGGGGCGCCCCAGTCAAATGTGTGGTGAGGGGATCGTGTGTGTCGGCGGCGCTCGCCGACACACACGTGTTTTGGGTTTTGAGAGGCGGTTAGGGGTTGCGCCGAGGCTCCTATGGCCGCTGTCGGGAGGAAACCAAAACATTGGAAATGGGGGGAAAAGCCTGTGTTTCAATGGATCCAATGTAGTTATTATTTAGTCACAAGCTCTTGTTAATACTTTTGATTGGTTAAATATTTATAAAGGCCAGAAGCAGACTTAACCACTTTCGACCTGCCATTCCTATTTTGGGCATATCATTATAATGTAGATGAACATTTTCTAAAAGGTTTTAGAAAATAGCAGATCTACAAGCTTATAGCTTTGAGTGACACAGTCATATGGCGAAGGATAAAATAGGGGATTCATAAAGAAAAAAAAAGATAAGATAGAAGATAAAATATGGAGATACAAGGTTTCTGCCCAACAGTGACGATATGTCGAAGGGGAGGGGCTTTGATATTTGAATGAGTTGTGTTAATGCCCTCTCCAATACTCCCATGCATTTACACTTGTCATGTCTAAATATTCCATCATACCTCTGCATCATTGTCATTCACCTCTCTGCCATCCTTATCAGGTCATTCTGGCCTCCTACAGCATTTGCTCTGTGATTCGCTAGCTGTCACTTCCATTCGTTACCCCGTCTATTGCGTGTGAACGAACATGAACGCTTGACATTTTCCTGTGACGTTAAGGATTGCCTTGAAAATATATATTTAGGTCTTTTAAAAAGGAGAGCACAGTGCTTCCTGCTTCTGAGTTCAGATGCAACGTTGTGTTCTGTAGGGGCCTTGGATATTTCCTTTCCTTTGTTTTCAACTACAGCAAGAGTGGTCTCTTTGTTAGTTATTGTTTATTGTGGGTATGTTTTTCTTGTCTCATCATTCTATATCTGTCACTCCATGAACATTGAATCTTGCCATGCTCTTGTACGCTAACTGATTGATTGATTGAAGTCCTATCCCATAGAATACATAAACATACTGTATACAGTACACACTACACAGACAGGCAGACAGACAGGTTCATACTGTAGATAAGTAGGTTTTATTAATCCCAGTGAGTACAGCATAGCATACTACAATATTTCACACCTATCCGTGTTAAAAGCTCTAACCTTTGTCAATCTGTGCGTCTGCAGCGTGTAATTGTGACCCGGTGGGCTCTCAGAATGGCGGCGTCTGTGACAGGATGACTGACGTGCACACAGGCCTGATCGCTGGCCAGTGTCGCTGTAAGCCCAACGTGGAGGGCGAGCGCTGTGACCAATGTAAACCAGCCTTCTACGGCCTAAGTGACCACCCGCTGGGCTGTCAGGGTAAGGGGAAATATACATATATGACTATTGACTAACTAACCACATGTTGTTGTAAATGTGCATGAATAAACGTGTGTAGTTTATTGTTGTTGAACAAGTGTGTCAGGTAATCCAAATTCCTGAATCATAAACAACCAAATCATAACAGAATCCAAAGGTTAATTGAATTCTAAGAGTTAGTAAAACTGTCTAGGAACAAGACTGCAGATGCCTAAAACAAAACAGATAAGATATAACAAATATTTCTATGTCCTTGGAATCTTCATGTAAAATTGATTGATATAATTGAAGTCACAGATTTTCTCATTGTAATTTTGTATGTATAACTGTGTCAGCTAAATGCCTGAAATGTATTGCAATTGAATGGAAACTAATGGTGCCATTGTTTCATCTAGCCTGCACCTGCAATCCTTTGGGAACCATAGGGGGTGGAAGTCCCTGTGACTCAGACACAGGAGACTGTTACTGCAAAGGTCTGGTGACCGGCAGGAACTGTGACCAATGTCTGGTGAGTGTTGGATTTTTTAAAAGTTGAAAATAGGATTTATTTTATTTTTTATTATTAGATAACTATGTATGGAGGAGTATTGTAACACAGTAAAGCTGGTTCATTTGCCATGGTTAGAGAGGCTCTCCGTGCTCTATGGGTGTGTTCGGAAATATAGCACTAAGCACACTGGCCAATACAAACTAATAGGTGAGTGCGCTCCCGGTGCAACAGGCACATTATGCAAAAATGTTTTTAATAACATTTTTAATTATAATTTTTTATACATTATTTTCAGGGGGTGCTGCAGCCCCCTCAGCACCCCTACTTCCCGCGGCATGATGGCCGGTGTTGTATCGACATGTGTTCTCCCCTTAATTTCCTAATACGATTTGTAGTGGGTCTCGTGTACACACACACACACACACTCATTATAGTACATCTTTCCTGGCTTGTGGCTTTACCTCGGCTTGGTGTTACCACATAAGTGGTTTACTGGCTGTCCTTGCTAGCGTCCCGCCCCTGCAGCTGTAAATCTCTGGTCATGAAACCCCTCCACCCCACCCCACCAACCATCCCAACCTCAAAGAACATCCTTCCACAGGTTTTTAAGTGGTGGGAGGCCGGCAATAATGACATTGTTGAAGGCCTTGTTTAGTTTTTTTTAACGATACATGTTTGTGTGTGTGTGTGTGTGTGTGTGTGTGTGTGTGTGTGTGTGTGTGTGTGTGTGTGTGTGTGTGTGTGTGTGTGTGTGTGTGTGTGTTCTACAGCCTCAGCACTGGGGTCTGAGTAACGACATGGATGGCTGTAGACCATGTGACTGTGATGCGGGAGGAGCAGTTAACAATGAGTGAGTTCATACTTCAACTGTTTCAATGGCATCTTCTGAGGCAATTGCCTTATCTCATCCCGGTAAAATAGGGGGGGGTCACTTGCATAGTATAGTTTCATTTTGTCAGGAAATGTTTAACATTTAAAAAGAATGACTGCCCAAGGAAGGCCCTTGGTTAAAACAATGTCACCCATTGATTTGTTTTGGAAGAAATCTTATCTCTCTCTCTCTCTCTCTCTCTTCAGTTGTTCCCAGGAGACGGGTCAGTGTGTGTGCAGGGAACACATGTTTGGCCGGCGCTGCGACCAGGTCCAATCAGGCTTCTACTTTATTGCTCTGGATCATTACACCTACGAGGGAGAGTTCGCCCAGTTTGGACCTGTGAGTTTCCTTTCAACCATTTTTGAACTGAAAATGGGTTCAAAGTTTTTCATGCAGTGCTCTTCCCCGAATACATTTTCAACCTTTTTTTTCTTCTCATGACCAAAGCCTCACCCTTCATCCTGTCGGTGTCAATCAGTATTCAGGCATTATTCTTATGGGGCGGTTGGTTATAGCCTCCTTGCACTGACTGTTTTAGGATTCATTTTAGGGTTGTACTGATAAGTTTGAAAGCAGTGCATGGTTTTGGCCCCCAGCTATAGAGTTTTTTAATTACATGCGAGTCAGAGTGCAGCTTCAGATCATCAGGCAGAGTTCCTCCGGCTGTTCCTAAAGTCCAGAGTTGGCTTTTGTTGTCAGGGTCACTGCGATGTGTTTTTTTACTTAATGTAATTGTTGTTTTATTTTGTCATTCCACTTTCATTATTCTGCTGTAAAGCACACAAAAGTGCCATACACCTGAAGATTATTATTATAATGCTCCCATTTTCCATGTATTATCCGTCTGTAATTATAATCTAATTGATTCATCTTCCTCTCCTTCAGGGAGTGACGCTGGTACCAAGGCCACACCCACAGGACCGTAATCCCACCTGGACTGGTACTGGATTGGTCAACGTCCCCGAGGGAGCCTACCTCGAGTTCTCCATTGACAACCTTCCCTACTCCATGGAGTATGACATCATCATACGTTACGAGCCACAGGTATGAAGCCTCTTCTATAATATTTACACCCCAGCACATATGCTTAAGGTTGCAGGCTCTTAGTGTTTAGGGAAATTAGTCGCGGGGAAATTATTCTTGTGAAATTGTTATTGAAAACATTTTCCGCATCGTGCCTCACTACGCCTCATAGCTGTTGTAAAATCCACAGACTCTTGTGGTTTATTGCTTTAATTTAATTTACAAATGTAAGGGTTTGGTTATATCTGTACACTAGAGTTAAATTAACACGTAACCTGTTGTTTGTGTCATGTCTGCAGCTGCCAGAGCAGTGGGAGGAGGTGCTGATGACATTGATGCGTCCAGGGTCCATCACGGCAGACAGCCGCTGTGTCAACACCATGCCCGATGACGACAACCAGATGACCTCCCTCCATCCCGGCTCACGGTACGAGAACACACAGTGGAGGGCATGGGTTCATTCTCACTCTCGAGTATTAATTTAACGCTGAGAGTGTACAAATGTCACCATTGCACAAGCATCAAATGAACCAGATTTTACTGTGAGCTACACTGTCAGGGTTTCCAACCTTCTTTCCCATGCTCTCTGTCTTCATTTGTCTCTCTCTCTCCAGCTAATGCCTTGTCAAGTAGATATTAGTCCATGTTTGCCTGTGTAATGATGAGTCTACACAGTGGCTCTTTGCGTCCACCTGTGTTTAGATTACCTAAACGCAACTGTGTATAAACAGTGTCAAAACTTGTGTCTGTATTAAAGTGCATGGTTGTCTGTGTCTCCACAGCTATGTGGCTCTTCCCAGACCGGTGTGTTTTGAGACGGGTCTCAACTACACCCTTCGTCTCAGCCTTCCTCTGTACTCTGCTGCCAGTGACGTGCAGTCCCCGTACACACTGATTGACTCTGTGAGTACTCACACCGTTATAATGACATAACTGTTGAGGCTTATTTATATTTAGTCACGCAAGCCTGTCGACTAGTGTCGCTCAACATGATTTTCCCCCAGTGTTTTCAAGATCAAATACTTCTAATTGAGATGGTGTAATGGGTGTGTCGCTCACCCTTCACAACCATTATGTAGGCTACAGTTTACATTTACATTACAGTTACATTTTTATAACATATTTAGCAGATGCTCTTATCCAGAGCAACTTACAAGTGCAAGAACCCGTGTCAATAAATTACATGTTAAATTGTCACATGAGAAAAATAAAGTTGTGCTTCAGAGTAACTAAGATTCCAAGTAAGTGTTAAACCTAGCATCTGTCTAAACAACATGCTATATTTATATTATTCTAAGCATTTGTGGTCAAGCAAACAGTGTATATCTATCAAAGTAACATAACATGTGAACAAGTAGCCAACATACATCTGCATAGTATATATACTGTAGAATATATCTAAAAAGGTGACAAGAAGGGATGAGGAGTGCTAGGGGTTGAGGTAGAGTCTGAAGAGGTGAGTTTTCAGACTGTGGCATAAAATGGGGAGTGAGTGTGTTGTCCTGGGCGGTAGTGGGGTCGTTCCACAGCTTGGAAGCCAGGAGGGAGAAGAGTCTAGGAAACTTGGCTAGGGTGTTTTAGGGAAGTAACGCACAGACTTCCTGTGTTAGCCTAGCTAACCATATGTAGTACCATAGTTCTCTGTTTCTCTCAGCCTTCCATATTCTCAGGAGGGAAAATACTAATGGTTAAGTTAGCAAAATATAGCCTACTGATCTTGAGTGCTGCTTATTCCTCTAGAGCTGATTAATTATCACCAAAGTGTGAGCTAATATCTTCTGCACCGTTATGTCCCCTGCCATGCAGATCGTCCTGATGCCCCACTGTAGGAATCTGGATATATTCACAGGCTCAGAGGGAGGAGACTCCAGCAATGCATGGGAAACCTTCCAGCGGTACCGCTGTCTGGAGAACAGCCAGAGCGTGGTCAAAACCCCCATGACTGACATCTGCCGCAACTTCATCTTCAGCATCTCTGCACTGCTGCACCAGGGGGCCAAAGGTACATGTGCTATGTTGTTATACTGTACGTGGGAGCATGCAAGCGTGATTTGGTTGACATCGCATGATAGAACCCTCTAGGTGTACGTAACGTCACTCCTAGAAATGCCACACTAGATACGTTTCAGGTGGCAGAATGACAAAGCATGGTATATTCAAAATTTGTGGTCTTGTGGAGGCGCTGACTTAGGGGTGTGCCGAATTTCACCAAACGATACGATACGATATTTGGCTCACAACTTCGATACGATACGATACGCACTTTTTTTATTATAAAAAATATATGGGGGAGAAAAAAAGCAAATGCAAACAAATAATTCTGTTTTTGCATTATTCAGATATGCGAACTTGTAGCTTTTCAGCTACAATAGCCGTTTTGAATCCAAATAGGGCAATAGTGTGACACCTGACCCGAACAAAAAACAACATGTTGTCACCCTTTGCACCTCGGGGCTGTTTGCATGCCTGATTATTATTTTGTAAAAAAAAAAAAAAAAAATATATATATTTTTTTAACGATTTAAAAAAAAAAAAAAACGATACATATCGTCATGAAAACGTATCGCGATATATCGCGGGACGATATATCGGCACACCCCTGGTTGTTTTAAGACATGGTTAGACATTGGCCATGTAAGGCAGAAGGAGAATAAACTGTCTAGACACAATTGGATCACTGGAGACATTTACCATATATAAGTTATTTATCATCTTGTCAAAGTTTGCAAAACTCATTTAAGTCCCCCTGTCTCACTCTGCTGTAAAGGCTACTTCCTAATAAATCAGAAAATGTCAATTAAGAAAATAACTGAACTGCTGTTGACATGTTTTGCAAAAGTCAGACGAAATGTCATTCCAACGCTGACCTGTCACCTGACACGTCAATCTTCCTCCTATATTTTTCCATTTCCATCTCCAGTCTTGTCTTCTCATCAGCTGTTTCCATCCTATTGTTTCCTCCATCTGTGTTATCATCCCCTCCAGTCACTCTTATGTCATTACATACCATCCAGGCCCCCTTCCTGTGTCTTTTAGGCATGTGCTCTTTGTAAACCGGCTTCCGACCGATTTCACTCATCACTCTCGGTCTCTCGGTCACTTACGCCATGTCTCTGTCTGTATGTGTGCTTCATGTATGGGCATGCATAGGGCCTGCGGCGTGATTACATACTGCTGTGTGTTCTTCTTCCTGAGATGCAGCAAGGAACTTTCTTCTTGATCTGCCTGGCTCATAAATCTCTCACGTTGCTTTGTCACATTGAGGAAAAATATGTTTCCCTTAGGCAGTTTGTTTTATTAGGGGAAGATATTCCTCTTGTAATTTAACTGGACTTATAGAGATCTGTGAACTGGAGATGGTACTAAATAGAACAGAACAGAGTAGAGTAGAGAAGAATGGAATTGAACTAAATTAAATAGAACCGTTTAAAATGTTCTTAAGCCAAGGGCACAGATGACCGTTAAAAGGAAATTAAAGCAAATGTTGTCATGTCTCTGCAGGTAAAGTAAACAAATAGCTATGTCTGCAATCTCTGTGTTATTGGAATCCCAATTAGATGTATTCACTGTCTAGGAATGCTCAGAGGTTCAAACTGTCAGCCGCACAGATCATGTTATCTCAATTAGCTTTGGGCTTGTTTTTAGGTTCTCCTGAGAATAACCTTATCAGTCACATTCATCTGGCATCACAGTAAGCCCTCACAAAGACTCTTCTGGTTAGGGAGTCCTTTGGTCTCCTTTCTAGACCAACTTTAAACTGTGTTTAAATGATAATTAAAACCACATAATACAGACCCTTGATTGCATCATGCGTCTCATATCCTGTGTGTCCTCATTTAACCTACAGAATGGTGGTTTGGATAAGTTTTCAGCTTCAGTAGTATTTTGTTGTACACTTTACTTCACAGTGGCCTTGTACCATTATGTTATCCAGTATATACTATTTACGAATACTCAACTTCACCAAGCCAAATTTGTCATATGTGCAAAGCAAAAATATCTGGCAATTAAAACTATTCTATCTTCACCTGTTTTTAACCTGAATTATATCATGTTATTATGAGGATGTGTTACATGACATGAATGTTTGAATTTAATTCATTAATTAATTAATCCATATTTTTCCCAAGGACTATTCATAGTCCTTACTTTTCTTTTCTTTTTCTTTACTTTTCAAATCAATGAATCCGCATAAAGCCACGGTAACATAACTGTCATAAAAATGCAATGATGTCTAGTGTGTTGGAGTTACCCATCTCCATGAGCCATGTTGTGAGCTTATATATTGGATATTTTCACTATTATCATGCAGCAAAGTATATAAGCAGTTATCATAGTGTTGCATTAACATGCACTGACAATACACAATTCACCTATAGCATTGTTTACTACACTGGAGTAAGACAAGAGCCGTGATATCCATGAGGATTGAGGACACAAACACACAATAGAGAAGGTACATGTGAATACCTGTTGGATAGGAAGTTGCTTAGGGGCTGTTTATGGTGATAAAACGTCAGAAATCACACACACTAGTGTAGTGTGCAGGAAAACACACAAGATAGTCGTGCTTGTAGACACATGCCGAAGCACAGTTAACCACATCAACCAGGTGACCATTGTTTGGGAGAAAATGATAAAACGTAAAAAAATAATAATAATAATAATAATTTGGAAAAATAGCCAAAATAACTTATCTACAAGCTCACAGCTTGTACACACACACACACACACACACACACACACACACACACACACACACACACACACACACACACACACACACACACACACACACACACACACACACACACACACACACACACACACACACTTGCTCACACTTGCCTCAAACCACCTTCCTCTGCAATGACCTTGCAGGCACTCTGTCACTCCTCCACAGTTATCCCCCACTCTGTCATTCCTCCACAGTTATCCCCCACTCTCTCTTCTTGCTCTGTCCATCTTGCTTTCCACACCTCTTTTGACAGGTATAGGAGTCTATTGTGCTGTTGTCAGTGTGGGACGAATTATAAAGCTGCTACTGATGTAACCGTGTTGCTCTGTAATGAGACATGGCTTTTATTGTTATTAGATTAGAGATTGACAGAGGTTAATCTGCATGAAGTCTGTGATATAGTTTAACCTGTAATGTTATTGCATCATTTCTTTCTCTAACTTGTGTATCATTTTGAATCAATTTCCCAGCATGCCAGTGTGACCCTCAAGGATCCCTCAGCACAGTGTGTGACCCTAACGGTGGACAGTGCCAGTGTCGTCCCAACGTGGTGGGCAGGAACTGTGACACGTGTGTTCCTTCTACATACCAGTTTGGACCCAGCGGCTGCAGAGGTGACTACAATTGGAATGAAGCTTTGTCTACAGTGTGGACAGCTCTGTAGCAAACAGAGGCTTATGATATTGACACGTTTTGTTCAGCAAGATACGTTTAATGAATTAACACACTTTTTACGATTTTTTAACCACATAGGCAATTATGTGCGTTTTTTACTAAGTTTGAAACGCACATAATGGCTTTTTCATCTCACCGTTGTCATAGAAAACATACAACTCAAAAACCCTATGGTAAAAACCAATGAACCTGACATGGGAACCCATTGTGAACTTATTTTCTGGTTTTAGATCTACAAACTCTAGCACTCTACTGTATATTGCATTCTATTATTTCCCCATTAAACTAACCCTCTTCTTCCTCGCTCCCTCCGTTCTTCTGTCCTCTCCCCATACAGCCTGCGAGTGTGATCCTCAGGGCTCACACAGCCCCTTCTGCCACGAGTTCACCGGTCAGTGTGAGTGTGTTCCGGGGGCGTACGGCCCCCAATGTGATCGCTGCCTCCCGGGATACTGGGGATTCCCCAATTGTAGGCCCTGCACCTGTAACGGTCACACAGAGGAGTGTGACACGCGCAGCGGACTGTGCCTGGCCTGCAGAGAGTACACCACAGGACACAACTGTGAAAGGTTGGTCAACATATGCACTCGAACGATGGGTTGAGGGGTTTTGTCATTTGCTTGAGAACTAACGATCTGCACTGTAACATGTAGTGTGTTACTGACTTTTGACGTTCGACTACTGACAATAGGACAATCTTATCTTATACGCTAATAAGTATACAACTTCAAATGCGATGATTGACAATATTTCAGACTTATGTTATGGCCAGGTAGCTGTACAATGTAAGGTTCCATTAAAGTTCAACATCCCATTAAATCTAATGCCATTTTACTTCTATGCATCATGACTCATGCAATCCTCTTCACACAGGTGCCTGGACGGTTATTACGGTGACCCCGTGCTGGGCTCTGGTGACCACTGCCGCCCGTGCATGTGTCCTGATGGCCCTGGAAGTGGGCGACAGTTTTCCGGAGGCTGCTACCGCGGCTTGGACTACCAGGACTACCAGGTGTTCTGCATCTGCAACGCCGGTTACAGAGGTAAAGCTGAAAGCGCGGCATCAAACAGCTGCTAACCACATTCACCCAACACCCCTCTAAATATCCACATGATGGGTATGATTACATATCTGGCAGCACTTTGACACGCTGGAACTTGTTTCCCCTGGAAAACGGATATGCCGTGTGAGGTTGGTCCTGATGGAGGCTTTGTGGTTTTCCTCTGTGATGTAAACATATAGAGGTTGAGTGTGGAATGTGATATAGGGCTACATTTGATGAGATGTGTTATTATGCCAGGAAATGTAGAGGTAGTAGTTAATTTTACTGCATGGGTAGGAGGTGAGACTTGATCCTGCTCTGGATGAGAGTGTCTTTGTTGTGTTTGAACTGCATAATTAATGTACTTTCTCCTTTGTTCTTTATTTCCACTGAAAGAGTAGGTGTAATATTGTGTGTGGAGAGTGACATGTTTGATGTGTGGAAGGAATAATTAATGCACTTTCTCTCTTATTGGTGTTTCTCACGTCAACTCTTCTGGTTCATTGTCTTGTGTATCCCTGATTCCTGATTATCTCTTGAGGAGGAATTTTGTCTTACCAATGGGTTGAGAGTAATGTGTATTGTGTAGTCAGTGGTTATGTGTTGTCAGTAGTCAGGCAAAATACAAGATGGATTCTCTTAAAAGTATTTGCTGAATGATTAAATACTAACACAGACTGGTACCAGGGAATGACTATCAGGAAATTCAAAGCTGCTTGTGAATCGGAGACTTTTATTCCACATATCACCCTAAACATTTAGAGCTCCTCCCAGAGTCTGTTTATGAGTTGGAGTGCATGTTAGTGCATGTGAGTGTATGCCTATTCAGCATGTGTTTTGGGGCCTGTGACTGGGACCCTGCAGGGAGTGCTTGATAGCATTGCCGGTTTCAACAAGGCCAATCAAACAACACACACACTTTGGATCATCGATTCATGAGTTGTCACTATAAACTGATTGAATCACTGGATTCCACAGAAAACTGTGGTCACATGTCAGTGTGTTTTAGAATACAGGGACCCTTTAAGGCAGTAGCTGGGCAAAATGTTAATTACCTTACCGTAAAACATGTCTGGCAAATGCATTATATATGAAAATTAAAACCTGTGTGTCATACAATATGTTAAATGAAACTTATCAATCCTCTTCACTCTCTCTTTCTTTGTTTCTTGATTCTTTTTCCTTGCTTTCTGCAGGCGCAAGGTGTGACGAATGCTCCCCGGGTTACTATGGCAATCCCAATGAGATTGGCGGGCAGTGCCAGCCTTGTCAGTGTAACAATAACATCGACACGTTGGACCCAGGCTCCTGCAATGCCAACACAGGGGAATGTCTCAACTGCCTGTACCACACGGAGGGACATGGCTGTCAGAGCTGCAAGTTGGGATACTATGGAGATGCTCTTGTGCAGAACTGCAGAAGTAAGTTATTTGGTTGTTGTACGCAGATGATGCCATGGCATATTTTTGGGGACAAAGCCACCTCCACTTCCACAACGTGTTATGATAAATAGTAATACTGTATGAGAAATTTAAATATTTCTCACAATGCACACACATCACATTGTAATGAAACACGCAAGTATTCACAAATAAAACAAAAATAACATAGAAAGTTATCATTCCTGCCTGCATTGTAATGTATATATTCTGCCCACTTAGGATGTGTATGCAACCACCTTGGCACCAACCCAGCCACCTGCCCATCAGTGGGCGAGTGCCACTGTGAGCGCAGCAGTGGGCAGTGCCAGTGTCTTCCCAACGTGGTTGGCCAGTACTGTGACCTGTGTGCCCCTGACCACTGGAACTTACCCAGCCAGAGGGGCTGCGACACCTGTGACTGTGACCCCACCCACTCCTTTGGAACTTCCTGTAATGAGGTATGGCTTGTTGGAAAAGTAAAAGGGACACTGGGGGGTGTGGTCATATGATTTAACATCAAAGGTTTAGAAGTTTAGAACACATCATCCGGTAAGAAAATTGCCACAAGTTTAACCCACATATCATTTAGTGCTTGCCTGGCTTTAGCGTCTTCCTGGTATGTTAAATAACTTTTCCCACTTTTCTCGTTTTGTGTTTTCCTTAACATTCCTCCCTTTGTGTGAATTTTAAAGTATTGTTTTTATTTTCTGCTTTCCAGATAAGTGGTCAATGTTCCTGTATGCCAGGATTTGGAGGTCGGACTTGCAGGGAGTGCAGAGAGCTGTTCTGGGGAGACCCCGAGGTCAAATGCAACGGTGAGTTGAGTGCGTGCGTGAGTGAGTGAGTGAGTGAGTGAGTGTGTGAGTGAGTGAGTGCGTGAGTGAGTGTGTGTGTGTGTGTGTGTGTGTTTGTCCATTTCTCTTTCTGTGTGTGCCTGTGCAGACATGTGGGATCTCAAAGTTAATTGCTTAAACCCTATGATATAGCTATATGTAATAAAATATAGCCCTGGGAGACCCCAGTCAACTAAGTACAGCATATTATACTGTACTTAGTTGACTGGGGTCTCCCAGGGCTCTATACTTGGTTTGCTCCTTTTTTCTCTTTTTTCATCTCGTCGCTGAAAATAGCCAGTCTACAAGCTCACAACTTGTTGACATGTGAGCTTGTAGACCTGCCACTATTTTCACCAAATGTTTGCCCCAGAATATAGGGTTAACAGATAACATTTCAGCCTACGCTAGATACCTTTCCTATCAGCAGTAGTTCCCCTCCTCTCCGGTCCGTCTCTATCGTGGGAAAATGCCTGGCAGCTTCAGCTGTGGAGGGACGAAACTCCCAGCATCTAACAGTCATCTGCAGCTCGTCGCGATATTGAGGCCAGATGTGCTCCTTCACCCGCTGGCTGCGTTGCCACGGTGACCAGGCAGGGGATCTGTCTGAGCCTTCCAATCTCACGCTGTCCCCCACAATGCACCTTTGTTCTGATAGCGGGTTTCCTGTATATGAGAGACGGGTGTCCAGCATAGTGCCTGCTGTAAAAAAAGGACCCTCTGTTCTTTTCTCAAGGCTATCTGAAGGATAGCTGAGTGGAGCGGTTCGCTGATTTATCTCAAAGGCCACATTCAGCTACTGAAATAACCACATGAGTACAAGTGGCTATAGATTGATTGAATGGGTTTGTTACCTCAAAGAGGCCTGCAGTTGTTGCCTCCGCTCCTCAGTGGATTTGTTTGTGTGAAATGAAATAATAGTTTTAGCATGGATTCCATATCAGTTCATAAACAGTCAGTCAGCTCCATACATTTATATATATTGTGATTATAAATATTCTAAAAAAGAGTGATCATTTTATTGTGCACATTAGTGTCTTGTGATATAGCAACTGGAATTTTGACAGGTACTTGAATTAGAATAACACATGTTTCTATGCCCCATTCCAAAGAGCATGAGACTTCACAATTTCATCTCATCACCCATATGTTCAAGCCTCCGGTGTTCTGTGTTGCATCTATCCAACCGTTCGGTAACTACCTTAAATTCCATGGTGAACGTTTCCCAGACTTTTGGTTTGTTTGCCGGTTCGTAGCAGGGAGTGTTGTAAGACGACATGGTTTGTGTTTTGTGGGGGAGGACGGAGAGGGGCCTGTGTTGACAGAAGTCGTGACTGTTTGTTTGGAATGGCAGGATGAGGCAGGAAGTCTCCCGACTGCTCCCCCAATATCGAGTTTCCTCCCTCCTCTCAACCTGTGGTGACCCACTCTGAAAATGTGGCTGTGGAACAGCCAAGCATGGCACTAAACCTTTATGATGTTGGTTTCATTTCATTTGCTGTTTCCAGTGCTTCCAATGCTGGGAAACTGGTGGACACTTTGTGGATAGTTTTCTCCTACAATTGATGATATACCACAATTAAATCATCCACATTTTAAAACCACAAAAATGCATTGTGGAATGTGTGGTCAAGGCTTTTACATTACTCTACAAGACATTATAAGACACCACATTATAATGTTTCTCTGCTCAACCAGCCACAAAAGTGTCTTTGTGCAATTGAATTTCCCTGACATGACATGGCATGGCATGGCAAGGCAAGGCAGGCAAGGCATGCTGGCTGTTCAGAACTCCCCACTTGAGGACAGTCTTTAAAGTCAAAGCATCTTTTAACTTCAAAGCTGCACTGACCTCAAAACTGTGTCTTGTGGTCAACATGGCTGTAGCGTGTGGACTGTCATTGCTCAGTTCCACCCCATTAGCAGTGTTGCGTGTCTTTGGAGCTTTGTAAAAGGCTGCTTCAGCTGCACACCAGCAAGGATGTAGCACTCCCCCTCTCCTCCCACCTCACAGACAGTCCAATAGAAGCCAGATGGGAGATAGATGTTGCGGAGAGACTGAAATTCTCCCTTCCCTTACTTATCTGCTGTAATGCAGACCAGATGGTTCGCCGAGCGGAAACAGAGAAAAGTCTCTGTGTCATTTTTATTTGATTTTCACTCCCAAGATGTCCAAACAGCATAGCAGCAAACTTCAATCCTAGTTCAAAGTTCCTTCCTATGCTATGTTTGTAAGCATGAAATAATAATAAACATGTAAAAGCAAAGTCAGTAAGTAATTTCAGTATGGCATGGCAAATGAGACTTTCCTTTTCACTAGACATTTATAGGCACAGTTATATAACATACAGTAATTTTTTTATGAATGAATGTAATGCTGTATAATAGGGTTTTTGGTGTCTTGTAATATCGTCGTAAGATAGGACATGGAAATAAAGGTCATTCATTCATACAGTCATACAGTCTATAGATGATAATGTTACACTTCCATCAAACCTGTAACCTGTCTTCATTATACTGCGCGACCTCAGTAACGTTTGCCTCGCCACAGTGTTTAGTCTGCTCTCAGGGCATTAGCTGGGTTGTCAAGCACAGAGGGAGGGATAAACATAGATTCCCCTATTTGCACCTGGCCTCTGTGGTCATTCTGTGTGTCAAAAGCTCTTTCACAGTGCAAACACAGCCTGTGCTTTAATCTGTCAAATTGGAGGAGGGGGGGTGGGGGGTTGTGGGGGCGGGGGTTACTGTGAAAGGGGACATTCAGGTGAAGTGGTGGAGTTTGTGGGGGCCCTTGTGTGCTGAGGAAGGGGCCTGACTGATAGCGATGATGAGCAAAGCGAACACCCCGAGGGAGACAACAGGACCTTAGCTCCGGTTCCTGGAGGTCAAATTCATTGCATATTTCCACTTGATGACTGCTCTAAGGAGTTGAGCCGTTTCTGGTTGTGTGCGTGTGCGTGTGCGTGTGCGTGTGCGTGTGTGTGTGTGTGTGTGTGTGTGTGTGTGTGTGTGTGTGTGTGTGTGTGTGTGTGTGTGTGTGTGCACGTGTGTGGGTGTGTGTTAAAGAAAAGGAGGGACATGTCCCTTTTGCCAGATTAGTTAACCGAGTACTTAAGTTACATACAGCGATATTAAGATAAATACTACAATTTAAGACAGCTGTAGTAGTGTCCTGTTCAAATGTTCGAATGGATTAAGATATAATTGTGTCCTTTGTCCGTCTGTGAGAAGGTCTGCACCTCTTGTATGTGCAAACATGACCACATGTCATGGACACTTGTCACTGATGCTCCTCAGAGTTTTGTTTGTTAAGACCACAGGGGCCCATGGTAGAGTCTTTTGTTTGACACACACTCCACACACTGCCTTTGAACTGAGCAAACATCCTCTTTCATCCCATTCCTCCTCCTCTCTCCATCCCACCCATTCACTGAAGCAGACCCCCAGCAGGGTCATGGAGGTGACGTGTGTGTGTGTGTGTACGGCAAGCTGTAACTTTTAATTTTCACCTAGAAATGGTTGATTACAAAACCAACTTTTCTGGAAACAAATTATTGTATTTTTAGTTTTGTTATTTTTTTAGTGGTGATTTTTGACAGATTTTTGACTAAATCATGTAAACCAGTAATATGCGCTGGTGTAATTTTCTTGAGCCAGATTTATACTTGCATTGTCTTTGTGCCGAAAATTGCTGATCTACAAGCTCACAACGTGTGTCATTGGATAGCAGAGAAAATGCAGTCTTATGCTAATGTCCAAAATACATTTTGTATCCACTCTCCAGATGACAAAGTAATTTTCAGAGCTTCAAGCTGATTTACTCATTGTTTGAGTCTATGCAAATTGTGTAGTCTGCAAGAGTGCAGTGTAATAAAATCATAAAAAGAGGTTTCTTCCCGGAATGCCATCTATTAAGCCATTTCTGTCTCTATAAAAAGTATTGTCTGTGGTCACATTCCGCTGTGACCCGTTCACAAAGTCTAAGTGTGTTTACAATGTCATTTCCTACATCTAACCACCGCCTCACTTTGAATTATAAAACCCTTCTTTTTACAATGTTTGCCTTCCAGCGTGCGACTGTGACTATCGGGGCATCGCCGAGCAGCAGTGTGACAAAGCCAATGGCCACTGTGTGTGCGCGGAGGGCGTTTCAGGGCCCCGGTGTGACGTCTGCGCCCGCGGCTACTCTGGTACATTCCCGAATTGCCAACGCTGCCACCAGTGCTTTGCCGATTGGGACGTGATTGTGAGTCAGCTGACCAACCAAACCCACCGGCTGGTCAGTAAGGTGAACACTATCAAGGCCAGCGGCATCACTGGCCCCTACAAGCAGACCATCGAGAACATGGAGCGGAGTGCCGGGGAAGTCAGAACCATCCTAGCTCAGAACCCAGCCACTCAGCCACTGTCTGAGATCCAGGAGCTGCTGCAACAGGCAACGTAAGTCAACCTCCTGGCGGGAAATAATGTTGTCAAAGTTAACAAGGGATGGCAGGTTGAATACCTGCCATTCCTTTTTTGAGCATCTCATTATAGGCAAATGTTTTAAAAACTTAAAAAATGTCATGTCATGATGAGTACTTATAGATCAGCTATTTTCGTCGCACAACACCATCATACAACACAGTATTTGTCATGTGGCTGTTTTGGCTGCTCTGGTTTTTGTCATCTTGAACATTCTTTGCAATTTTCAGAGAAGAGATTATATAGGGTTTAAGTGGTAAAGTGGCTAAAGGAGAGGATCAGTGATCAAATCAAATCAAGCTTTATTTATAGAGCACATTTAAATCAATCAAGATTGAACCATTCAAGTTATTTTGTGTTTTTTTTAATTGTTTATTTCAATTATATCTAATTGTTTCACAGTGATCTGATGTCTGAGATGAGTAACAAGTTGAACCAGACAGAGGAGACGTTGTCCCAGATCACCAAAGAGGAAAACAGCACTGACACCAAACTGGACGCTCTGAGAGAAGATGCACAGAAACTGGAGCGTACTGTCAAAGAGTTGCTGGACCAAGTCGAGTTTATCAAGAACTCTGATATCAGGGGTAAGGAAGACATGTAGAGATAGTTCAATACAAATGATGAGTTTTGTTTTAATTTTGTTTTGTCATATGGCGGGTGTCATTAATTTAAATGTGCTTGTAAATGACAGTATATCAGAATATAAAGTTTACCATCTGTAGATATACAATTGGTAATTTTGTTACAATAACTGACACCAGAAGGCTCCTTCACATCACATACTGTGTGGAAGAACGCCCCCTTGGGATTTTCTGCATAGGGTCACTCACAACAGTGTCTAGAATCACCTGTGACTGACTTTCTCAAAAAATAGCAGATCTACAAACTATGCCTTGCAATGCAACACCTTGTGAGATTGTAGATCTGCTATTTGTCAGCACGTGACACCATCATTCGAAAACGTATAAATCAGGCTTTAGAAATCATGTATGCATGTCTGCTTTGGTCTGTTCTCAGGAGCAACACACAGCGTGACCAAATACTACCGTCAATCTGAGGCTGCAGAGGCCCGTGCCAACGCCTCCACCACTGATTCTGGAAGCCCTGTGGAGCTCTCCGCCACCCTACGGCAAGCCACAGAGGACAAGATGAACAACACCAAAGAAGAGTTTCTCAGGAGACACAAGGAGCATGCTAAAAGACTGGATGATCTAGCTGGAGAGCTGGAGACCCTGGACCTGTCAGAACTCAGTGAAAAGGTGAGGAATAAGATGTCACACAGCATAATACATATTTCTGAGACAGAAAGGTATTCATGAGAAATTCAGGGGGATTCCTCTATGTATTAAATCGATTGAAATGGAAAGCGATAATATATGTATAAAAAAGTGTGAGGCAAATAAATGATGTTCTGTTATCTTATCTTTTTAATATGACTTCTGAAATGCTTACATAATAAATAATTATGCCATATAAAACAATCTTTCTGTCAAGTTTGAGCCGCATCTGATTAAAACAAAAAGACTCATGACAGTTATTACAATACGCACCACTGAGTGCATGTGTAATTATATTTGTGACCTCTTGAAGTAATGTAGTGTAACGCTTAGTCTGTTCTCTGTTTTCCAGACTTGTGGCAGTCCAGCGGGCCTGGAGGCCTGTTCTGATTCTCCGTGTGGAGGCCTGAGCTGCGTGGATTCTGAAGGAAAGAGGAAGTGTGGTGGTGAGGGATGCGATGGTCTCGTCACCCTGGCCCACAACGCATGGCAGAAGGCCACAGACTTTGACCAGGAGATCGTCTCTGCCATGGAGGAAGTGGAGAAGCTCTCAAAGATGGTGAGAAATTGAACACAACCTGAGACTGTGCTTCACAGTGTTTACCCTTTGCTTTCTTGTTTAATCTGAAAGTTATTTTAATTTAAAGTTTTTAGTTTCATTCATATATATGAAGAAAAGAACCTGTGCATCAACATCAATTTCTACATTTTATATTGTTCATTTTTGCTGTTCAAGCTAGTTAATTTCTTTGCTCATAGAAACAATGGAGGCTTTGTGTGTTTTTGAATAGACTGGCCCATATGAAGAAATATCAACTCCACAATCCAAGAAGCAAAAATATAGCATGAATAAATTGATTTGAATAAATAACATTAAGGTTCATGAAGTCTTTCACGTTCTCTATGAAAATGCATCACTAATTACAGTGGATGCTAACCGCCATGCTTTATGTGTGCAGGTGTCGGAGGCCAAGGTGAAGGCTGACGAGGCTAAGCTGAGTGCCCAGGAGGTGCTGCTGAAGACCAACCAGACCAAGCAGCGGGTAGATCAGAGCAACGAGGAACTCCGCAACCTCATCAAACAGATCCGAGACTTCCTCACACGTAAGTTTGTAATAGACTCACACATTTTAAACAGAGAATAGAAACTTTATTCTCCACCCACAATTAGTGCTCTCCTTACCGTTGGTTACTTCTCTGTGTTGCTGATAATCAAGAGGTTGATTCTTGGCTTTATCTACTGTTCTTCTTTACCACTAAAACCCTATATACTTAGTTGACTGGGGTTCCTCAGGGGTCCATGCGTGATCTGCTCCTTTTTCCATCTGCACAAAATCTCTTTGCCAAAAATAGCCAATCTAAAGCTCACAACGCAACGCGTTGTGAGCTTGTAGATGGGTTATTTTTGCTGAATGTTTCCCTATTATGACATGCCCAGAATAGGTGTGCTAGGGCAGTGTATATCAACCTTTTTTGTGCCAAGGCACACCTGGCATAGACAAAAAATCCCAGGGCACACCTAGATATACGGTATATATATATATATATATAATTATATATATATATACGGTATATCTATATACACACACTAATTTCACGAAACGATACGATACGATATTGGGCACACAACTTCGATACGATTTCGATACGATGCGATACGCACTTTTTTATCATGAAAATATATGGGGGAGAAAAAAAGCAAAAAAAACTTGTAGCTTTTCAGCTTCCACAAGCCGTTTTGAATCCAAATAGGGCAATAGTGTGACACCTGACCCGAAAAAAAACAGCATGTTGTCACCCTTTTCACCTCGGGGCTGTTTGCATGCCTGATTATTATTATTGTTAAAAAATAAAAAAATAAAGTTTTTTTTTATTTTTATTTTTTTTCAAAATGATATTTTTTCAAACCTTCTTCAAACGGCGCGGCACACCTCAGCAGTAGCCCCGGCCCAAAATTGGGACGTTTGCCAGGGTTGATATACACTGTGCTAGGGTTCATATAGTTTAACATGTTCCAGATCACTTGAAATCTTGAAAATCATTGCTAATGATTTACCTGGGAAATTAAAATATTGCATCTGTTTAAATGTGGTAATTACTTACTATGTTGCTGCTGTAGATTGGCTTACATTGGTAAATAATAACTTGTTCATTTGAATAACTGTAGTCTCCTTAATCTCCATTTATTAATAGAAGTTTGGCTTCCCCCCCAGACTATTCTACTGTCTACTGTGATTGTTGTATTGTAATAGTTCTTAGACATCAGCTATGTCTTAGTCTATCCACATTTGATGACTTTATGTCGCTGTTAACTCTTTTCTCATTGTGTTTTATCATCTACTGAACATGAGACTTTAGTCAAAATCAGTAATCGTCTCCCCATTTGAACTGAGACTCCCTTCAAATCACCTCAATGACCCTCTGTGGTTCAGAAGAGCTAGTAGTCTAATGAATTGTGACTTTGTCCTGTGGCGCCCTCTAGAGGACGCAGCTGACTTGGAGAGTATTGAGACCGTGGCCAATGAAGTTCTGGCCATGCAGATGCCCACCACACCAGCCCAGCTGCAGAACCTGACAGACGAGATTAGGGAGAGGGTAGGAGACCTGGGCCACGTGGAGAAAATACTCAACCAGAGTGCTGATGACATACAGAGGGCTGAGAGCCTGCTGGTGCAGGCACGCAAAGCCAGGTAATTTTGGAATTATGTATATTTTGTTGGCTAGGTTATATTTTGTAGCAGATGCTATACTCAGAATGGGGTTAGGGTGAATGATCAACACTGTGATACACACTAAATAATGGATACACACTCACAGCCATGCTTGTAAATACCCAAAGATGCACTCACAGACACATAATACACACAAACTATGTTGAATCATTGACAGTTCATTGACAAAGCTGCCAGCACATTTCACATGGGCTGTTTTGCATAGGCTGGTAGAATTTTGACAGCACCTTCAGAGCAGAACAATAGCAATCAGGTACAAAATCTGCAAAGTTGCCCTTTATTATTTTTATTGATCCATCAGACGACATAATCAGGCTACAACCATCTATGTCTGTGTCTCTCCCACAGTAAAGAGGCAACTGATGTCAGGGACATGGCAGAGCTGGTGAAGCAAGCGTTGGATGAGGCTCAGAAGGCCCAGGCGACCGCCAGCGAGGCGATCCAACAGGCCACCGCAGACATCAAGGACACCAACAATCTTCTTTCCTCTGTGAGTGGATACTATACTTTTTATTTCACTATTTCACTGTCTTCATTGTCAACCTCCCCATACTACTACTACTACTACAACGATAATGATAAAACATTTTATATTGCACTTAACATTTAAAACAAAACTCAAAGTGCTACAATACAGGGTAAAAATATTTGCAACAAATATTACATCTAAGAAAAAGGTCTATGGAGAGAAAAGAAAAACATTTAAATCACGTAAGCATAAGAACTAGGAGGTCAAACACTATAGCTAAAGGAATGCTTTGTTAAAAAGGGAAGTCTTTAGTCCTCTCTTAAAAGCGTCAGCAGACTGTGGAATCATTGAACATTAAGCACTTAAACCCTAGAGTCGAGGGAAAGGGAGGGAGACCTTTGTTAGTCCTGAGGGGGAAATTCACTTTAAGCTTCACCCAGCTGATGGCTGCTCAGATGATTATGATGAGTGCTCAGGGGCAGCACATAGGGGTTAAATGTCTTGCTCAGGGACACGTAGCCGGCACCCGACCCGGGGACCTTCTGTTACCCAGATGGCCTCTCTAACCATTCAGCTACGGCCGCCCCAAAATGGGATAGACGTGCCAGACCGGCAGTATGATCTTTGAACTATCCTGTACCTCTCTGTTGTGTATAGGTGGAGTCTGAGACAGCGGATTCTGAATTCAAGTTGAACAACGCCACCCAGAGGCTACTGAGGCTGGAGCAAGATGTGTCACTGCTGAGAGAGAACGCCCAGAACACCTCGCTGAGTGTGGAGCAAACCCAACGAGACGCAAAAAACATCACCAAGGTGGCTGCGAAAATCAAAAAGGTCTGTGGGAGTATTTGTTGTATATTGTTGAGACTGCAGTGGTGTTGTCAGGCGGACAGAAAGGTTCCACCTGCTTTGTCATTGTCAGGCTTTGTCATTCTAAATTTGCATTGTATGAGAATAATAATAATAGGCTAAAGTGCCATCGAACAAATTTGTTTTGTGATCAGTTCTTCATTCTTTTTCATGTATTCATATAAAGGACCTGGACACAGACCTCAAAGATAAATACACAACTGCAGAAGACTTGATCTCCCAGAAGGCAGGGGGCCTGGCTGATGCCAAGAAGAGAGCTGAGGCTCTGCAGCAAGAAGCCAAGGATCTGCTGCTACAGGCCAGTGACAAGCTAAAGCTGCTTAAAGGTAACATACATTACTCACATCTCACCCTCTCTCTCTCACTGAGGTCATGTTATTATCCTGCCCTGTTACCTCAATGTCTACAAGCATGGAGTCTGGGAGTTTGAGGTCACACAGTGTCATTGGCTGACTGCGGGCTAACCCCCAAGATCTTTTGACATGTGCTTAACCACACACTTTTGGGTGGGTAAGGGGGTGTAGCAGTGACACACAGAAAAATAAAATCAATAATAATAAATTCATACAATTTCAATATACTTGAAAATTACGTGAAAGTATGGTTAATTTAGGTTACGGCCATCCACACAATGCATTGTTGCTATGATACTGCTGGTTCAGGAGTCACTTCCTTAAGTAGTGTCAAACTGGACCCTATAAGGCACCCTATAAAGACTTGCACAAACACTCAAGATGTTACTGCGTACATTGTCCTTCTAATCACTCTGTGTTCTGTTTGGTTCAGATCTGGAGAAGTCCTATGAGGACAACCAGAGGACCATGGAGGAGAAGGCTAACCAGCTTGTGGAGATGGAGAAGGCCGTAAAGGAGCTGCTGGAGGAGATCAGCCAGAAAGTCACCATATACAGCACCTGTCTCTTCTAGAACACTGTCGTACGAGATATTCTCTCTATGGGAGAGAGAGAGAGAGAGAGAGAGAGAGAGAGTTGCATCGGTTGCATAAAATGGCAAGAGAAATGTGGCACTCTCATATAATTATTGTTATTATTGTTTATATAAGTGTTAAGGGTTCCCACAGTCAATAAAATCCTGGATCATGGCTAATTATTAATTATATTAATTATTAATGATCATTCATTACATATAGCCTACTTATCTGAACCAACCAGCCAGTCAGAGGATGTATGGATGGTGCTGTTGTTGTTGTTACTGTTACCAACTTTTCTAGCTTATCATTGCTTATGAGAGTTATCTTACACCATCAGATATAATTTGTTATTCTTTAAGTTTTAGCCAATATGTTTCCATTATTATAGCAGCTGTGTCTCATAAATACAAAATACAGTCACAGAAATGTGGCAACATGTCATGGAAAAGTGGAGTTTCATTGGTGAAAAGGAGTGGGAACCCTGAACATTGAATATAGTACATGTTTTCATAAATATGGAAATGATGGTGCTATACTAGAAAAATTACACAGTGGATTTCGTGACAGGCAGCAAGGGATCACTGATATTTCATTGAAATTAGAGCTGCTTGGTGGAATGTAGATAGGCTAGATTTACCAACAGACTCAAACGATTTGAAAAAGCCTCAAAGTCAAGTTTGGTGAAATATGCAATGTTAAAATGCCACATTTCTCTGGGGACTTTGGCATGACAGCATTACACATTCTACATTCAAAGTAGTTTGGCCTTGGGTCACCTTAACCCTGTTAAATGTGCCAAACATGAACACAAGGCTAGCAACAGCCCTATGTTTTTGCACAACATTCAGCAGAAAGCCCTGGAAAATGAGTAGAAACCTACTTTGGATTTAGCCCAGGCCTAGGACGGTACAGTGTAAAAAGTCCTATGGTGTTTCTTTGCCCCTGAAAACATCTGCCTCGTGTAAAAACGCTGGTAAAGAATGTCATTTTTGGTGAACAACACTTGTTGAAAGAGTTGTGAAACTATTAATCAACTAAAATGACAGATTTCCCTGTGAAAAGGGTGTTGCCGTGAGTTAAGAATATGTCATTTATGTCCAATGACAGTTGTTAAAAGGGTTGTGAGACTTAAATATACATTAAGTCTTAATGCCACACATTTATTCATTCCATTGAGTACTTGTCAAAGGAAGAGATGCTGTTACGTCAAGAAAGCACATCAATAAAATCAATCACTGTAGTGTGGAAAAAAGTTAGAGGTGTCAGACAGCCAACTTTAAAATGCTGCCACAAATCTATTATGAAAACAAGCTACAGAGAACTTGAGAAGTCTCAACCAATCGCCTCTGTCTACGTAATAGGCGTACCAGGTGACAAAACACACCCTCCATTCCATTTAATCTCTAAAAGAAAAGTTGTTACAAATGTATTTCAATTTTGTATAACAGCCAAACCCACCCCATCACCTTCAACTAAGAATGTCCTTCGATGTCATTTGTTTTTGTTTTCCAAGCTTCTAAACCAAAGTTTTAAAAGGGCTGAAAGCGTGAATGTAAAGGTTTAACCTATGTTTTAACCATGAGACTGCAAAGCTGTTTACCTCAATTCTTTTTTTTACTTTTTGTATTTTTTCTACGCCATCTTGTGAGCCACTTGTGAATTAAAATAGACTAAACACAATCAAACTTGAAAACTCAATTGATATTTAATAAAGTTTGCCCATGGAAAGTTTTATGACTCAGCATCTGTTATTTAGTAAATTTTTCTACATTTGTATCTACATTCCCCATTATCTGTGGAGTGTGAGGGCCCAAAGAAGGATTTGAGAGTCTCTTAAGTATGTTTGATATAACCGAAATCACTGTGCACTTCATCACCAAGGCTATTTGTGGGTCGTGAGTGAATATCCATTAGTTTTTTGTTTTCTAAATTTTGTCATTTTAAAAGAAAATCCAAAATTGCAAAATGTTTTCGTGAATTAAAAACAAATTCAATGATTATTTTCCAAATAAATTCATAAATAAATATATATATATATATATATATATATATATATATATATATATTTGGGACTCTAGCTAAACCGTTTGGGAACCACTGAACCAGTGACCTAGAGGTTATGGATGACTTTATGTTGTGAATGTAATGTACAGACAGGGGAGCTGGTCGAGGCTCCTGCACCACCATGGCATGGCAGCACATTAATAATATAATACATCGTAATTGTAATCACCTGACAGCAGCATCTTCATGAAGAAGCCTGCCTGCTCCTCCATCTCCTTGATTCCCCCCCAAGGGTGCAACACCTCCACCCCCAGCTCCTCTGGCTGTTGTGGGAACAGGGTGGAGGCCTGCTGGTCCTGGTGCTGAGACACGTGGAGGTGTCCTGTACTGATGCTGATGCACCCCACAGTCAAAGCAGACAGCTCACTGTAGGACTGGTGGTCGGGATGACAGGCCTGGTTCTGGCTGCTTGGTTCTAATTATTATTATTATTATTATTATTATTATTATTATTATTACACATAACTAGAAAGTACTGTTCCTGAAGAAACAGTGTGGGATCGCTAAGAATGTTGATGGTATTGAGTATTGATATTGTTAGTAGTGTTAAAGGTTTGAAAGGTTTAAAGTTCTAAAAGTTTGAAAGGTTTGAAAGGTTTGAAAGGTTCTAAGGGTTCTAAAGGTTCTAAAGGTTCTAAAGGTTTGAAAGGTTCTAAAGGTTTGAAAGGTTCTAAAGGTTTAAGAGGTTCCAAAGGTTTGAAAGGTTCCAAAGGTTTGAAAGGTTCGAAAGGTTCGAAAGGTTTGAAAGGTTTGAAAGGTTTGAAAGGTTTGAAAGGTTTGAAAGGTTTGAAAGGTCTGAAAGGTTCTAAAGGTTCTAAAGGTTCTAAAGGTTCTAAAGGTTCAAAAGGTTTGAAAGGTTTGAAAGTTTCTAAAGGTTTTAAAGGTCTACGGTTCTAAAGGTTTGTCGGTGTTGAATAGTATAAAATGTAGTTTTCTAGGGTAAAACTGTGGTTGCTAGGGTCTGATAGCCGGTTGCTAGGTTCTAATAGGTGGTTGCTAGGGTCTAATTGGTGGTTGCTAGGGTAAAACAGGTCGTTGCTAGGGTAAAACAGGTGGTTGCTAGGGTCTAATAAGCGGTTGCTAGGGTCCAATATGGGGTTGCTAAGGTCTAATATGCAGTCTATATGGTCTAATATGCGGTTACTATGGTAAAACAGGTGGTTGCTAGGGTAGAACGGTGGTTGCTAGGGTCTAATCGGTGGTTGCTAGGGTATGATAGGTGGTTGCTATGGTCTAATATGGTGTTGCTAGGGTCTAATAAGCAGTTGCTAGGCTCCACTGTAGCTAAATAGGATTTTCCCATTGAAATGAATGAATTTTTTTTAGCAGTAAAAAGTGAAATATCTCTAAAAGTACAAATTGTTAAAAAAAATTCGAATGGTAGCCGATATGTCCTAAGTAGGCCGAACGTTGTAGAGTTGGAACGAAGTTTCTAGCTAAAAGTATATATTTCCCCATTGAAATGAATGGGATTTATTAGCAGTAAAAAGTGAAATATCTCTAAAAGTACAAATTATTTCAAAAAATTCAAATGGTAGCCGACATGTCCTGAGTAGGCCGAACGTTGAAGAGTTGTTACGGAGTTTGTAGCAAAAAGTATGAAGGACTAGTTAGGGGCCAAAAAACGGTCCCAAAAATGGTGAAGATAACAGTAGTGTGATCGCTTTAGCGATCCCACAACTATAGGTTCAAAGAAGGTGCCCTTCCAGAGTAGAGTGAACAACTTGACTCATACCAGTGAATTTGAAATCAATATTTAGTGAATATACGCAACACTGTAATGTGATGCTTTGGTCAAAGATCTTTATCAGGCATGCAGTGAAGAACAAACAAAGAATGACATTTTAAAAGTTTTATTTGCCATGTACAAAGTAAGACAATCTGAGTTCAAAAATTACATTGTAAAAATACATATTATTTTTAAAATACAAACAATTCAAACAGAACATGAGCCAAATACCCTCCCATCCCACCCACCTCTATTATGTACACACTCATTGCAAAAATATATAATATCAGTGCACAATGATTGTAAAGATATATACTGTATACACCTCTAACCTCTATTATATAAAGTACACAATAATTGTAAAAAATATATATACTGTACAAACATTATGAACTAACCTATTGTTAAAATCATATCATTTTGTAGTCTAACTTAGCTTCCTATAACTATGATACAGTATATGACTAGGAAGAAAAGTTACAATAGTGAATAAAAGTTAAAAGGTACAAGATTGAAAAGACCTCAAATACATCTAGGTTCTAGGTCACTCAAGTTGTCTGAATGTGTTTTCAGTCCCACCATTACAGAACTTGAGCTCTAATAATAGAGCATCATATGTCAAAAAGGGGAGGTCAGTCTTCATTGTTTGCAATGACTCCCTCAGAAAAGATTCCAACAGCCATCAAAGGGGTCGTAGGGATCACCTGACAGCAGCATCTTCATGAAGAAGCCTGCCTGCTCCTCCATCTCCTTGATTCCCCCCCAAGGGTGCAACACCTCCACCCCCAGCTCCTCTGGCTGTTGTGGGAACAGGGTGGAGGCCTGCTGGTCCTGGTGCTGAGACACGTGGAGGTGTCCTGTACTGATGCTGCTGCACCCCACAGTCAAACCAGACAGCTCACTGTAGGACTGGTGGTCGGGATGACAGGCCTGGTTCTGGCTGCTTGTTTCTAGCTCTAGTTCTGGTTCTGGCTGGTTCCCCTGCAGCTCCAGCTCCACCTGGGTGGAGGTTGAGGTGAAGGTGGACGCCTCCTTCTCGCAGTAAAGGAGGACCAGCTCCTCCAAGGTGCTGCAGTTCTCCCCGAGGTCGTCGTCAAAAACGACGGACGCCACGTCAAAGTCATCCTCCTGCAAGACGTCTGTGTGGTCGTGAACCTCCTCCATCACCAGCAGGGGGGGTTGGGGCTCCATACGTGCCACCTTGTTGCAGCTGTTGTCACCACCGTCACTTATGGTGGCGAGGTGTTTGCGTTTTCTGCTGCTGGTCCTGGTACTCTGTCTTTGCAGGAGAGTGGAGAGTCCTTGCAGGACAGTGGAGCGTCCTTGCAGTAGAGTGGAGAGTCCTTGCAGGACAGTGGAGCGTCCTTGCAGGACAGTGTTGTCTCCTTCCAGGACAGTGGAGTGTCCTTGCAGGACAGTGTTGTCTCCTTCCAGGACAGTGGAGTGTCCTTGCAGGACAGTGTTGTCTCCTTGCAGGACAGTGGAGTGTCCTTGCAGGTCAGTGGAGTGTCCTTGCAGGACAGTGTTGTCTCCTTGCAGGACAGCTGAGCGTCCTTGCAGGACAGTGGAGCGTCCTTGTAGGAAAGTGTTGTCTCCTTGCAGGACAGCTGAGTGTCCTTGCAGGACAGTGGAGTGTCCTTGCAGGACAGTGTTGTCTCCGTGCAGGACAGCTGAGTGTCCTTGCAGGACAGTGGAGTGTCCTTTCTCCGCTGCAGTGTTGTGGTCCTCCAGAAGCTGCTTGCTCTGTTTGAGATCTGCAGAACCCAGAGCAGCCAATCTAAGAGGCCAGTCAGTCTAGACACGCCCCCTCGCCTCAAGTCTTGTTGAAAAGGGCGCGAACGAGCCTTGCACCTGACATGTGACCTGACACCTGTGTTGGTTACCATGGTTACCCGCCGACGTCTACGTCAGTGTACAACTGTGCCAGCGGCTTAAATTCACGCTGCCTGCACATTGTTGAACGTAAACTGTGTGTGTGTGTGTGTGTGTGTGTGTGTGTGTGTGTGTGTGTGTGTGTGTGTGTGTGTGTGCAGTGTGTGTGAGTGCCCGCGTGCGTGTGTGCGTACATGTGTGTGACTCGAGAGAGAGAGACGTTGTCCCTTGCCGAAAATAGCAGATCTTCAATATCAACAGTGGTGCAAAAAGTACTCATTTTTTTTACTCAAGTAAAAGTATCAATACTGCAATGTAGAAACACTCTCTGTTACAAGTAAAAGTCCGGTAATCAAAATTGACTTAGTAAAAGTACAAAAGTATTGGCATCTACTTTAAGTACCAAAAGTAAAAGTACTCATTATGCAGAATGTCCCGTTTCACAAGGTGTATGTAAAATGTATTAAAATCTTTTGAAATTAGCCAAAGTTTAAATAGGGCTGAAGTGGGTAATGCATGCTGTGTTTTGTAATAATCAAAATCTACAGTAACTAACAATTGTTTTTGCAAATAATTGTAGTTGAGTAAAAGTACAATATTTGCCTCTGAGATGTAGTGGAGTAGAAGTAAAAGTATTGGATATTGGAAATACTCAAGTAAAGTAAAAATGCCTCAAAATGCAGTGTGTATGAGTTGTGACAAGTGACTTTGTTCCAAATACGTCACAATTAAATGATGTTTTATTTGTTGTTTTGTTTGTTTCAAACAATATTATATTGATATGGTTGCTTTATTATACAAAATATGATATTATATTGATACGGACATACATATGGCTTCTTTATTATAAACAATATGATATTATATTGATACGGACATACATATGGTTTCTTTATTATAAACAATATTATATTACATTGATTCGGTTTAACTTTGAACCATCCTCAAAAGTAGCCGTTGCAAATTAAATACTTTCTTCAACTCGTTGGATAGCTTTTATGGTCCGCTAGAACTTAAAACATCTGAGAGAGTGGCGGAAATGCTTTACTTTTTGGATACGATGTGCAGAAAGGGGTAAGAAACATGTAAAGTAGAAAATGTGCGACAATGTCTACCGCAAACGGCAGAAACAAACGAGGAACCTCATCTCGGAGCTATACAGCGGAGGGAGAGGTTCCGTCGGAGCTAACGCAGCAGCAGCTACACACTAACAGTAACACACACACAGCTACACAACACAACATGATGTTAAAACAACTTACCGTGAAGAGTTGCACACACACGCGCACGCACACACACACACACACACACACACACACACACACACACACACACACACACACACACACACACACACCATGTTTTTAAGACATTGCGCAAGAGTTGCGCCCGTAGAGATAACATCACTGATTCCCCTACTGGTCAAATGTTGAATTGCATCTTCTAATGCAAAATATTATGGAACCGGATGAAGACCGAGGCAAATTAAATACTTTCTTCAACTCGTTGGATAGCTTTTATGGTCCGCTAGAACTTAAAACATCTGAGAGAGTGGCGGAAATGCTTTACTTTTTGGATACTATGTGCAGAAAGGGGTAAGAAACATGTGCGACAATGTCTACCGCAAACGGCAGAAACAAACGAGGAACCTCATCTCGGAGCTATACAGCGGAGGGAGAGGTTCCGTAGGCGCTACTGCTGGGTGTGTGTTATTACAGAGCCAATCTGGGAACCCAAAGCCAAATGAGAAGGAAAAACAGCGCCCTCTGCTGTTTGTACAGAGCAGAATCTGTTCTTGAGAGATTATTACAGAGCAGGTGAAAGGTGGTCGCTAAGACTGTCGTAGATCTACGAGAGTCTTTATCTAAAGCTATAGGTCTAATATTCTATATAGTCTATATTTATAGAATAGACTACTAGTTAGTAGTTAGGTCTAATAGAAGTGTTACTGTCGTTGAGAGGAAACGTGCATTGATGTGTTAACGTGGATGGTTTCATTCTGCATGTTGTGTCTGTCTGTCTGTCTGTGACTGTCTGTCTGTCTGTCTGTCTGTCTAAGGTGTTTCTGCACATGTCATACATAACAGGGCAGGCTCAGCTGTCAGGCTAGATAAGTGGTTCTCAAACATTTTCATGTCAAGGACCTGCTGTTAACAACTCTAGGCTGCTATATTATCTACTAGTCATAATTCATAAACTACCAGCTCAGTGGCCTCAGAGGTCAAGGTTCGATTCACCCCCAGCATCAAGGGTTAGATTTGGGGTACCTGTGACATACTAGCATCATGTCCAGGGGGTTTACATGTGCATCAAGCTGCCTCACGCTACAGAAACACGAGATAGGCTCCTGCCCTGCTTTGGGCCACATGGCCCGGCAAGGCTTACTCACTTTATATATATATATATATTATATTATATCATATTATAATAAAGCTACAGTATATTTGTCATTTCCCCTGTTCTTGAACATCGTCATAGTGTTTCTCTCTGTCACCACATCCTTCTGTGTCTGCAGGTCAGACCAGCGAAAACGCAATCCCCACAGCCTGAGGCCAGGTGGGTCTCCACTGTCATGGCTGCTACAGTGTAGGTGTGGTCTGTCTGCTACGTGGAGGCATCGCTGCACCCATCATCTCTCAGCCTGGTGCAGGTGATGCTGGAGGCGGCTGCTGGTTTTCACAGGGGCTGTGGATGTGTCTCCTTGTCTCAGTCAAAGTGAGGTGAGTCCAGTGTCATGCAGTGGTGTAAAGTAACTAAGTACATTTACTCAAATACTGTACTTAAACTTCCAATTTTCATTACTTTTATTTCTACTCCACTACATCTCAAAGGCAAATATTGTACTTTTACTCCATTACAATTATTGGACAACTTACAAGGTACTAGTTACTTTGTAGATGTAGATTATTATTACAAAACATGCATGAACCACTTCAGCCCTATATACATTTTGGCCATTTGAAAATAGGCGATCTACAAGCTAGATGTGCTATTTTAGGTTCTATGTGCACAGGACATGTTCGTTTGTTTGATTTTATGAGGAATTAATTAGGACAAGAAAATATGAGATCATCTGGCATAATTGTTATTTTATGTGAATCTCATGCTTATGTGAATGAGATTCGTGATTAACAGTAAAGATTTATTTATTCATTCATTTATTTAATGCAAAAGGGCAATAAAAAAGCCTTTTCAGCTTTTTGTAACCTTGAAGTAGGCTCACTGTGAGCTCATAGATCTGCTATTTTCAAAAGATCTTTATACATTTTGATGCCAATACTTTTGTACTTTTACTAAAGTAAATTTTGATTACCAGACTTTTACTTGTAAGAGTGTTTCTACATTGCAGTACTGATACTTTTAAAACCCTCTTCCATCACTGCACCAAACCTCTCACCATACTTACCGCAGTGGTCTGTGACTCAGTATTCTATAGGTCACCAATTTCGGCGTAACACCCGGAACTTCAATTCAGAAACATCCGTTTACAAGTAAGTTTGACAGAGAGGCTAGAAATAAATCGTTTGGAAGTCAGACAGTTCTTCTAACAATAGCGATGCCTTTAAGTCAAGCTCAGATCGTGTGTTTAGATAAAGTCCTGGTCTGCCTCTAATCGTATTATGTCATTGTTTTGACCAGTTCTTTCCAGCGGCTTCCTGACAGACTACAACTAACCAGAGAGAAACAGTCAATATGGTTTCAATGGTGCGAAATACCGATGTAGACCAGGTACGACTGTCCTGACTGGGACCAGTGGTGTAAAGTAACTAAGTACATTTACTCAAGTACTGTACTCAAGTACAGTTTTGAGCGATCTTTACTTTACTCGAGTGTTTCTATGTTTCAGTACTTTTACTTATACTCCACCACATCTCAGAGGCAAATGTTGTGCTACTTTTACTCCACTACAATTTTTTAAAAACTTTAGTTATTAGTAGATTTTGATTATTTTTACAAAACATACATTACCCACTTAGGCCCCAGTTTTATGCTATTTATACATTTTAAACATTTGCATAATGAGTACTTTTACTTTTGGTACATAAAGTATATTTTTATGCCAATACTTTTGTACTTTTACTGAAGTAAATATTTTATTCCAGACTTTTACTTGCAATGTATTTCTACATTGCAGTATTGATACTTTTACTTAAGTAACATATTTTTATACATACATATTTCCACCACTGACTGGGAAAACATGCTTGGTCTTCTACACACACGATCACCTTTCTCAACCTTTCCCTTCTACAGAGAGATGTGGATAATGCTGTGGTTGTTGCAGTTACTTCACATGCAATCTGGTCAAACCAAAACATTCAAAGCAGCACTGAACCTTTTGGAAAGGGTGCTGCCTTCCCTCTCATTCAAGTGAGCCTGTTTCTCTGTTTCAGAACCTGTTTTCCCACCTTACATGATCTTAAGACAAAATAATCTATGCATTGTTGTGTGACTGTCATGATGAACGTACACGATAGCTTATGCATGGTATATTGTCAGTTTCATCTGAGCGTTTGCATTTGATAAGGATGTATTTATTATAATTATATGACTACATTCAGAGCAATATTTCTTTCCAACTATTCCTAAGGCTCTACAAAATGTAAATAAGAAACTGTTGGACAAGAATCCCCGGGAAACACAGCTGTTTGATGTCATCATGCTTTCCAGTGACAGTGAGGAGAATCAATCACGGATCATTGCCAGCACCAAGCATTATGGTATTTGATGAGTATATCCTCAGACCAGTCAGTTGTATAAAGAATTATTGGCACCCATATTTAATTTCTCATTGGTGTGTACTGTACATTTACTCTACTCTCTACTACTCTACTACTGGATTATAAAGCATTAAACCATTTTGGCTGATCACTTGCATGTCCAACACGTCTCACACAGGTCTGGAGATTGGCAGATTTTGTTTCTGCAGCAAAGAGGACACCATAGAGACTCTGCTATCAAATAGAGTCGACCTGTTCCTGTCCACAGACACAGCAGATGTGTCGACGGCATTACAAAGAGGTGTGTAGGTGTTGTTTATCCATACTGAAATGTAATTCATCAGTGGCGGACAGTAACAAAGTAGTATGTTTACTTGAGTACTAAACGTTACTTTTGTGAATGTGATACTACATTTCGAAGACAAATATTGTACTTTTGAGTTTTGACTCCACTACAATTCTAGGAAGTGAAGTACATTATGAATGAACCACATAAGCCCAATTTCAATTATAGTGAAAATAGCAGAACTACAAGCTCACTGTGCGTCACATCGCAACGTGTGATGAGCTTGTAGATCTGCTGTTCTTCCTATTATTGATATTTTACTTTACTTTGCATTTTTGGGGAGAAAATCTCAAACTTTTAATACAGCAATGTATTGATTAAAAACAAAATGTAATTTGTACTTCTGAATGCTTGAGTAATTTTTAAAGCATTTACTTTTGAAAAGTACTTTAACTCAAGTACAAATTTGACAGGGAAACTTTCACTTGTAGTTGAGTAATATTTGACCAGGAGTATCTATACTTTGTACTGGAGTACAGGTGTTGACTTAGTACTTTGTACACCACTGTTGTTCGTTGTGATTGATCTCTGACCTTTGGGGTTTAACCTCAGTTTTCCTCCTTACATTTAGTACAAACTTTAAGCTTTTATAGCTCTTTTCTATAATTTGAGTCCATTCCGCTCCATTCTGTGACAGAGTTGTGTGAAAGGTTATCATTTGTGTTTCCACTACAGTGGACCTAGTCCTAGATAGATGTATAGGAACTTTATTGATCCCAAGGGGAATTCGGGAGTCAGGAATAAGACGTCCCTTTGAAAACATCAAAGTAGTCAGAGCATACTAACGATGTTAGGGCTACCTCTCTACAGAAGTTAACAGGCAATTGTACATAAAGCTAAAAAAGTAATGTCATGTAGGATGAGATTTACATACCTGTATATCTGGACCTTCTAGATCCACAAAACCATGAATAAAGTCAGTCTAGACTTTTTTTTCTTAATGACAAAAATAGGAGTGTGTGTGTGTGTGTGTGTGTGTGTGTGTGTGTGTGTGTGTGTGTGTGTGTGTGTGTGTGTGTGTGTGTGTGTGTGTGTGTGTGTGTGTGTGTGTGTGTGTGTGTGTGTGTGTGTGTGTGTGTGTGTGTGTGTGTGTGTGTGTGTGTGTGTGTGTGTGTGTGTGTGTGTGTGTGTGTGTGTCCACCAGAGATGGAGAGAGAGATTAGACTCAACCCACATACCTCAGCAATAAACTGAAAAGTGTCCATGCCTCTTTTGGTTGAGAATTTGTTATTTTTGTCAAGCGAAACAGTGACACGGGCATATACGTTAAACTAAGTAGTCCTGATCAGATCACCCAAAACATGTTATTATCAAATCTAACTTGGTCGTTCGGTAACACGTCTAAACTGCAATATCTGATTAGAGTTCTGGATAATGTCCATATGGCAGTAAAATATACTAATGATTGGAAATTGATCGGGCTTGATATAGCCATTACTGATACAAAATTTAATATGCCAAGGAATGGAGGTGCTTTGCTGAGTAACGATCCACATATTATGTATTTCACACAAAACCGCTATTTACCTGAATAGACTAATCAACCATCCATGTGATAACATGCTATTGAGTGTCTGTAGGTGACAACAGCTGTAATCTTCTTCGAATAGTTGTGGATTTGGAAATGTGTTATTGTCTCTCCTCCACTGTCTACCCACTCTACCAGTTGTAAATATTCAGACATTTGGAGACATACTTTTATGTGTTGATTCTCAGATCATTAGTGCTGTCCCACCACGGGGCCTAAAACCAATCATTGAATACCTGCGCCATTACCCTCGTAATTACGACTGGACACGGTTGAAATCATTTAGTGCCAAACTGCAAATGGAAAATCAAATGGACTGGTTATTAGCCGGTCTCAGAACCATTCTATGGTGCTGGGTAAAAGCTCTATTAGTTGCAGTCGTGTTCACAGTGGAATGTGATCACATGATTTCAACTTGCAACACTGTTTGTTTCTAGATTGTAGCAGTGACTTTATCTCTCCCTCTCATTTTGTTATATAATCGTTTTTTCTGTTCGACAAATGTTTAATAAAATTGCCTATAAAGAGATGCGTCACCCAAAAAGTATAATTAGCATTTAAATTCGGCTATTCACACTGTGCTGCCTTGAATACTTGATTAATATCTTTATTTATTTAACATATCCTTACAGAGAAAGGAGATTAAAACAATCGGTGGCAATTCTGACACAGTGAAATGCTTGGAGATTATTTTTAACAACAGCAATATGTAATTAAATCCTACAAAGAATTACTCCTGCTATAGAATTCAAGTGTCCTGCGACTCCTGCCACATAATCAGCATGTCCTAAACACACACTTGTTTCTAAAATAATGCTAAATAATACATTGCTGTAAAAATCCTCATGCACTACTGTGTCGCACACCTGGAATTGAAGACCTGCCTTTGGCTTATTCATTGTGATGTATTCAAGGCAACACAGGATGATTAATTATTTTAACAAAGTGATAATTTGGGGGTGAAGTATCCCTTTAAAGACTAATTTACGCTCCCTAGTAGGATGGTGTTGATTACCGAAATGAACTGATCTTCAAGCTAACAACGCATTGTTAGCTTGAAGATCACTGCTTTTCGGCAAGTTAAGCCGTTGTGCGGTGGAGTGTGTATATATTAAACTTACGGCTCCAGTTTGTCATTGGATAGGCATCGTTTCTGCGTTGCTGTACCAACACACAGCGGACCATTCCTCAGACCAACTGAGAGTGCTGCTCTCGGGAGATGCCGTTGGTTTCTCAGATGAAGACTTACCCCCTCAACAAGGCTTTAGTGAGGCAAAGCTCCATGACTTCAATGCTGCCAGGGTACGGTATAGTTTACTGTTGTTCTTTCTTACCAACCTTATGGTTCTCAGTAATGTTGAAGGAAACATCTTTGAATATTGATATTCTAGGTATTTGTTGCTCAGGGGTTACACACTTTATCCTGTGTATTCTATCAGAATTATTTACTATTAAATCTTTGCTCTCAGGACAAAGTGACTTATGGATCAAAATTCATGGCTTATATTACCTATTGGCTTTTTGCATTGACACACTTAACAGGCAGAGTTCAGATTGACCAAGATTTGGCTGGTTGAATGTGATCATTATGCATGTCATAAGATAATTAATGACTTGATAAATGAAAATGTAGTTTCATATCAATCTGTCATGACTTTCCTGAAATTCCTCATATCTCTACCTCCAGTTAACAAATCCATTACCGTCTCTTCCTCACCAGGACTCCATTATGAGGTTTGCCAGTCTAATTGGCGAGATTAGGAAGAAGTTTGGTTTGGAAGGCAGCCCTGTCAGCACCAGTTTGGTAACAGTGTGGGGCTCCAGAGACACGTGTGCAAGGGCACTGAGGACCTTGCGAGCCGGGGGTCTTATGGTGGATGAAGCTTACTGTCTTGCTGGAGCCCCCAGGGACCCCATCCTCTCCTTGATCAAACCACACATAGTCTTCACCGACGGCCTGTAAAACAGTAGCCAGTTGTCCTTTATTTGTGTAAGATAAGATGTCTCTATCACCGGTTATTAGGGCTTACATGACTGTATTGATTCTTTGAAGAGGAAAGATCCATGGAACTGTCAAATTCCTTTTATGCGAACATACAACGAATGCCAAAACAAAGCAAATTAATTGTGTGAATTCAACTAGTATGCTTTATTTTTCACAGAACAAATTAGGTTGTTTATTATAATGGGGGTAAAGAATGTTCACTGTTACGCTTATTTGCAGTTATTGACAATGCAGTGTGCATAACACCTGCTGAAACAGCTTAACGTTTAAAAAGTGGAGTTCAGATACCATGATCTAGTTTTCTAAGTTGGTTTGTGTATTTTACTTTGAGACATTGTTGTGTAAGGCTGCACAATACACCATATAATGCTGAAATACTGTCAAGTGAAACCTGTTTATGAAACAGCAAGAGTAGTTTGCACTCTGTCCAGCAGGGAGCAGCATGTAGTCACTATCAGGCCATTCCATATCAAAACAACTAAACTTGGTAGTATCAACCTTCACAAACACCTTCCTAGTGTGTTTGTTTTGCACAGTTTAAAAATCCATTAAGTTGAATCCTTCCCTTCATTTATAACTGGATTATTTAAAATTAAACTATACCAATAAGGCTTGATAGTTCTCAGGTAATCTAGATTTTAGACAGTGTTAATGTTTGTACTGTATCTTGAAAAATATTTTTGTGTTGACTTAAGTGGTTCTTCCAAATGAGGTTATTGTATGTTTATGGTTTAATAGCCAAGTTTCAAATTACACTGGAAATAATTAAATGCATTTACCTGATTGGTCATAAAGTAGTGTGCCGGCAATCTGATCTTTTGAAAATAATGATCATACAGTACAGTACATGTGGCGGTTTTGGAATCTTTATTTTTTTTAATTAATTGTTAATGGGACAATGTCACATAATCAGGGTCTGATGAAGACCTATTAGGTCCGACACGTGTTGGTCATGCTGTTGCCTTGCTCAAAATAAAATATTGAATTTTTCATTAAAGACTGAGTGCATTTTCTTTTCTTGCAAATCTGCAGTCCACACACCACTTGGGAGTCAAGCAGAACTAATTGGATTTTTTTGTCAAATGTTCTTACCTGTGCCACCAAAGAGCACCTGTCTATAGAGCCACTGATCCATGCAGCACTTCCTCCTTTCGTTTTAAAGGTATATTATTGTACTATAAAGAACAACTTTGTCCTGTTTTTTGGACTCCGTTAACACTATGCATATTCCTGTCCCTGATATATTTAACCACTTTAAACCAGGGCATGTGGAACACATGCAACATTTTCATAAACCTTTTTTATGTTTCAATCTAATGGCAGATTCAATGTGTTGTGAGCTTGTACTGTAGATCAGCTATATTCGCTTTCCGAAACCGTCGTACAACAAAGTACAAAATATGGCATAAGTGGTTAATGGTGATACTGATAATCCTCTCGTCCTTTTTATTTTTGAGGGATTTATGTAAAAAAGGATTGTTTCTTTTCATCTGGGTCTACGTTTTGTCCGTTATAGCCTATGTTTTGAAACAATACATAAAGAAATACTTGTTTTATCAGGTTTATATAAAGCGATACTGGGCTCTAAAACCAATCTATTTGTTCTTTCAGAAGGCATTTACTGTGTATGATGGGAGGATCAGCACTGATATATAGTGTATGTGAAACAACCTGGATTATCAGTATTTGTTATGCCTCTCTACTGTTGCCATGACAAAACATGTCTATATATCTTTTCCCAGCGTGGGTGGCTCATTCCAGCAACAATTGTGTCACATTGGTAATTGACCTGTGAACTGCACATGCTTTAAATGTGTAATATGATTGTAATACAGTGAAAAGAAAGTTTTATTAATCACATGAACCCTCTACCCTGGGCATGTCTTAATACGAGAACAATCGGCACAAATAGTTAATCTACAAGTGCACAATGCATTGCAAGGTTTTTGATTGATTGTTTATTTCGAACACTGTTAAAAGACAAAAATAAATACATAAAATAAACATAATACACTTAAAATAAGAAATATTAAAATATGAAAACAAAAACATGTTGTACTCTGGGGTGTTTCGAAAAGGGCATAGGATGAAGTAAAAAACGTATCTAGTCCTATCTATGGCTTATTGCTTATTCAAATATTTAGAAATACAATTTCTAAAATCTATGTCAAGAAAATACTATGAAAACAAGAAACAAATGGAAACAAAAACAGAACAAACAACAACAAAAAAATACAGCTCCTGGTGTTCATCTTCAGAGCTTAATGCAATATCCTTTCAATATGTTGTTTTCATCAATTTTTTTAAACTTGAGTATTGTACTGCAATTTTTCAGTTCTTCACCACTGGTGTTCCATAATTCAACTCCTCTAACTGTGATACAGTGAAGCTTTGAAATTGTTCTAAACTTTTTTATTTTAAATATATACTTCCTCTTAATTCATATTTACTATCCCTCCATTCAAACAACTTCTGGATACTTCTAGGTGGCTGTTGTGAACCTTCAGGTCGGCTACTTTCGGTAACTGGTCAATGAAGTATATACCCTTGAAGTACTAAACTGCAAGGTAAAATGCCATGCTGCAATCAATGCAGTCAGACAAAATATGGATTAGACAAGTGAAAATAGTTGGGGTTTTGTACAGCATTTGTACTTTATGAAATAGTTTAGAGAGCCAGAAAGGACTAGGTAGAGTGACATGACTTACTGTATGACATACGTCATGAACCGTTTTTGAACTGTTTAATTAGTATAATCAGTAATTTCCTATAATAGGAAATTACTGATTATGATATGACCATCATTTATATTGAATTGCCCACTCTATTGCCCACAGTTTCCACATATTAAGTACAGGACTACCCATCACATTTTCATCTCATTGCTGACTATGGATTTATTCATTAGGACATCTAATTCTATCTTTTAGAGCTTGCTTCTGGTAACAAGGTAGTTCTTATCACAAACAACAAATAACAATAGGTGCCATGGGGTTTTAACATTGTCAATTTTGTATAAAATATTGTACAAAATTTATATTTTAAAGTCCTCTACATCACTGTTTCCCAAATAGTGTGTCAGGACCCATATGTGGGTCGCGGACCAATTTTTATGGGTTGCAAGTAAATATCCCTTTTTTTTCTTTTCCTACATAAAGAAAAAAGTATAAAAAGCAAACGTCTTATCTCTCTTTTGGGTCTCGAGCCAAAATGTTTGGGAACCGCTGCTCTACATTATTTTTGCTGTATCAACTGGTAAATTCCCAGATAAGTTCCACCATGGATGTGTCTAGTTTTAGAACAATACTACTCTTGTCTTAGCCAGGCTCTGTTTACTATTGGCTAAATATTTCTATACAGCAGGATACTGCATGATCCAACAGACTTTGAACTCATTAGAGACACAGTGAAGCATCAGGATTGTTCAGTCAAATCATATCACACTCTTTATTCAAACAAGACCTTGCACTCATAATATATTTACAGTACATATTTTATAGTAGTTAAAATATTTTACAAATCATTAACAAAGAAAACATAACTAATAACCAATAAAACATATAATTTTAAGTAGTGTGTCCCACTTTCCATATAAACATACTGTGGGAGAATAATAAACGTAATATTGCACTAAAAGCCCCAATTTGACGAAAGTAAGTGAATAGATAGCCTCACTACCAAACCTAAAACAAAATATCTTTTGATAAAAGTTTTCATCGCTTACATTTTTTAAGAGTAATAAAGTTCTAAATGGCATATATTCCATCTACAAATTAGACTCTTTAAGAATATGTGAGAATATATAACCCTAATCTACAGTATAGGTTCAAAACAATCCTATGTTGGGCTTTTAATGTAAAGAAATTAAGAAATTAATAATTTTTTTATCACTCTTATTGCAAGTTAGGATGGAGTTAGTGATTAATCAGTTTATATGGAGGGATGACTTAACTTTACTATGCTGATAATCATCTGTGTTTTTATAGTGGGCGGTTCTTTACTGCAGGTTACAGATAAACTATGGGTTGCATGTGTGTGCAGTGAAATGCAAGTTTATTACTTTTCAAACTAAAAAAAGCAAAACTTATAAGTAATATAAGAATTCATTTAAAAAAGCTTTAACAGCAGGTTGACAGTGTAGAAAGGAACCATCTACTGTATATGAAGTTGCTGTTCACTTAAAACATTTGAGAAAATATGGTATCAATAAATATTCTTAATTATTTTTAACTACTGAGAAGCACTCACAGCTATTTTACAAGAGGTCTACAGACTTCATAACTTCCTGATTCAATAGCCTAATGGGTACAAAAAAATAGTAGAGTGGGATAATTTAAGTAGCCTTAAATAAATGGTTACAAAGAAGCATATTAAATAAAAAATTATGTTATGACCGACTCTGAGAAAGCATGATAATGTTGACATATCTATCCTATCGCATATCTACTTTCTATTTTGTGGTGATCGTATTGTCTTCGCTTGCTATCTTGTTGTTTTGTGTTTATCACGTATTAAATGTTATACAGTAGGGACCACAATGGAAATAAGCCCTGGGGCTTTACTGTGTTTTTGTCATCCTCCATTCTAAATGCATGTGATGACTGCAATGTTATATGTGTTGTTTTTAATCAACGAATTATACACATGCATCTTCATTTCAAAATAGGCCAGAATTCAGTAAAAATAGACGATCTACAAGCGTTGTGCGCGTTTTTTCGACTAAGATTTGGTGTGGAGGGAAAAAAGTAGGGGGCCAAGTATAGACCCCTCGGGCACCCCGGTCAATGAAGTATGGTTAATTCATTTATTCTTCCTTTGCTTTTATTCAGAGATCAGCTGTGAAACTGTTGTCATCCTCAAAATCAATCGGGTTGAAACCATCCATCTCGTCATCATTCAGTGTAAAAGTAAAAGAGCCGCTACAATCTGCTTGATCCTGTATCTTGACCTCGATTCCACTATCCATATCTGTTAAAGAGGCCTTTGGAATGGACATAGTAGACAAGCTGTCCTCATCATCATCCTCCCTACCGCTCAAGGACTCCTCCTCATCATCATCATCATCCTCTTCTCCATCTTGCTCTCTGTTATCTGGGATGATGACCACTTCGTCCTTGGCATCAGGGTCGATGTCCTCCTTGAACCAGACAGATTTGTAGCCTTCCTCGTTACGCCTCTCCTTGGTCAGGATGGGTTTGACCTCCTTCTCACTGTCAGCCTTATCTGAGTCTGTCATGCTTGCGTTGTCATCCAGGAGAGAGTGCAGGGGAGGAGCTGTGGACTTCATAATGATCTCCTCCAGAAGAATGTCCTTGGTTCCTGGCGTACCGCCCGCCTTCCCAGTCATCTCTTCTTGACCAGGGGAGCCTGCGCTGTCGGCATCTTCGTCATTTTGGAAGCCCTCGTTGGTGTACTGAACACCCTCCTTCATGCCACCTGAGCCCTGGCCCAGCTGGAAGTAAAGTGGGGAGAAGAAAAACAAACAAAAAAAATAATAATGTAAAGTCAAACGGATGCAGTTGTTCAACTTGCTAAATGTGAAGTTATCCTGAGCAGGACTGTTTTTGATTATTTATTATTTATTATTATTATTATTATTTTATTTTTTTTATCCAACGTAACACTTAAACCCTACTGTGTTGACCGGGGTTCTCCAGGGCTCTATCCTTAGCCCACTCCTTTTTTCCCTCGACACCAAATCTCTTTGCCAAAATGTTGTTGTGATTAGTTGTGAGCTTGTATAGATCAGCTATTCTCGCAGAAAATGTGCCTATTATGACATGCCCAGAATAAGGACATTAGGGTTCAAGTGGTTAAAATGTCATAACAGTCTGTCAGAGCCTGAACAAGAGAAATCTCTGGGATCATCACCATGATCAATTAACGATAAACAATACACAATGATCTGGGCCACATGTGCACATTTCTGTCTGACATCAGTGGATGTTATGTTCTTCCGGACCCACATTGTGAGCTTGTAGATCGGCTATTTTCACTATTTTTGCGCGTCACTGTTGTGCGACAGAGTATACAATTGTGCTAAGTGGTTAATCGAATCGTTGATATAAAAAATAAATAAATAAATATATTTTTTTTATTTGAATTTTTTAAACACTCTTCTCGATTATTCTATTAATTGAAAAAGTCATCAACAGAGTAATCGCTAAGAAAATAATCGTTAGTTGCAGCCCCAATGTGAACTCACAGAACTTCGGAAGAGGCTGGCCTCAGTGATCTTCTTCCAGGCTGTCTTCCCCTTCTGGAGCTGACAGACCAGCACTCCAATGACCACCATGCAAACGAACAGCAAGATCGCCAGGCTGGCGCCAAGTGCAGCCATGTCCTCTGGTCCAAACGCAGGATCACCTGCAGGGTTAACCCATTAAGACCTGAGGCTGATTCTACAATTGCCTTCTACATCAGTAGTTTACTATTTTCGAGATTTTACAAAAATGTTAAAAAATAGCAGATGTACAAGCTCGCAGCGCGGCACGAAGCGACGCGCTGTGAGCTTGTATATCTGCTATTTTTGAATAGCCAATGCAAAAATCTAAAATGACACAGATGCTTTCCCGGTTTTAATGGGTTTTAACGGCCACAAAATAAAAGAAATTGGACAGTTCACCTGTTGTAAAATCAAAGAATTTGAATAGAATATTCTCTGTTCTTAAAGAGATAATTACACACATTAGGGTTATTTGGTTGTTTCATTACAGACGTTCAACAAATTAGCGGTGCAACATTAATTGAAGTAATTGATGTGTCCTGATGCAATGCATTGTGAGCTTGTAGATCAGCTATTGTCACGTATAAAATAGGACGTACGTGGTTAATCAGACTAATTGATTTAGTCGATTATAAATTTCAATTTGATTTCTTTGTGTCGATTCCTTGATGTATTAACATTCTTATAAATATAAAAAACACATTTCTCAAATATTCGAATCTATTCGATAAAATAATCTCTAAGAAAATAATCAACAGTTTCAGCACTTGAAGCAGTAGCCTAAGCAGTATGAAGCTCCTCGGTGGATGTGTGTGTCTACCTGTGTGAGGATGTGTTGTATTAGCAGTGGGAAGGCTGGTACCAGGAGTTATTTCTGTAGTACCAGGAGTTGGGAGGTCAGTGGTACCAGGAGTTATTTCTGTGGTACCAGGCGTTATTTCTGTGGTACCAGGCGTTATTTCTGTGGTACCAGGACTGACGCTCGTGGTAGCAATCCCTAGCAGGAGAACATGGGGTTTTGAGTCTACTAGGGCTGTGTCCGAAATCACTCCCTACTCATTATAGTGCACTATATAGTGATTATCATTACACCCTTCAATGCATAATGATAATTAATTAGTGGACTCATCCCACAATGCATTGTGAAAAGTGGGGCACAACCGATATACCGTTCACTATCGTGAACGTTATATGTTGTACAGTATACCATCATCATGCATTGCGCTGAAAGAAAAATTATGCTTATCTGACATGCAAAATTTTTGTTCATTATATTAGTCCCCTACATAGAACTCCCTATATAGGCAGCAGGTAGTAGTGAATGAATGAGTGATTTTGGACACAGCCTATGTTTTGCCTGGTTTCCTTGTTTGCTGTCCTCGCCAGCCCAACATTTTTCACACACACATGATCAGCAGGCTCAGCAATAGCAAAGCAAAGCTTTGGGGCAGACAAATATGGATAAGGAAGCAGAAGTAAATTGCATGTGATCATAGATTATCCTTTAAGCTGCGTGTTCTTTGTCACCAAGGTTTTGTCATTAAAGGTTTCTATTAGAAGCATACTTATCATAGGAATGTAAACATACTATTTTTTACCAATAAATGGAAAACAGGCAGTGCCAGTTTATTCAGCGATAAAATGAGGCTTTACCATCCTACCTGATGTGACCTCTATTGTAAGTCCTGCTATAGTTGATTCTCCAGTAGTTGAGTCCTCTGCCTCCACCTTAACGTGAAATTGAGTTCAGTGCTGGAGTCAAATGGGTTAACACTGGTAAACACTTGACCACTTAGTGGAGCACTTCACCAATTTTCAACCTTATCTTCGTATAATTGTTCTTTTCAACCTTATCTTCATATAATTGGTCCTCAATAATAATGCTCATTATAAGATGGCATACTCTGCTATGGACATTTCAGAAACCTGCCTACCAATGACATAATCAATAGGGATTCCAAGCTAATAGAAACTACAACCTTTCTCTTCCTGGAAAGTTAGCATGCTGAAATAGAACTCATTGTTCTCGCATTAATAAAAAAAATCTTCTTGTTTTAAAGGACCAAACCTGCCTACCGATAATGTCACTGGTAGGCAGGTTTCTGAACTGTCCATAGCCCTCCTCTGAGACCCAGACCGAATAGACAGAAATGGTACCATCTTTCAAGGAGCATTAGCGAAGACCAATTATGATGGAGATAGGTTGAAAATGGGCGAAGTGGTCCTTTAAGCCCTATTTTAAAAGAAATTACTAAATGATACGTTTTAACCTTTTTTTTAAAAAACATTTTTGCCTATATTGTCATGTCCAAAATAGAGACGCCAGGTTGAAAGTGGTTAAACTAGCATGATGTAAAGTGGACAGTGAACTCACTTGGAAGCTAACAACACCAAAGGGGAGATCTTTTGTCATGAACAAGTAGCCGTCTATCAAGGAGAAATCGGCATTCCCCACAATTACATACTTTATAGCAGGATTCACACCCTGAAAGAAAAGAAAACAGCAGTGTAACATAAATCAAGTGGTTGTGTGAATGAACACAACTAGATTTCTCCCAAGAGTGAAGTTCTCATTCATCAAACGTGTTGCAAACCTGCTCAACTGTAGTAGATTGACCCTCCACCCCCATTCCTCCCAATTACCGTACTTTGTATGCCGCAACCTCTGTGCCGCTATATGCACTCTTTGGGAATTGGGACCCCAAAGTAATTACTTTAACCTCCCAAACTGCTACCATTATTAGAATCCAGAAACAAGAAAACAAACTTTAAAAAACACTTAAACCATATTATACTTAGTTGACCCTCTACTCTACTAGGTCCACTAGTATTTTCCAAAAACAAAAATATCCGATCTGCAAGCTCGTACAGCTTTGTCTGCTATTTTTGTCTGCTATTTTTGCTGACTGTTCACCCCAGAATAGGGACACTAAAGATATTGTATTTCTATTCTGTTGTATTTTACCCCGGCATAGTCAGCATCCTTAGCCTGAATCGTGAGAGGCATGTTGTCATAGTCTGGATCCAGAGCCATGGTACCCACTCCAAGGATGACACCGCTGTATTGTGCTTTCTCAAACTGCGGTGGGTTGAGAGTCCTAATCTGAACTCTGATTGAGACCAGTGTGGTGGCAAATTGAAAGACGTTGACCTTCTGTGTAGCCTGGAATTTGAAGACATACTGTATAAGATTTTAGTTCTCAAATTATGCGCTTTTCCTTTATAATGAGTAAAGCCACACAATAACAGTAATGCTTTATACTCCACAGTATGACAGTGTCCCGCAGCGAAAATAGCCGATCTAAAAGCTCACAATGTGTCACACCGCTACCTGTTGTGAGCTTGTAGATCCGCTATATTCACGCGACACCGGTGCATAACAAAGTATGTAGAATAAATGTTTATTCTTTGTGGGATTAAATTGACTTAATATAATGCTTAGTGGGGATGAGACAGGCTGGTGAATGCATGTACAATGGAGGCCATGGTATCGTTTCTTTACCAACACAGTCAGTTGAATTGGGCCTGCAACATCTGCCGGTTTTGTCATTGTTATGTTTCCACTGTTGGCATCGATTTGAAACAGGTCTCCTTTATTTCCTGGAAAAGAATGCACAGAATAGCAGTTGTTACAAGATGTTACTCTGCGGTGTGAAGAAAAAAACGAAAGTAGCAGCAACATACCACTTAGAATTTTGTACTCTATCGCTTCATTTATCCCAAAGTCACCATCAATGGCATAAATTGGTCCTGGTTCCAGAGGTAAGGCACCTTCCTGCAAAGAGAATGAGACTGTGGTCAATGCCATCTACAGACGATTACTTCTTGTTTTACAATTGTATTTATTAATTTAGAATGTAATCCAAAATTGCGGATTAGCATATTACATCAGCAGTGCCCTTGCAGACAGCAGTTAGTTCAGAGATGCTTTTATTACTTTGGGGGGAACATGACCATGTTCAGAGTGCAAATTAGTAGACATCAATCAATAGATCTTTCTATTGCATGGTAATTGCCATGGCTAATACATAATAAATTTGTATTTATTTGATACCTGACAGATTTTTAGATGTCAGATATCTAAAGGGAGCAGATCGTCACTGTCGGATAGAAATCTCCATATTTCACATTTTTATGTTTGTTTGTAAATGTATGCTCTACTACTTCATTGTACAACATGTGTCGCTCAAAAGTAGCAAGAATAATCAATCTACAAGTTCACAGCGCGTCATATTGCAATTTTTGCTACCTTTGAAAGTGAAAGTGGTTAAAGGTAGAGTAAGTGATATTTTTGGTTAATTTTTTATTTTTGTTAAAAAGGTTAAAGTACTATACTCTGATAGTAATCATTGCTACAGAGCGTTTGTTCGGTCACATGTGTCTCTCCAGCTTTTTAGTAAACAGAATATAGTACATTTTCAGGTAGGTGACAAAATGTAAGCCTGAAAATGCGTTTTCTGTTTAATAAAGAGCTGGAGAGACATGGGAGACTCCTTTTACTGAACAAACACTCTATAGCAATGAGTACTATCAGAATATAGAGCTATTTAACACTTATTTTAACCAAAGTAAATCACTTACCCTACCTTTTTGAAGTGTTTCTGTGGGTTTTATAAACATTTAACCAATGAAAAGTATTAACAAGAGCTTGTGACTAAATAATAACTGGATCCACTCCTGAAAAGTAATGGTTTTGGACATACAAGTTTTCCACCTGACCGTGAAGATATAGTTGTGGTCATGAGATTGGTGTTTTGCTGGGACAGGAATGTACCTCCTGTTCGGTTAAGTTGACACTTCCTGTGTAGCCGTTTCCCAAGCACATTTTGAACCCATCAGCAGTGTATGGGGTACACGGCTGGAACCATGGAGGTCGGTTGTCAGCATCAAGGATGGTGACATGGATGGTGGCTGTGGCCGTGAATGAAGGTTCAACTGGTGGAGAGAAAGCTGTATCCTATAAAAGAACTTGAGTATTATTGTTCTTATTTTGTTCTTATTGTAACCACCATCTGACTCAATCAGCTACTTGGTTGCCTGTGAAATCAAAGGCACGCCCCCACAACTAGTGCTGTATTCTAACACATTTGACTTTATTTTAATTTATCTTTAGTTTGGCTATTGAACCGTACCTAACCCTCCTGTGTTTTTTCTCTTACCGTTGTTGCTGCTAACACCTACATTTCACTCCGGCGATCAATAAAGGTTTATCTTTTATTTAAATTTGAATACCAATCAAGTCCATGATGAATTAACTTGTTTTTTTAATTAAAAAAGCAAAAATCCATTAATTTAAGTAAGATACATATTACTATATAACAGAAAGCAATGCTTTGATCTGAAACACTACAATTGTGTTACATAATTCAATAATAAATCTGAGAAAATAGCATATTTGCTGTATCTTGGTAGCAAACATCTTAAATCTCCAGTAGCCCATGACTCCTCTGGTCTGAGATTGAGTCAAGACCCAATAAAACTGCAGGCGATACAGAGACTATCAAAGTGTGGTCTGGGGACCAGTACTCACCTGAGCATGCAACGTCAGTTTCGCTTCTTTAATCATGTCATAGTCAAGGGCTTTTGTGACAATAATGTTGGCACTGGTGCTTGATTGCATGGCAAACCCCTCCTGTGGAAATTTCAGAGTACAAATCATTTTGAGATCTTCCCAGTGGCAGGCTGCAACCTGTGGTTACACTATGAACATACAGTAGAATAACAAATAAAAAACAGAGGTCTTACAGGTGCTGATATTAGACTGTAGTAGATTTGAGTGTTCTGGTCTTTATCCGTGGCTGGGTAGGTACCAACAACTGTGTCTTTACGTAACAGCTTTTAAAAAGTGGAGACAAGTAAATACTGTTACAATTTGATGTAGAGATGAATGGATAGTGATCCAAAGTACATGAAGATTTGAAAACTGATGAACTCACTTCAGGGACATTGAGATAGTACTGGCTTTGATCAAAGACCGGAGGGTTATCATTCACATCAGTCACCTCAATATATGTGGCTACAGAAAGCTGGAACAAAGAAGGTTGTTGAAAGTTCAAACTTAAGGGTTCATTTCAGATTGGCCCAGAAGGGCTTCAAACTGCTGAAGAAAAATAGGCCGGTTCCCAACGGGAACGATCCAAGTTGTAAATGCATTCCCCACCCGGTTACCCATTGTACCCGTCTGTCTGTGTCCCTTTTATGCCCGTATGGAGATTTCTGTATCGCTCTGTCTGGTTCCCTTTTATGCCCATATATAGAGTTCCATGTGAGGCATATCCAAATATAGAGTCCAGGCCAGTCTATGACGTCAGTAGCACTATGACATATTGAAGACATCAGGGTACTCATATGGAGAATTGTGGTTTTGTCGATATTTTAGGGCTTGGTTCTGGACAACCGGATCTCCATATATGGGCATATCGTTTAGATCGGCGATTCTGGACCAAGCCCCCAGAACCGGGAGGGAAAATTGAAGCGCTGCTGTCCTGGTGGCTGACTCTGGTAGTGCAGCTTGACCAAGCTCGGGCCGAGCGAAAACTGTTTCGACCAATGGGCTCGACTCACGAGGTAGACAGGCATGCGACAGGCCCTGTGGACACTACTGGACATGTGATGGGGCCCCTCCGTGTCATCAAACCAAACACGGAAGAAGCAGTAAAATGGGTGTATGCACTGGGTGAGCAAGTTAATTGAAATGAATGGGCGGGGATTTCCGTTTACCACTCTAGGTATATTATAACTCTATGTTCTGGAAAACCACCGATCCGACAGTTCTACGTGAACTACAGACGTACACACAGACAGACAGAGATTTTGCTCATTTATAGCACAGTAGGATATTGGTAACAATGTTACCAAAATTATTACAGCCATAACAAATCACAGTGGAATTATATCCAATTACTTATACAATTGATCCACACATCAGTGCTTGATGGTGATTAAAATCCTTCTTACCGTGCTGTTGCATAAAATGACAACCCTGTGTAGATAACTCTGTGTTTCGTTCTAAAAAACAAAACAAGCATGTAAATACATATTTGCCTGGTTCGTTACATTGCTTTAAGTCAGCTATAGAGTAAAGTTTGAATATTTTATGCAAATGAGAAGAATTTGTCGAGCTCTGCACAGCATACACAAGGGGTGGGCAACCTTTTCGGGCACATGATCACTTAACCGTTTTTCAAGGCTCAGTGATAGTGCCAGACTGTGAAAACCAGCCTTGATTTTACGTCTTATTATAAGACTGCTAATTAGAATATACAATATGTCAATAATTGAATACTACCTAACAAAGAATGAGTCAATAATTTAATGCATCCTGACTGTATCTGTGGAGAACTATTTTCTGCACATCAAACAATAGTGGATAATAATGGTAGGTTTTTTTATTATCTCAATTGCCCACCGAGCTGATCACGTGGTTGCCCACCCCGGCATACACAGTAGGCAACATAGTAAGTAAGTACATAGCACTTCTCACAGAGAGGACTCACAAAGTGCTTCACATACATGGAACAAAACAAGGTATTAAAGCAGGTAGAACAGAAAAGGCCTGTACAATTCATCTCAAGCAGTAAAACAAATAACACAAACATGGAAATAAAATCATGTAACATCTGCAAAAGCTTGTTCAAATAGTAGCGTTTTAAGTTTGTTCTTAAAAATGTCCACAGAAGCTGCAGTTCTCAAGACCTGTGGAAGAGCGTTCTAAAGCCTGGGAGCTACAGCCTGAAAGGCTCTGTCACCTTTAGTTTTTAAATTAGTGTTGGGAACTGTTATTAGACCCTGTTCAGCCGACCTTAGGGCCCTCCCTGGCACATAACGTGGGACCAGGTCAAATTGGTATTCTGGGGCCTGGCCATGCAGAGCTCCAGGACCTTGAAATGGACCCTAAAGTTTACAGGAAGCCAGTGTAAAGAGGCCAGGACTGGGGTGATGTGGCACCTTCTGCTGGACCTGGTCAACAGTCTGGCAGCAGCATTTTGAATTAGCTAGAGGCGGTCCATGGCTGATTTATTGAGACAGGTGAAAAGTGAATTACAATAATCCAAGCGTGAGGAGACAAATGCATGGATGATCATCTCTATTTCTGGGAAGGAGAGGCTGTAGGGCCTGTGTCATGGATGATGGCACTGATATTAATAACTTAACATCAGGAAAATAATGTTTTCAGTCTAATCACTTTAATGGCGGTGTAGTCAAGAGACTGGAAATTCTACTACACATACATTTATCATTGGATGTGGGTTGCCTTAATTGAGAGATTGCCTTCCTTACCTCATAGTCCAACACATCTCTTGCTACTAGATCAGTGCCCCTGATCTCAAATAGATTCCATGGGTTGCTAGTGAGCTCCAGAGTCACCCCTTCCATAGTGGTAATGATGGTAACAACTTGTCCAATGGTGTTGTTCTCTGGTATCTTCACGCCTTCAGGAACGCTACATACTGAATATCACATGTAGGACAGTTGTGATTTTTAAATCACAAGTGATGTCACAAATGATGCTTTTCAACTTGATTTCAACTTTTCGACAGGAAAGCTAGGGAAGAAGAGAGATAGCATAGACCAGATGTTCCCAACCTTTTCCGGATCATGTCAAAATGTAAAAAATATTTGAAAACCGCAAAAAAAATGTATTTATTAAAATATTTAAATTAGTACATAATTAAATATTAAAATATTATTTGGCACAGAATCAAATGTTTTATGGTCAAATGTATTATGGTCACCAAGCCATCCAGGAGATTGGATGGCTTGGTTCCAGGCTTAAAATTATTATATAAATATTTTCGGAAGTCTCTATGGGAAAAATGTATGGGTTTTCTATCTGTGGCACCACAAAAATGTCTGCCATGCTATGCCCTATTGGCTGCTTCAGAGTATGTTTATTTTAATGATTAAGCAATCAATTGTGTTCCGGCTTGGAACAAGTTGTATTCTTTAAATTCCTATTTATTGGTAATAACAAAAAAATGTCAAGGTTTAAAAAAGAAAAACACCCTGATGTATATCTCTATAACTGTTACTTTTCAGGATTCACATTCAAACATATCAAAAGTAGCAGATCTACAAGCTCAAATCGCGTTGCTTTGCGCCGTGTTTCGAGCTTGTAGATCTGCTACTTTTGATGCTTTTGTGTGACACTGAAGTATGATCAAGTAGGGCATTAATTTACAAAAAAACACAACAAGTTCAAATATGGACATAAGAGGATTATGCCCGACGACAGCGATATATATATATATTTTGTAAATATTAAATCGTAGTGTTTTGCCAATTATTTGGGGGCCTACTTGCAATGTCCTCACAGTCCACCAGTGGGTCCCGACCCAAAGGTTGGGAATCCCTGGCATAGACATTAACAGGAGACAGAATCAAACGTATGGTTCTCACGACTCTCAAGGAGTTCATGGTCAGTTCTTGAAATGGTTGCTGTATACTTCAAACACCTCATAATATCATGATTATGTTTCATTCTGTGAACGATGAGGAGTATCACAGCAATCATCATAGCAATACTCATAATGTCCAGTTACAAACCTCATGGCCAAGGTTCAAACCATATTCTTTACTTACTTTGGGCCTGAGTGGACTTTTGAAGCAAAATCACAAGAAGAAAGCTCAGCCAATACCCAAAATAAAACCCTGGATATATCCTTTCCATTGTTCCGTCCAATGTGTCAGACCAATGCAGTATGGAGGAAGGGCAGGCCTTTCGACCATCCAGCAGTCATCCACATAGAAAAAGCAGTGGTTAGACTGACTAACGAGGTACAGGAAGATTTAAGAGCCAACCTTTGTGATCAGAGCTTATCTATTGCTTTATGGCCGTAGGAGTTATGTCCATGGTGGACTTTCCCCCCCTCATAAACAACAGACATCTGCTTCGGAGAAGTCACACGATAATGTCTGTGTTAAGTTCTGCCCAATATGACGACCGCAGTTTGATAAAGTGTCCTTGTGACCACAATTCTTAACTGCCTTAATGTGTTTTGGTGATGATGAATATTAGTTCTGATGTGGTTATTCTTTATTATTGCTTATATCAAGTACAGCTTACCTACAACCTTATATCCTCCCATCTATACACCATGAGGACAACAGTGGAAATGAATGGGTCTCTGATTTCACTGTGACATCCTCAATGATTTTATTCATGCTTATGGTGTTATTGAAATGTTTTAAGCCACTGAGGCAGGTTTGTCTCTTTTTATTGTATTAGTTGAAAAAATTATGGGCTGATGGTTCACTAGGTTTTAGAAAATTGTAAAATTAGAATAGCGTTATATGAATGAGGCCCATTCATTGCAGATATTTCACGTCATTTTATACCTATGAACACACAATACACTATTTTTTGTAAACATTCAATACATTTCAAGTGGTGGATGTATCAATTTGTATTAATCTGAGGTTGCTAAATTATGATATTGATTGGCTGATGACCTATTGCACTGATATATTCTGTTGAACATCACATAGTAGGCCTATGTCATTTCAAGAAATTCATAGGATAACTAGAAAAAGTGCTCCTCGGAGCACAGGTCTCCGCCAGGTCACAGTAGGTTATTGTGGCCTCCTGGTGGCGCTATAATAGGCCAATGTGAAAAGGGGACCATTTCTTCTTGGGCCTTTCATGACAATCGGACCTTGCATTCTTGATTTGAGGCATTTTGTTCCAAAAATGTGTTTTGCTAAATTATACCTGCTGGTGGCGCTATAACAGGCCAATGTGAAAAGGGTGGCATTTCTTCCTCGGCCTAGTGGGAATGTGCGTGTGAAATTGCACGGAAAGTGCAAGCTGCGTTCATGATTTGAGGCATTTTGTTCAAAACTGACCAATTCTGCAAATTTTGGAAGCCAACCTTAGCCAATGAGGATGGAATATGGAAAATCGGACATATCCGTGTTGATCGCATGACTATAGAGATACTGTGTACCGATTTGCATGACGTTTGGATAAAATCTGTAGGAGTAAATGGGTTTCGCACAAATCGGCCTCCTGGTGGCGCTATAACAGGCACATGTGAAGAAATTGGGTCAGAGGTTCTGAATTGGCATCCAGGGAGTGTGTGTGCACAGTTTCGCAGCGACCGGGCCAACGGTGCCTGAGATTAGCTGCTCACAGACAGATGGACGGACGGACACACGGACACACGGATACACACACGGACGGACAGGGGGTAAAACATACTCTCTCGCCATGCCTTTCGGCCTGGCGGAGACAATAACAATGTACACGTGACTACCATCCTTAAAACCTTGTGTGGACCCTAAGAAAAAGCACAGTGTCTGATGCTATATGTTATATTGCAAAAAACAAAATATGATGTTATGTTACTATGGGCTTGCATATTATCTAAATGTGCAGAATGAAGGGAACCACCCCAGTTAACTGCTGGGTGTTCCTTGCACTATGTCAGAAGTAGGTAGGTAAGTACAGTAGGTGTTGAACCCTGATCCTGGTGGGTTACTATGACTACTGCCATCGCAGACATCCATATTTTTTCTCTCATATTAGTTGCAAGATACTTTGTACTTAATATGGTTTAGTTACACCTATCAGTTGGTGTGCTGAGCAATGTAGACTGTATCTGACAAAGAGAACCGTCCTGGAGGACACATCATTTAGCAATATTTTATTGGTGCAAACAAAACTACATTTATTGATGCACCAATAAAATCTTACAAAATTGTGTGCTCCAATAGTCTTGTCTATGTCAGAATAGTCCTGTTTCTGTGAGAAAGCGGACCTGCAGTTCAGTTTTCAGCTGAAGCATGGATCCTCTGTAAAAAGTCTTAAGGTCCTTACACACCGGGGCGATTTTTTCGTGCGAATAATACGCTTTTTTTAAAAACCTTATAAAGTCAATGCAAGCGTACATGGCGCGAAAAAGCGGAAAAGCGAAGCGAAAAAGCGTCTTTTAATTATTCGGAACGAGTCCGAATTTTGCGTATATTCGCACATTCGCCGGTGTGTAAGGACCTTTATCCTGAGAGTAGAGAGATGTGGAGTCTGGATGCTTGGAGGTGGGAGGGGCATCAAGGTTACTTCCTTGTTGTCCTGCATTTATAGGAACTCAGTGTGCTATTAATGTCCAGCAATAAAACATTGTTATTGCACCCACAATAGTTTCAAACATATTGAGAACTCCCCTGCACCAGAACTTCCCAGCACCAGGCCGGAAGGCGGAGATTATGTAATGTTTGTGTATGTGCTAGAGCAGCAATTCCCAATCTGTGGGCCATGAGAGTATTGCAAGTGGGCCTCCAATTCATAGCCAAAACACAATGATTTGAATGATAATATAATATTGATATAATATAATATGATATTGTTGTATATTAATATAAAATAGTCATGGTATAATTTATTTAAAACCTTGAAAAATCACTGTGATACCGATAAATATGAAGTAACTGTAAACTAGGCCTACTGTGCGTTGGTTCTGGTGATCTAACCCGAAAGATGACTGATGTCTTTATCAAAATCTGATTCGATTTGATTGATCGTTACGATAAACATGTAGATGTTCTCCTCTTTGATCCTCTCCTCCAGATTTTGTCCAAAACTCACACAAATCACTACATGTGGTCTCTGGGGTCATTTGAAGAACATGTAGCACACTGCTTTTTGACTGGAGAGTAGCTCCAGTCCTACAAACAGATATCAGCCATCTGGCCAAAAGGGGTAGTTAACCTCTGAAGCCTTTTAAAGAGAGGCGGGGCATCGGTGAAAAGGGGGCGGGGTTTGGTAAGGAATGCTCTGTTTGTGGGAAAAAGGGGGCGGGTTTGCTAAAAAAGGGTCTGGAACGCGTCATCATTGGTTGTTTGCCACCGATTGGTTGCTGCAACTTGGATTCATGCAGGGAGACGCCCCCTCTCTGGTCTGAAAATGTTTGAACGGCGGCCATTGTTGCCTACAGGCACTGCAGAGAAGTAGACAGACTATGGAGGCATCAGAATTTTGTATTAAATTATAGAATGCACCAAAACATTAATAAGTGTCGACTTGAATCTATTTAAGCCACAATAAAGCCCCGATTTTATTTTTGATATGTTTTAGACATATTTAGCATAGTTTCAGGTGATTTTCTGTGATTTTCTGTGTTCATTTAAGAGCATTGAAATGTCACCTTAAAAATTATTTTCATAAATTACAGAATGTACCTTAAAAAATTTAAGTGTCCAATAAATATAAAGGTAATTTAGATAAAGTTCCGACTTTATTTTTGATATTTTTGGGGGGTTTATTTAGCATAGTTTTAGATGATATTCTGTGCACATTTTCTTCATTTAAGCACCACTGAGCTCCTCATGCCGTCTCTCTCTCTCTCTCTCTCTCTCTCTCTCTCTTTCTGTGTAGCGTAGCCTAACAGTGTGTGTGTGTGTGTGTGTGTGGGGGGGGGGGGGGGGGTGCTGCTGCTCCTGCTACAACGTGTGCGACAGAGTCTCCACACAACGGTGTCCAACCGAGTTATACTTCTCCAGTACAACGGTGTCTAACCGAGAGTTATACTTCTCCAGTACAACGGTGTCTAACCGAGAGTTATACTTCTCCAGTACAACGGTGTCTAACCGAGAGTTATACTTCTCCAGTACAACAGTGTCTAACCGAGAGTTATACTTCTCCAGTACAACGGTGTCTAACCGAGAGTCCATGCAGATCACAGTTGACAAATATTATATATTATCGGAGCTATTATTAATCAGTGGTGGAAAAAGTACTCAAATGTTTTACTTAAGTAAAAGTATCACTACTCCAATGCAGAAGTACTCTGTTACAAGTAAAAGTTTGGAATTAAGAATGTACTTGAGTAAAAGTACAAAAGTATTGGTATCAGAATGTACTTAAAGTACCAAAAGTAAAAGTACAAAAATGTTTGAAAATAGCAGATCTACAAGCTCACAACGCGTCGCTTGTAGATCGGCTATTTTCAAATAGCCTATGTATAAAATAGGGCTAAAGTGGTTAAAGGTATCATGACATTCATGTTTACACCACATTCAGAGTCTTTGTCCTGGTCCTTCAAACGTGTACAAAAAGTTTTAACTGAAAATTCCACTCCAGTGATTCACTGTAGGTGTTTTTGTCTCACATTTCTAAAGCCTTTTCAACTGCAATGAAAAAAGAAATCTTTGCCTGCGGGTGTCGCTGGTGAGGGATTTTGCCTGTCAATCATCGCCTCTGCTCCGCCCCCCCCCAAAGGAAAGGATAGGGGAGGGGAGGGGCGAGGAGGAGAGTGGGCGGGATTAATCGACTGTGACCTCACTGTCGAAGGGCCAAGCTCAGATTACTTTTCAGCCTAATTATTCAGAAAACCCCAGACCACAGAAAATCCACTGAATGTTCAAAATTCTGATTTTTGGGTGTAATTGAGGTCATAAAACCCCCAAAAAAACATAAAAAATTTAAAAAGTTAAAATGAATGTCATCGAACCTTTAAATGTATGTTTCATAATATCATCATTTATATCTGAATAGTAACTAGAGTAACTAGTAACTAGAGAGAGAGAGAGAGAGAGAGAGGACACACAACTTTGCGTGCAGCTCATTCACACCTCGCGGTTAATTCGCTCATGCGTTAATGTGTCAATAACGCGCTAACTTTGACAGCACTACTTCTGTGTCTTTCCTCCAGGATCCTTCTCAGATCATGAACACAGAAGCCACGTCCTAGCTCTCCAGTCACAATTTTTATATTCCAAACTGACTGACTATACTTAGATTCCAAAGTTTGTGGGAGGAGCCTATTTCACATCAACAACAATGAAAAAGCCAACCATTTTCAAACAGATTTTTTTATTTTCCATAGTGTTTATCTGTAATTGGCTTCAGTGGGAGAGGCTTTGTTTACAGCTATTTCCCCCGCAGCTTCCTCGGGTCCTGATGGCTGCAGTCCACGACACATTTTCACTTTGTATAATTAAAAATGCAAAGCCAATCATGTGGAAATGTAACTGTATGTTTAATATGAATGTATGTTGTTTTGTGTGCAACTTACATTTTTGTCGCAGTGATGTAAGCTTTATCTTCAAAGAAGACTTCCAAATGAATTATTTAGCTCATTGGCAGTACTTGCTGTTTTATGTTTCATTTTGATAAAAGACAATGAATAAATTAACACAATTAGTAAACATAAAAAAAAGACTTGGCAGCACAACTGTTGCCTTCACAATTCAATAAAGGACTCGGGCATTAATTCTTGTTCTGTAAAATATAATTTATTCATGGTTCCCAAATTATTCTTTTTTCTTTTTACCTTTTTTCCAATGTTGGTTTACTATAAGGAATTGTATTCAAAACAAATGTAGTCTTTGCTAATAACAAAAACATGCACGTTTATGATTTACAATGTGGAAAGTAGATATAAGATCCAAGACATAAGATCCAAGACATACTATACTATACATCTCAAACGCATAAGACATCATTGAAATAACAGCAGAAGTACGGTATTAGATATTAGGCAAAAATGGAAGTGCTCCATATTATAGAAAGGATCATGCCATACATATTACATTGTGTACATACAGTACATAAGTAACCACAGGAACCCTAGCGTCCCTATCAGGCGGTAAGTATCCGCTGCTGAAATTAAGTCAATGCGGAAATAATGAAATGAAATGCAGTTCTCATTAATCCCCTCCTGCTGGTTTCAGAAGTATTTTCATTCCATTAAAGTCAAGTGGGTATTTGACCAGACTTTACACTTGGTTTTATTACCTTAGTAAACATTTTCATAAATACTTTATTTTCAGTCGCTAGTTTAAAGTCTTCTTCCAATTACCATGATATGCGTTTTTGTAAAATATGCTCCCATTAATTTTAAAATAATTATAAAGAATTAGAAGAAGCTGGTTCTACTGAGCGAAATACACACATAGGCCTTTCCTAATCCATACATTTAAGTAACATACTTCGAAACATGCTTGCTTGAAACTGTGATGATGAAAATCACCTAGAGTCTCTCTTGCTGGCTTCAGAGATGCATAGCTTCGGCACCCAGTGAGTCAGATGTCCAGGAGTAGATATTGGGACACCCGTATTGGTTCAACAGCACGTTCACCCTCTCTGTGTCCCCACCTAACCCGCTGTGGAGAGACAGAGACATAGAGGGTTGGGTATCGTACAATACATTTTGTGTTAAGGGCGATTTGTACTCCGGCCACCGGAAATAGCTCATCTACAACCCCACAAGCAATTTTTGGGTGGGCAACATGGCGTGTAGCCAAGAACAAGGGGCAGTGTTGAAGTGTCCTTGAGCAAGGCAGTGAACCCCTAACTGCTCCTGACGAGCAGGTTGGTGCCATGCATATAGTGTCCTCCACTGTCGGTGAGTGAATGTGAGTGTGAATGGGTGAATGTAATGCACATTGTGCACTTTAGATAAAGGTGCTATATAAATGCGCCATTTATCATTTTACAAATTGGTAAAAGACAGAAAGAGAGGATTTAATTTGTTTGACGGTTGTCTCCGCCAGTCTGAAGGCGTGGCCGAGACTATGTTTTCGCCCCTGTCCGGACAATTTTAGCAAAACATTTTTTTTTATATTACTGGTACAGATTTTATCCAAACATCACGCAAATCGGTTCACATTATCTCTATGGTCATGTGATCAAGACGGGTCTGTCAAATCTTTCATATTCCATCCTGATTGGCTCAGATTGGCTTCCAAAGTTTGCAGGGGTGACCTGTTTTCCTCAAATCATGAGCGCAGCGTCCGATTGCCGTGAAACATTGCTGGCCCACAATAAGCTGCCCTGGCGGAGACCTGTGCTCCGAGAAGCACATTTTTCTAGTTACTGATAAATTGGGTCAGAGGTAGCTGCTACTGCTAAGCTGCCCTTGAGCAAGGCACTTGGCAACAATCCATTGAAGGCTGTGGCGTGTTAAAACTGAAAACCTAAAAAACTATAAAGTCTGCACACTGGATCATGCTCCAAAAGCTTTTAAATGTATTGGCTTCCACCATAGCAAGTGACGTTTCGATCCTCAACAGCCCTTCATCACTCTGATGAAGGGCCCAATCAATGGCACCTTCATCAGAGTGATGAAGCGAAACGTCACTTGCTATGGTGGAGGCCATTACATTTAAAAACTTTTGGAGCATGATCCAGTGTGCGGACTTAATTGTTTTTTAGATGTCGACTTCTGTCCTGCACCTGGCACTTTATTGAGTGGATGTGCGTGCTTTCTTGTTTGTTTGTTACTGAAAACCAGCATGCTCAAACACACACACAGACCTTTATTGATCCCAGGGGGATATTCAGTTGTCATGGCAGTTAAACAGTTATGAAACACAGGTCAGATGCAGAGGAATATACTCCACTTGGAGTAATTTAAAAAATAAATAAAATAAGTGTTAAAAGTTAAGGAGGGAGACAACTTCGGAGCTCATCAAAACACGTCTGCTCCCTTCTGAGTACTGGAAGCCAGATGCCACATGCACACAACAAAACAACACCTGTACCTTTTCTTAACGTTCTGCATGCGTCTGAGGAAGGCGCAGATGGAGCTGTGCTTAGCTTTGGACCTCAAGTACTCAGCATATCTGTTGGAGAACTCAATGTCCCCTAGCTGTCTCCGTCTCTCTAGGCCAGGGACCCTGGTTTGGCTGGAAACATAGAAAGATAGATAGATAAATAGATAGACATATATAAATAGATAGACATATATATATATATATATATATATATATATATATATATATATATATATATATATATATAGGCCCTGCCTAAGAGAACAACCTACCTCAGCTTCGCCTCAATAAGAGCATCCACATAGTTCCTAGCAATCAGGGACTGTGTGTTTAAGTAGCTGGGTTCACTGTTTGTTACTCCATCCAGATCATCTTGATTCCTGTGGCGACATGGGAAGAAGGAAACAAGAAACAAGACAAATGTGGACAGTAGTGAAATTTTAGTGCAGATTTTTTGTGAGGATTTTGTGTCGCTATCGCTACAAATGTCAGTGTGACAGAGAGATGCAGGAAGCAAATGTTCTGTCCTTGAGGGGGTTCCAGGGGGTCCCCAACAAAAATGTTAAATATGGCATAAATATCAGTTTAATCACTTAATCGCTATTTATACTTGTGTTGTGAATAATTTGAAAACATTTACACAAATCTTCTCTTATGGGAAAAGGTTTGAGAACCACTGCTGTAAGAGTGCCAAGTGAGGTAGATAAAGAGACAATTCATTGTTTTTGATCAACAGCAGGTCTCCCATGCAAGAAAGGCTTCAGAAAACGCAAAACTTGTGGCCATTTTCCTAGAGATGTTTTATATGGTCTGGTTAAATAGTTGAGCCCTATACAAAAATGTTCAATAATAGATCTACAAGCTCACAGAAAGTATTGCTTATAGATTTTTTTTTAATCTTTGAAAACATTCTTTTGATAAATCAACCCAAAATAGGGTTGAAAATAGTCCCTAGTGGCACTGATCTGTTACAAGGCCATTGAATCCAAAGTCAATAGATCAATAGAAAAGAAGACAAAAGCCCTCATTGCCTTGGAGAAGGGCAATAAAAGAAGATAGAATGCAAAGAGGGAGGGCAACAAATCTCAGGCAATAAATCCTTATTTCTTTGACGTATTCCTTATCTGCAAAAGAAATGTACAGTTCAATTGTAAAACACTGTAACACACTCCTTTAAAATGACAGTGTCTCATCAGTCAGTGAATGGAGGACTACCAATCGTTAAAAAGAATTGTAATTTGTTTTGATCAAACCATCATTATCCATCATTATTGATTCAAAACAATAAAATGTTTTCAACAGTATACCGTATATATATATTGATAAGGAGAATATCTTCGTTTGTAAATAAGATCTTAATTTGTTAACAAAGCACACTGTAGGCCTACCTCTCCCATAGAGGTAGCGATGCTGTGAGCTGGAGGACAGTTGATAGCAGAACTACCTGCAACAAGCAGCTGATGAAGGCCATGATTGTTTCCTGAGGGGACAAAAGACTTTTAGTCATTTAAAAATCTGTCCTAGCTCTTCCTCAGACAAGTCTGCCTAAATTACAGCTTTACTGCAATTCTATCAGCAATTTAAGGCTTCACAGCTGCACTTGGTCTTGATTGGCACCCCTCCGTTATACATTTTTAGTTTTTTTTCAATTCCCCCAATCATGAAGGTTTGTTGCAAATCAGGGGAGCCGATACTGCCAGCCAATCAGAGCCCTGTATTTTGGGCAACAACAGGAACAACAACAACAATAATAATAATAAACTGTAAAGATATTAAAAAGATCCTGAAAGCATAAATTGGAACACCCTCAGTCAGTGGACCCGATCGGGATCTCATAGTTGACCCTAAGAATTAACTTATTAATACAATTGACTTGTTAATAATTTATACTAATAATACAATTAAGGTCCTTGCACACTGGTGCGTCTTTTCGTTGCGTTTTTTTTACAACAATGAAAAAATTTGAAAAAACAATGAAAAAAAATAAAACGCAACGAAAAGACGCACCAGTGTGCAAGGACCTTTAATGTAATATTTAATTTTGCACAGCTGAAAACAATGCAGTTAAAAGTGACTAATAATATCAGCATCTAACAAAGAGACTTAAGCCTACAGTAGTAGTAACTCACCAGAGCTGAGTGCGCAAAGAAGATCTCTCAGTGACAGTTCATGTCCTCGTTTTAACAGTTTTGGCCTTATGTAGGTTTCCTGATATTGACCCCTGCGAACACTCACGCACTATGATGTCAGTGACCCCCCCCTTTTTGCTGCCTGACACATAGTTTTATTGTCATCTTTATTTGTGCTGTTCATTTTCTGTATTAGTAATAGGTTTTATAGTCATAATGTCATGGGTCCCTTTGTTTGCTGGGGTCAATGAAGCTAGATTAAATTACCGGTTTGGTTTCCTTTATTGGCTTTAACTGCCTCATTGCTGCAAGGTGTTTGTGAAATCATCAAAAGATCGATGGTGGAATACTGACAGGAGAGAATCTTTAATTTATACCATTTTATGTGCCACTGTATTGTGCGTGCGTCTGTGTGTTTAATCTTGACCTACTGTCAACGTGTGCAAGAAATTTTGTCTGATTATCCTCTTCTAGACGGCTTGCCCTCTAGGTGCCACACCATAAAAAATACTCAGTGTTGTAAACCAAGGTAGTCTTGCCTGAATAGGTCCTTGGGTGGTGATGCATACGTGTAGTTCAATTCTTCCCAACAAACAAAAACTATAATGTAACATTGTTTTAAAGGAGAACAGACAGCCCATTCCTGTACTGTTTTAGCTTTGAGACAGACAGTAGGTACAGTAATTGCTATTGAGCAGCACCTGTAAGGGTTGTGTGACAAAGTAAGCTACAAATGAAGCTTTACATGCTTTGTGTAGTTTAGCTCATACCCTGTTTCACAAAACCTAGACAGTTGATAGGATAATGGAGGAGGAGCAGTGCCATGTACATGTCTTTCTGTTGTGGATACACGTCTCATATTCCTTAGTTACGGGGCCAGAGCTCAGCTCTGGACCTGTTTTAATGTTCCCCTCTTTTTTCTTCTGCCACTTTTGGCAGTTCTGGCTGAACCGTGCATACGCTTTTTACGAAACTTGGCCATATGGTAGATGGTCATGAAAAACTATCAAGAAATAATTCTCACAATCTTTCGTCAAAAGGTGGCGCTATAGCAAAATGCCAACTTTGAACAGGTACAACTCATGCCCTGTTTGACCTACAGCCATGAAACTTCAATATACATATGCGTCTACTCATGATCAACAACTTTCACACTCTGACTTTTGACCTCTGACCTTTAGATCTCCCACCATTTTGAATTATATGAAAAACAGTTAAAACTCCTGGGATTTTTGAGTAATCTGCACGAAACGTTTTACACATGAACTTTGGACCTATGCCGACAAACATGTGCAAAAGATTTTCCATAAGTGAAAAAATGAAGCTTTAATGAGCCAATGAATATTGCAGTTTTATGACAATTATTCATCTGCCCCTAACACATACATGCAGACTCACATTTCTTTGAAACTTTGCGGTAATGTTGAGGGTCATTCCAAATATCACTGAAACCAATCTTATTCCAATTGGTCAAAGGGGGGCGCTATAGCGATTTTTTGAAAATGCAAACTTTAAACAGGCAAAAGTCATGCCTCGTTTGGCCGACAGCCATTAAACCTGCTTACACATGTGCCTTGACTCATGAGGAACACATGTATCACGTTGACCAGTAAGCTCCACCCTTAGATTGTCCGCAATTTTGAGCAGTTTGAAAAACACTTAAACCCAGGATTTTCCAGCTATTTGCGTGAAACTGTATCATCTGAGTCATCTCCTTTTTCACAGGTTCTTGTCTGTTGGTCCAATGGCTTCTCCCTTAAATGTGTGCCTCGCAACCTGAAGGTTGCCAGTTCAAGCCTCACTTGATGCATACTCATTTAAGTTGAATTGCAAAAAACATGACTGTATCAATGAATACATGTGCAAACGGTAAAGATAACATGAACTGCTTATTTGAGAGTATGTTTTTTCAATGTATGACGTACTTCATTGTGAAAATAGCCGATCTACAATCTCACAACTTTTCAGATAGCAACGTTTTGTGAGCTTGTAGATCGGCTGCTTTCACTGGTTTTGGTTTCGAGGAGACATACCATTTCTCTATTGGTAAATGGTTTGTGAACGAGTGATCTTAGTGTTAGTGAAACAGGGGCTTGGTTCATGACAGATGGCAAAAGTTTATGATCTTCAACAGACAACTTCAGCCTGGATGAAGCTATAGCACTACAGGTAGTGTCTCAGCCTGTGAGTCCGAAGGTTGAGAGTTTGATTCCTGTCAATGGCAATAGGTTGAGCTGTCTGTTTCTCTCACTCTGTCTATCTGGCTCTGGTAGGTGGGTCATTCCACTTTACAATTGCATCGCAAAAAACATGACTGCATCAAATAATGCATGTGCAATTTTTTAAGATAACATGAAATGCTTATTTGAGAGTATGTTTTTTCAATGTATGACATACTTCATTGTGAAAATAGCCGATCTACAATATACTAATGCAATTTTGAGCAGTTTGAAAAACACTTAAACCCAGGATTTTTCAGCTATTTGCCTGAAATGGTATCATATGTCTCACCTCCGTGTTCACTAGTTCAGGTCTGTTGGACCAATGGCTTCCTGCTTAAGTGTGTGCCTCACAACCTCAAGGTCGCCAGTTCAAGTCTCACTTGGTGCAGACTTCATTTAAAGTGCATTGCAAACAACAAGACTGTATTAATGAGTACATGTGCAATTGTTAAAGATAACATGAAATGCTTATTTGAGGGTGTGTTTTTTCAATGTATGACATACGTCATTGTGAAAATAGCCAATCTACAATCTCACAACTTTTCAGATAGCAACGTGTTTCTGAGCTTGTAGATCAGCTACTTTCACCAGTTTCAGCCAAGGGCTTGGTTCATGACAGAAGGCAAAAAGGTATGATCTTCAACAGACAACTTCAGACTGGACGAAGCTGTAGCACTACAGGTCGTGTCTCAGCCTGTGAGTCCGAAGGTCGAGTGTTCGATTCCTGTCAATAGCAATAGGTTGAGGTGTCCATGTGTGAGGTTCTAAACCTGGGATTGCCCCCCTGCGTCCTATGTATGTCCACCTCAGCTGGGTCGAGCTTAAAAGTAATTTCACCTGTTGGAATCATTTGCTTTGTCTCAATTTCAATCTATTCCGTTTCCATGTCTTATTGTCCAGGGAGAAGCCATTGGACCAACAGACAAGAACCTGTGAAAAAGGAGATGACTCAGATGATACAGTTTCACGCAAATAGCTGGAAAATCCTGGGTTTAAGTGTTTTTCAAACTGCTCAAAATTGCGGACAATCTAAGGGTGGAGCTTACTGGTCAACGTGATACATGTGTTCCTCATGAGTCAAGGCACATGTGTAAGCAGGTTTAATGGCTGTCGGCCAAACGAGGCATGACTTTTGCCTGTTTAAAGTTTGCATTTTCAAAAAATCGCTATTTCCATCCTATTATTGCACTTTGCTTTTTGTCTGTCTGTCTGTCTGTCTGTCTGTCTGTCTGTCTCTCTGTCTGTCTCTCTGTCTCTATGTCTGTCTCTCTGTGTCTGTCTCTGTCTCTCACTCTGTGTCTGTCTGTCTCTCTGTCTGTCTCTCTGTCTGTCTGTCTCTCTGTCTCTCTGTCTCGGTGTCTGTCTCTCTGTCTCTCTGTGTCTGTCTCTGTCTCTCACTCTGTGTCTGTCTCTCTGTCTCTGTGTCTGTGTCTGTGTCTGTGTCTGTGTCTGTGTCTGTGTCTGTCTCTCTGTCTGTGTCTGTCTGTCTGTCTGTCTGTCTGTCTGTCTGTCTGCCTGCCTGCCTGCCTGCCTGCCTGCCTGCCTGCCTGCCTGCCTGCCTGCCTGCCTGCCTGCCTTTTTACCCGCTTAGCGAAAGCTGCGGGTCTATGAAGAGGCAGACCTACGACTCATCATTCGACAAATTTGCATTCGACAGATTCATTTGCATTCGACAGATTTGTTCGACAGATTTGCGTCATTGGCTGTCGTTTAAGCCAATGGGATACTTTCCCATACTCTGAACGGGCGGCCTCGTCCTCCCAAGCTATGGGACTATGCAGTCCTCCGAGCGCTAGCCGAATTTGGCTAATAGTTAGCTTGTATGATGTTACTAACTAACTGTTTTTAGCCAAGCGCGCTAATGTCCGCTCCCCATTAGTTATCGACGCAATTCGCGTTATTACTCTCGTAATTTTCATGTATTGTACATCCCAAAATAAAATGTATTAACCATGTTATGGTGCTGTAATGACTTTATATTTTCTCAACATAATACTGTCTTTCACACGGGCCTTGGAAAAGAGGATCACTTCCGCCATTTTCTTCTTCGTTGGTCTAAACAATGACACGGTTGCCAGATTTTGAGAGAAAAATAAGCAACCAGGTCAATGAAAACAAGCCCAAAGACTTAAGTGACTATTAGGCTACATGAGCACTTTAAACCTATATGCATCGGCTATTTGATAATAGACGACTTGGCAATAGCCGATCTACAAGCTCACAACAAAATAATAACAAATAACAAGCAACTACCTACATTTACAAGCAACTTCACAGAAAAAAAGGTCGCTTGTAATTACTATACATGGCAACACTAGTACGAGTACTTTTCCCACCACTGTTGCTGTTTTTAACATGACTGCCCTGTTTACAAATGAATGAATACACACTACAACCAAGGTTACTGTAGCAACATTTTTCATGTAAGGTATGACGCTAAAATCAGCTGCATTTTATCAGAAAAAAGCAGATCTACAAGCTCACAACGCATCGCCGCCTTGTGAGCTTGTAGATCTGCTATTTTTTATTATGACGTTTTATTGAATACTTCATTTACAAAAGACATTAATGACACCAAATGGACCCATTTGGGTTTTTCTTTCATGTAAGCCAGTAGTGAAAAGGGCAAACTTGCAGTTATGCATTACAACTCAAGCCTAGCTGTTTCAAACAGTGAAATCAAAAGACAAGTTGTGAGCTTCACTTTTATAAAGGGTTAGGGTTACATTGCAGTATTGATACTTTTACTTAAGTAAAACATTACAGTACTTTTTCCACCACTGTTGATGTTTTTAACATGACTGCCCTTACGCTACCTGTATTCTATGGACTCACTTCGTTTATTGTGAAAATAGTTTCTTTCTTTCATACATAAATGAATACTAACTGGTCACCACCGGTCTTTTGTCCAGGAACAATGCATACAACACTATCAACCAGTCCTCCTGGGTGTGTGTGTGTGTGTGTGTCTTCATTTTTGTTGTTCATACATTTCTAAGTGAAACACTGTAGTTTTGACTTGGGTAAGGGTAGGCTACATTATGAAGTAACTATATCAGCTGGTGAAAATAGCAGATCTGTGAGATTGTAGATCAATTATTTTCACTATCATTGATATTGTACACACACACACACACACACACACACACACACACACACACACACACACACACACACACACACACACACACACACACACACACACACACACACACACACACACACACTTTATATTGGTAGCCAACCAAGGAACCTCTGTGGAGTTATTTTTGTTGCATTCGAATGGCTGAGATTTTATTTTAATGACAACTTTTACATTTTGTGCTGCAGATTGGGGCAAAAATAGCCTGCCGCAAGCGGGTATATTATGACTTTGTCATTTCTTGTTTTCTCTCAAGTTGAGTGTTCTATGCTTATTCTGCAAATTACTTATAGTTTCTTCTTTCTTTTTTCTCTCTGCAAAACTTGGCCCCGTATTATCGCTGCTTGCAGCTATATTTTGTTTTTGTTTTTGAACTTGGTGTTTGAAAATGAAATTACTTATGTAGTTAATTTGTAAACCTTATTATGAGACTACTTTTTGTGAAGGATAAATCCCAAAGATGGACACGGCCTCACAGCCCCTGTTTCTTTTTGGGATTTGTTTTTGTTTACAATTTTATCCTGTGTAAAATACAATAAAATGTTCTATTATTTCATATTTGCTTCCAATTACTTATACTTATATAACACTTATCGTATTTATTTGCAAAATTGGAAAATTGTGGACAGTTTACTGTAAAACGGCTTCACAGTTTTTAACACAGATTGATGATGTATACTGTAGTACCGAGTCAGAGGTAACATATAATAGAGGTTAATCTGTTATAGTTGTACTAACAGGGTATGAGACTGCTACCATCTATACTTTCCTCTCTCCTATCCTGTACTTGATGCGCTCCTTTTTAAAATCTACACCAAATCTCAAAGAATTGCCGATATACAAGCTTTCAAGCCGTAACTTGCGCTTGTATATAGGCTATATTATGTCCCCCCCCAGAATATGCTAGGGTTCAAGTGGTTAATAGGCACTTCTGGTGTAAGACAGTTAGCTGACGCTCTTTAACAGAGTGACTCACAACAAGTGATTCCACGCAATAAGTCTCAGTTCAGAGTATACTAAGCAAGGGGAGAGGTAGAGGGGCCGCCTGGGAACCGAAATGTTCCATCCCCGGGGCTTTGTGTCGAAGTGTCCTTGAGCAAGACACTGAACCCTTAACTTCTCTTGATGAGCAGATCGGTGCCTTGAATTGTGTTACTGCCTTCTGTGTGTGAATATAATTCACATTATAAAATGCTTTTTTACCATTTACCAGTGGTACCATGGTTACCGTTTGAGCCATACTGCTCAATTTTCCGTTGACCCTTAAAGATCACATGGAGGTAGGCTCAGTATGTAGCGTACATGGGGAGATTAACTTCTGTGAATATGTAACAGTATACCACTGTTGTGAATTTAGTTGACCCTCCATGTGGTCCTAAGGGTCTCCCTTTAACTAAGGGTGGTGAGTGATGGTTCAGTTGAGTGACAAGTTCGGAGAACAAGATGACACCAGGCAGTATCACACGACAAGTTCTGAAGTTTATTACTCCCATAGAGAATATACCGTATACAGTAGGCTACTGGACACATGACGTGACCAGAAGATATGAGATATGGAAAATAACAGAATGAGTATGAACAGAACATGCATCTCGTATCATTGTGCAGATGTCAGTCTATCTGGTAAAGTTGATGGCCATGGCGTCAAGTGTATGAGTATGTGTTTACGCAGCATGAGAATGATTCACACATGTCTATTTACTTGGTCAAGCAGATAAATGTCAGTCCTTTAATCATAACAACCACCCTGTGTAACCACTTTCAATCTGCGCTCCTATTTTGAGCATAGGCAAAATTTCCCCCCCAAAATACTACATTTTTCATAATTATTTTTAAAATTGCTCATCTACAAGCTCACAACATGTCTCAAAGCAACACATTGTGAACTTGTAGATCTGATCTGCTATTTTTGAAATAATTTGCGAGGCCAATTTGAGGGTGGAGGTTCTTCCTTGTCCCACTGGGAGTGTGCCTGCGAAGTTTCGTACCGCGATCGGTTCAGGTGCCGCAAAATAGCTGTTCACAAACTCACAGACACACACACAGGCGTACAGGGGCGAAAACATAATATCCGCCGCCCGGCCGTTTCGACATGGCGGAGATAACAAAAAATATGTGACTACCGTTATTCTAATAATGTTTCAATATCACCACTATGAATCTATTTATCATGTACAATTATCACATTTAGACAATTTAATTTGAGCAAAAACCTCTTTTCATATCAGTCCCTAGAAAGTTATTTTGTCGGTCCATGACATAAAAGAGACACACACTGGCTCAATCACAAAAGGTCAATGATCTCTCTGTCCAAAAGCTGTTTTATTTCCATGTTCTTTTTAATGGTAGGGGTAAGGATTAGAAGTTATTAAACTGCGGAAATGGCTGTAATTAGTAGTGTATTTTTCCTCAAGTATTTTTTTTAAAAAATACAATAAATGTGTGTAGTGCTAAACATTTGCTGCGCTCATATCCTCACATCTCACTCCACATTTTTCAGAAAACTTGGCAGCACTGTTACAATTTAAAACAGGCAAAGTCTCATGTCTAGAGAACAAAACAACATGAAGTCTAAAGGCTGAACTTGGTTTCTCACTGGAAATAACACATTTTCAAGTGAAAAACATGATGCAGTCACAAGAGTTGTTTTCGCCAAGCATCAATAATAAATTAAACTGGAAATAACAATTTTTTAAGTGAAAAACATGATGCAGTCACATGAGTTGTTTTCACCAAGCACCAATAATAAATTACACTGGAAATAACACATTTTTAAGTGAAAAACATGATGCAGTCACATGAGTTGTTTTCACCAATCAACAATGATAAATTACACTGGAAATAACACATTTTCAAGTGAAAAACCTGGTGTAGTCGCTTGAGTTGTTTTCCACCAATCAACAATGATAAATTACATAACATTTGTTTAGCATCATAACAAACGAGGGGAGGCCACAGTAAAGTAAAGTTATTGTCGAGACTTTATTAAGAATAAGGCAATGAAAGGGCTGTGGAAGTCAGTAAGTATATCAGTGTGAGGTGTGTTGGATGAGTGGCAATGGTAGAGTGGGCATGTTCAGTTGTATGGTGTGAAACACATACAAAGGAACCAAACCAGAGAGAGAGAGAGAGAGAGAGAGAGAGAGAGAGAGAGAGAGAGAGAGAGAGTGAGACACACACACCCACACACACACACACACACACACACACACACACACACACACAGCAGTGGTTCTCAACCTGTGGTCGGGACTCCCAGGGGGGTCCCCACATGATTCTGTGGAACTGAGTCAAACTAAATGTAATGGCTACAATTCCAAGTGATTGTTGTCAGGGTGGGGGGTCCCCAGTTCAGACATAGGCTATGATTATTTTGGGGGTTCGCGGCCTAAAAAGGTTGAGAACCACTGAGCTACAGTACCTGTCTTAAAGAAACAGCACCAGTCAGAGCAGTAGACATGTGAGACAAACAGGCTGATATACAGGAGTTAGCCATTTTAGCTTTAGCATGCAGTGTTAAATCCAACCACAGGATGTCACCATTAGTAGGCTGAATTAGGCCTATATTCCCTGCACCACAGGGATTAAACCGCCAACCTCCATTACATAAAGAAATAACATTTGTAACCCTCAACTTCTTAAAATGAGGATGGTTTCACTTAGAGCACCAAATGTGTTTGTGTCCATAAAGTGCTTTAATGATTTGATATTGTTTAGCAGCGACGCGTATAGGGGTACAGAAGGATCTTTCTTTCATATTTGTCAGCTAGTCCAGTGTTTTTAAAGGTGGGGTCCTCGGCTGGGATCATCAGGGGCAATTGAATTGCTTCCAGCGTGGTCCCCAGCCAAATGAGTAGTTTAGCTCTAATTAAATTACAGTGAAATGATCACAATTTAAGAAGAATAATAACATCTCAGTGTCTGTTGAATCTATTCATGTACAATGCCATTTGTACAATTTAATTAAAGCCATAAACATATTTTCGTATGGGTCTATAGAATAACTTGATTTTCATTTGATTTAAAGGACAGCCACAGACAGTGTGGTGTCACTGCAGAAGGCAGAAAGCAAAACCCTGCTTGTTTCATACACAAATCATTATTAACTAATATGCAGTGAGTACAATATCGCTTCTCCTGGTATTGTACCCATGGTATTTACCTGTACCTCCTTACTGCTCATAACATGCATCTATTTCAGTGTTGGCTCCAAGTATTGTCTGACATATTTAGTATTTGTAAGATCCTGTGGCACAATACAGTTTGTGAGTCGTTGATGTCTGTGTGTAGCCAGTGTTCCTACAGTAATCAGTAATGTTGGCTCGACAATGCACCACGTTCCACAGCAAACTCCTTAATCTCACACATTCATCATTTAAGTGTTTCAGAGATCTAATATTTTTTGTGTCACAGTAAATGTGAAACATCTGACATTTTTACCAGTACATTTCTTTTAATTTCCCATCAGACCAGAAAAAGCTTGACACCCACCAGAGTGGAGCACTCTGTCATAATGCTCTGAATAGTGCCAGATTGGAAAGGCCACAGGTACAGTATGGGGAGGTGAGCACATTTTTGTTTCACTCTCAAATTGCACATACAATGTTGACTGAAGGAAAACTCTCCCCCTAGTGAGTGTTGGCTTGGCACGGACCCCACGTTGGGAAACACTGATTTAACCTTACAGAAACGTGTTAATGCTGTGGTAAATCCTTGTATTTTGCAGGACATTTCATGAACTCAGCTATGCCTTTTCAGGAGTTTAGCACACATTGATATTTTTTTGATTATGCAAATACACAAAATACAGATATGGTTCAGCCAGCAAGTAACTCCATTGGAGTAGTTGGGGGGTTAAGTGCCTTGTTCAAGTGCATCTAATGTAGTTGTTAGGTGTTTTGCTGTCAACTTTCCTCTCCACCAATACGCCTCACTGTATTTATCAGGTGTCTTAATAAGTTCCTGATTAGACATCAATAATGAAAACTAGAAGAACTCTATCGCCCCAGGATCTGAGTTGATAACCACTGCTTTCAATAATATAATTGAAAACAGTCAAAAACTAATTTTGTAAACGTACGTTTATATTGCCAAAGCAAGTGTTCAATAAACAAAGAAAAAAGTACTGTATGTACAGTTAAGGATATAGGACTACTACAATAAGCATTTCAACCTATAGCGGTCAAGTAAGTAAAGACTGAAATAATAAACTAATAAAATAAATGAACAGGAATACACATATGATTGTCCGATTTTTCCAATAAACATCCATCTCCTGTCACAATAGGTCACAAATCTTGCTGCTGTGTTTGCACATTGTTGTACAACTTCTCCCAGCAAATACATTTTTTTCTTCTCGTTATTAGTCATGTTTTCAAACTCTTTTGGGTGTTTATAATCTGTGGGACATATGTGTATCTGTTGTATTGGTACAGTCAGTGGGCAGGTAGTTAGAAAGTGTAGCTCAGTTTCTAACACATTTTGTGTGCAGTGGGTGCACAGTCTGTCCTCTCTTGGGAGCCAAGTATGCCTGTGGCTGCCTTTCTCATTCATGAGACTGTGCTCACTGAGTCAGTACATAGTCATGGCTTTCCTTATGTTTGGATCAGTCACAGTCAGATAGCTTCTTTTTGTTGTCTTATAATTTGGTTTAGTCCAATGGGTCTTCTGTCTGGTGGCTCTGCTTGTGTTTGCCACAGACAGAGTCCCAGAACCAGCTGGCTGAGGAGGCATCTCTCTAGAGTTTCAAATTCTCTGTGGGTGAGGGCTTTGGTGTCTGGGTCACTTTCTTTTAGAAAATGTAAATACTCTCTTTTAAATGTTGATAATGCGTCTCTCTCTCTCTGTAATGGCCAGAAAATGTAGTATTCACTACTTACTTGTCGGTGATGAGTCATTTAAACTTGAGGGTAAACAAATTGAGACGACCTGAAAAACACCAGCTTTACCAGGCTGTGAGGTCAGAGCTGCTATGATTAAACTTGGTTGATTGTACTTGTATCACCTCTAGCCCCCTCTGCCCTGGCAGTGTGTATTTGTGTGTGGTTGTAGAATGATATGTCCATTCTCTCTCTCTCTCTCTCTCTCTCTCTCTCTCTCTCTCTCTCTCTCTCTCTCTCTCTCTCTCTCTGTGTGTCTGTGTGTGTGTGTGTGTGTGTGTGTGTGTGTGTGTGTGTGTGTGTGTGTGTGTGTGTGTGTGTGTGTGTGTGTGTGTGTGTGTGTGTGTGTGTGTGTGTGTGTGTGTGTGTGTGTGTGTGTGTCTGGAGTGCACATGTGAGTATGCTCGTTTATGTGTTTTGATGTGTTTATGCATTAGTGTGTGCCCTATAAGTCATACATTACATACAAATTAAACTAAATGTGCTCCCCATTCAAAGACAACAAAAATCAAAGCATCATTCATCCTTCCACATGTGTCTACTGTAGGTGTGAGTATGTCAGGATGTATGTAACAGAACAACTCTGTGAAAGTCTGTGTGAGGATCTTGTCCATGTTGTAGACACTATAAGATGTGCTTATGTCATTCTGGGTCACTGTAGGACCGCAATGTCCTGTTGTCTGTCTGAGTTTAACCTTGTAAACCATCCATACCAATATGCCATTTGTTTGAGACAACCCATCTGTTGAGGAGAACAACAGATGGGTCTTCATTAAAACAAAACAAAACAAAACAGTTTAAAATGTATATTCCAAGGCACTGAATGTATTTGTTGAGCATAAGAACAATAAACAACAGTTTACTTTTGAGTAAACTGCAGTTTACCAATATTTCACTGCTTGTACCTGTGTGACAAACCCCTCTTCTTGATTCTTGAGCTAGTGAGTTATCTAATGTTATATGGTAGTTTAACCACCAAGTTGAACCTCTCATATTCGATTTGGGTTAAATGACTCTCATTTATTTATATGCTCAACTCCTTGCACATTCTACTGTGATATTGCTGCTATTGATTATGCTCTTTACCTGCACAGTTGATGTACCTGTCTATGACAAGATCTTATATTTGTTTCTCACTGTAAGTATATATATTTTATTATTATATTATTTCTTCTCTTACTTAATATGTTATTGTCTAGGATGTTGCACAATCTTTAGCAGAACAAGTCCCAACGTAATTTTGCTGCTTGTACTTGTAGTTAGTGACAAATATATATATTATTTTCTTTACAGTTATTTATCACCGTGCAGTTTAGCTTGTACACAGCAATACTTTCCAACCTACTGTACAGCTCATATATTAGTTTCAAAACCGCATAGTAAATCCAAAGTCTAGCTGAGGTGGGTGTGAAGCATAATGTCAAATTCTCACCATTCCATCACAGCCTCCTCATCTAATCCCATTGTACACTGGCTACCACCTCTGTGGGCAGTGAGGCACAGGCCAGGGTGATGCCAAGTAAAAGCAGATTTCTAAGAGCACAGCTCATAAACAGCACAACTCAATGTACATCACAAGAAATACACAAATAGTGTGTGTACCAAAGATATGCAGAAATTTATAAAACAATATTGCATTAAGATGGTCATAGATTTGATTGGTTCTACTGGATTGCGTTCAGTGTGATATGGTTGTGACATGGCCCAGAATCCTAAACAGATGGCTTAACCACATAACCCCTAGTGTCCCTAGCAAGTCATAAAAGGCGAACATTTGGTAAAAATTGTAGATTGGCTATTTTCGGCGAGGAGATTTGGTGTAGAGCGGGAAGGGGCAAGTATAGGGTCAACAAAATATATTTAAAGTAGTATAAGTGGTCAAGACTGGCCATGTGGTGTCACTGACCTGCCACAGTGGTCTGGCTCCATATGGCACTAAACTCCCCACTTCCCTGCTAAATTGGCTCTGAAAGGACATGGTGCCAAACTGCTACAGTACATTGATGCCACTTCACTGAGGGCAAATCAATGCCGGTAAAGGACAGCAATGGCAGCTGTTAGCACCAGGCAATCTGGGCGTCTAATGCAAATGCATCTAAATTATAAAGTGATGGTGGGTAAACGCCCAGCTTACCTCTGTACCCTTCTCTGTCCACACTCTGGTATACAGATTTTGACATATCTGCACCTTAGGCATAGAATATTCTACAAAAGATCAGAAAGATATTCATTTGAATTTAAGGGCACCATAAAGGATGCAGTGATGGAGGCATGTGGTTGTTTTTTCTTGTGAGGCCATTGAGGTTCTATTTTTGTATATTTCATCATATTTTGTGTTTTAATAAGTCATTATTTTGATACAGCTGATACCTTGGCCAGGTCTATCTCATAAAGGAAATATCTGATGTTAAAATAGAGGTACCATTTTTGATTAAATAAATCAAAGCCAAGCTGTCTGGGCTCATAATGACATGTTTACTGCCCAAATGCTGCTGCCTTTTGGCATCAGGCCTCCCTGAAAAGCTGGTATCTTTACAACTAGAAACACTAAATTATCATTGGCAGTGGTGGAATCTTTGAGATATAAGATATTTCCAGCAGATAAATGCAGCTATAATCCTTATCTAACTCCTACCTTGGTCTGGGTAAAGGGTAATGGATATTGGCCTATATCAAGTCATTTCCAGGAGGCATTTGGAGACAAGGTTAGTGCATGTCTGCTGTATGGTGTTCTAATCACAGATCTTCATCTCTCTCTCTCTCTCTCTCTCTCTCTCTCTCTCTCTCTCTCTCTCTCTCTCTCTCTCTCTCTCTCTCTCTCTCTGTCTCTGTCTCTGTCTCTGTCTCTCTCTCTGTGTCTCTGTCTCTGTCTCTGTCTCTCTCTCTCTCTCTCTCTCTCTCTCTCTCTCTCTCTCTCTCTCTCTCTCTCTCTCTCTCTCTCATATCCTCAAATCATCAGAAGGAGGCCTGTCCTCCAAGGCACAGATGACAAGGTGTTTCTGCATTCGTATGTGTGTCCTACAGCATATCTGTAGATGAGTGATGTGGTCCAGTGGCCTCCAAAAGACCCTGAGGAGACCATAGTTATTGTCATCATATCTCCTGTGCAAGCTTGAAATATCCTGTAGATACCCTATTTAGATCAGTGTCATTCAATCTACCAAATTTATCTGGGTGTGGAGGAGTCGTGTGGTCCAGAAAATGTCCTATTGTGTGTGTGTGTGTGTGTGTGTGTGTGTGTGTGTGTGTGTGTGTGCACGCGCACGGCACGTGCACGTGCGTGTGTGTGTGTGTGTGTGTGTGTGTGTGTGTGTGATGCAACAAGTTGCCTGTGTCAGGTAATCCATGGCCTTTTAATATGTTTAATGGTGGAATAAAGGAGTGAAAATAGCAGATCTACAAGCTCACAACCGAAATGAGGCACATCAACTGAAAAAATACTTTAAAATAACTAAAAATAAACTAAATACAACTGGCATCCCATATAGCAGTTCCCCATTAACCTTCTAACAGCTGCAAACAGCAAAAATAAAATCATGATAAACCTGTCTTTAAAGGGTAAGACCACTTTGGTAGAGGTTTGGGTTGTGTAGTTACCTTGCCATGATGTAACTCCAAAGGTGGGCAAGAAATACAAAAGAATTGCTCCATTGATTAGAAATTGATAATTCAAAATATGCTCCTCATTGACTTACATTGTACGGTAAAACAGCTCTCAAAGTCACTCTTTTAGCACATAAATTAACCCAAACAAAGCTGATTCAGACAATATAGAACATCACCAAACCCAGTACTGTTTGTTTTTTTAATAAAAATGTCAACTTCCTGTTGATTTTACTATTTGAAGATCTGGATCCGGATCCGCGGATCCAGTCCAGGTTTTCTACTTATTAAAAATGGCAAAATCAACAGGAAGTTGACATTTTTATTTAAAAAAAAAAACAGTACTGGGTTTGGTGATGTTCTATATTGTCTGAATCAACTTTGTTTGCGTTCGTTTATGTGCTAAAAGAGTGACTTTGAGAGCTGTTTTACCGTACAATGTAAGTCAATGAGGAGCATATTTTGAATTATCAATTTCTAATCAATGGAGCAATTATTTTTGATTTCTTGCCCACCTTTGGAGTTACATCATGGCAAGGTAACTACACAACCCAAAACTCTACCAAAGTGGTCTTACCGTTTAAAGGCCAGTCCACACCAATGCAACTCCTTGCAGCTACTTGCAAACATTATCCCCAGTTTGCACCGGTCTGAAACTGGTCAGTCCAGACTGCTGAAATTTCTTGCAACTGTTGCAATAGTATTGGTGTGGACTGGTCTGGCCTTAACCTGTCAAAAAATTAAAAAAATCTGGCAACCACCCATAATAAACTACAGAAAACATACAGATCCAGAGCAACTAAAAATAATGCCTAATGTTACCAATGTAGAAAACAACGTAACAACTCTTTAACTGCCAGAGTATATACACAATCTACCCCCTTCCCTGCCAGAGAAAATACATTGCAAACATAGGTAAAATGTGATTTTTTTTCTCCGTTTATTTTTTAACATTGAAGTGAATGGAGCAGAAAATCTTCGCATCGCGTTATCTCCTGCTTCCTTTGTGATAAACGGGAAAAAAAACGCCATACAAAGAAAAACGAGAAATCTCGTCAATGGCAGGAAATTAGAGTTAAAACACAAAGGTAACATATTGGAGAGGAACAGAGTGACAAACTGCTCGCGTTAAATCACAATTCACCGCCATCGCAGGAGTGACAGTCAAGCAGCATGATGATTGGTGAATGGGACCATGCACGACCAGTGATAAGTAGAGGGATGAGACGGCGGAAGACTGGGACACAAGTACTGGCAGGCGGTCCGGAGGCGTTGATCTGGAGGAATTCCCCATGCAGATGACGTTCCCCAAATTTACATTTAAACGGACTGCACCATATTACCTATCACAATTATTATTTGATTCCCGTAACTGTGTGTGTGTGTGTGTGTGTGTGTGTGTGTGTGTGTGTGTGTGTGTGTGTGTGTGTGTGTGTGTGTGTGTGTGTGTGTGTGTGTGTGTGTGTGTGTGTGTGTGTTTGTGTGTGTGTGTGTGTGTGTGTGTGTGTTTATTTATATATTTATTTATGTATGTATTAAAATTCTATTCTTGAGATTATTGTGCCAGTTAACCATTTTCAACCTAGTGTCCTCAATTTGGGCATGTCATTATTATTTGAAAATTAGCAGATCTACTAGCTCACAAGGCCTGTCGATGCAATGCGTTGTGAGCTTGTAGATCAGCTATTTTTGCCCTTTTCTTTTCTTTTTAGCCTTTTCACAATAGCCAGAGGCTATGGCTATTTGGGGCTCTTTGGCACAGAAAGGTTTGGGAACCCCTGGTCTATTTTGCCACTCAAATCACAACAACGTCACATGGTTCCTGTTCTCCAACAGCCAATAATGTGCTGGCCACGTTCATATCAAAGTGTAGGGGGGTTAATGGGGCGGGGTCGTTGGTCAAGGAGTTTGAACTACTGCAGAGGAGTCCAATTCATAATCTTGGACAGATGTCCTCCGGTGGTCCAGGCAGGAGTAATTTTTCAGTCTGCACGGTTCTGTCAGTGTGACCTGTCCATGGGAAATATTGACCATAAAACAGGGTTGGCGACTTTGAGTTTGCTTCAAGTGCACTGGACAATGAAAAGCAAAAGCCTGCAGACATGTTGCTTCCCTGTTTTCAACACTGTAAGAGTGGGAACAAGCCACTGTTTTATATCAAATTATACTTAATTACTATTATAACAGTGATTATTACCAATTACCAATACTAATTATACACAAATCCTGGTCCATTTGTACACTCTTGGCGTGTTATATTAACACTTGTACTGTAGCATACTGTGTACAATTATTAATACATCTTATAATTAAGTACACTACTATGTATTATTAGTCAAAATAAATTTGCCATGTAAACAACTCTGGGTTCTATACTTTTTGCATATGCATGTTTTTTATTTATTTTATTTTTTTAGATTTGTTTTTTGGGCTTTAATGCCTTTTAATGATAGGACAGTAGACTAACAGGAAATGGGGAGAGAAATGGAGAGTGACACGCAGCAAAGGTCATTGGGATTGGGACTCGAACCTGCGACACGCTGTCAGGCTGGCATTGCAGCCAAGGGTGCCTGGACCTCCACGCCCAGGCCACATATTATTTAAGTTTGAGGCTATAAATAAGTAAGAACAAATTCATGAATTTGAAAATGTTCGTATGTAAGGATATCATTTATCGCCTACCTTTTCATACATTATTCCTGATGCAGCAATAGAAAGTTCTATTAGCTTCCACAAAGACTGACAGAGAAGTTTGCTAAAATCTTGCAGTATTCCAGCAGCACCATGACAAGACCCATAAACAATTTTCAAGTGGAGAAGAGAGCTCGGACCCCTGTGAGTGGGAGGAGGCTGGGCTGGTGGGCAGCTGTGTGTGTGTGTGTGTGTGTGTGTGTGTGTGTGTGTGTGTGTGTGTGTGTGTGTGTGTGTGTGTGTGTGTGTGTGTGTGTGTGTGTGTGTGTGTGTGTGTGTGTGTGTGTGTGCGCGCGCGCCCGCGCGCCCGCGTGCGTGCGTGCGTGTGTGTGAGAGAGAGACTATGGATTAACTATGTTTGCCTACCTTATCCAAATGACCACTAAACATCAGTCTCCAAATTAGGAGACACAAGGGAACCATTAGCTCATCTCCATTGAAAAAGCATCAACCTTCCAGAGGAGATCGATGCTATGACAATCCTACAGCACAAACCCCAACAATCCTATGAAAAGCATATCAGTCAGATGCCTCATATATCCACCATCAATCGTTATACTATACCATCTCTATATGTAAACAGAGCCTCTTTTGGTAGTCTGGTAAGTGTCTCAGTCTACAGAAGAGAGAGTTGTTCACTGACTGAAATCATGATGGTGCAAAACGGTGGCGCCACACTGTCTAGTCTAGGCTTACCAAACTGCACAGCAGGGAGAAAGTTACACTGGTAGAAACATCTAATAGCCATCCAAAACGAGCATATTCACTTACATGGTCCTAGACGCATAAGTAGCATGAACAACCTAAAGTGCCTGATGTCCTGCATAGGAAGAGCAAGGAAAATGGAGCAGGGGCTTTAACCTTAAAGGGACACTTCACCCCAAAAAAAACGTTGTTTCAATTGATTAGTCACCCCATGGAGACTTGAATTCATGGATATTTTTTAGTTTTTGTCTCATTCCTAAGACAATAATTTGATGACCAGCGGACCGGTAGGCAGCGGTTCCGGTAGGAGACACAAGGGAGACTCGTTGTGTCTCCTACCGGAACCGCTGCCGGTCATCAAATTATTGTCTTAGGAATGAGACAAAAAACTAAAAAAATATCCATGAATTCAAGTCTCCATGGGGTGACTAATCCATTGAAACAAAGTTTTTTTTGGGTGAAGTGTCCCTTTAACACTATTCATTATGATGGTCCCTGGGACCTTAAAGAAAGATATCATGTCTGTGGGGCTGGACCTTGACTGAGCTGTCTTCTGCTCACCAACCAGGGGTGAGGGACAATTACTACCACAGGAAACCAGACACAGGCTAATTCAGTTAAGCCCCTGTTTTTGAAGAGTGTCTGGTTTTTGGAGACAGCTGAGAAATTATATTTGTCAGTAAATGGATTACACAACATCCGTTGTTACTGTCGCGTATCCCTGCTCACTGTTTTAATTTCGACAAATTAAACATTTTAATTTGTTCCGCCAAAAATTAAACGTCTCCTGCTACCAGGTTATTGTCATGCTATGGTATGGTGAATGTTTTCGGGGCACTCTCTGTGAACGCGTTTATGACTTTCACACAGCACAATACAGTTCTATTATCTATTTTGTGCGGCATAACCGCCATTGTAGTATGGTACGTACAAAGAAAATGTTGCATAGCAAAATTCTTAATAGAAGTGAGAAAAGACTGAAAGAAAATAGCTAATAGGGGCAGGTGTGATAAGGACACAATAATTATAAGCAATGAAAAATAAAATCTTGCTCCTGACCTGGAGGCAAGCTATATATGAAATCATACAATTCCAAAACAAATCAGTGAAGCAGGACACGAACACAAAGTGAAGTGATTGGCTTCCATTTTAATCCGTAATGTGCAATTTGCAGTAATAGTGCCTAAACATTCAGGGTTCGATAAATAGAAAGCCTTTTCCCTTCTATATCCATAACATCCATCAACCCTAGAGCATTTTCTGTCCAATGGAGAATTCATTGTATTGATAAGAATCTGACATAATGCAATTACTTTCAACTGCATGTGCAACAAATGGCAACATCGAACAACATCACAATGGAGAGATGCTTTGCTACTCAATGGATCTACTAATCGATACAGCATGTCAGCCATATTAGATCACGCCACAGAACACAAAATACTCTAACACTATCCTGAATGTGTAATCACTTTTCAGAGTGAGATAATACACAATGTACAGAATGCTTGAGGGGCTGAGGTCAAAGAGAGAGAAGAACTCTTTGTCAGTGCCTTGTTTGTGCTGAGCTAACCACTGTAAACTATATTAGCATCAATTTGATGCACGGAATGCCTTTGCACTTTAGCCACATGTAGCTACCACCGCAATCTATATTCATTTGGGGGGCTGTGCTAGCTGCACAAACCTCCTTAGTTTTCCTGCTAAATATTTTACTTAAGCTTATTGTATTACATATGAGCTATAGACATTTCTACTGAAGGGAACCCAGCCCTGTCTTGTTTACTGCCGAGATAACATGTTATGATACAGATTCAAATGGCAAGCCTGGACAAATATCTATTACCATTTTAGGATGTCTTAAAGTGTCTTGAGTAAAGTGGAGATGTCTATTTTGATGCATCTTCACATATCTTTAAAGATGTCTCAAGACATTTACATTTCAGCAAGTGTGATCACAAGGCTACAATCGTACTGTGACTTGCAGTACCTCTCCATTTTGTGGATGATCCAATAGTAAGTTTCTGAGCTGATGCACCTGAGGAGCAGCATGGAATATTTGTTGTTTTTTGCTCCATATAACTGAAGGATAATTAATGAATCACTGTCAGTCTGTCACAGTGTTGGAAGATGCAATGTTTACAATGACCTTGTTCTAGTGTGTTCACCTGCACAACAATAGCCATACAGAAATGTGGTTCAAGCAAAGTGCATTCAGTTCAACTCAGTCAGGAAAAGATTGATTGCTAACACAGTGTTATTGACAGTTGGATATACAAAACTTGTTGGACTGAACTTTGCTGTCCACTGCATTCTGATATTCATGTCTTTAAGTAACCAGGGTTGAAATTGCAGCACCCATAAGCAATGGAGGCATTGATTTTAGCTGCCAGGCTATTATCTGACAGATAGCAAACAGTACTATTGACCAATCAAAACCTTCATTACGTTTTTTCTTCTTTTGTTGCTGCTGTCTCTCTAGGGAGACAATGTGAAATACTGTATAAAGACTGTATTGTGAATTTGATGCACTACTATGCATAAATGTATTGTCTCTCCTGATAATAACAATAAAAACAATAAGTTGCAAAAACAAACAACCTTTAATCTAATGTAAATGATGTAAATAATTTAGACCAGGAAGTAGTTTGGATTCCAAAATATGTTTAATTCTGTTGACAACCAGAGGGAGAGTTTCTAAAAGGGTGTTATTCAATTACAATTGGACCTTATAAGAAAATGGATATCATATACAGCAGGGGTGGGCAACTTTGATGATGGAGATGGCCACTATATTTCCACACTCACTCCAGGGGGCCACATTACATAATACTGTCGGGCAGAAACCTCTTATATCCGTATTTCAACTTTTTTCATTATGAATGCCCTACTTCGTCATTCTATGTCACACACAATTTGCATAGCCGATCTAATAGCCGAATCTACAAGCTCAAAACGCGTCGCAGTGCGATGCGTTTTGAGCTTGTAGATCTGCTATTTTTGCTATTTTCTAATTGGAATTTTGTGATTTCTTTATTGGAATCCTGAAAAGTACAATTTTTATTCAATTTCAAATGCATTTAGTTTTACTTATATTAACTTTATGAACTTAAATACAAATACATTGGACATAAACAAGATAATAACATTTTAATATTAGTCATTAAGCTACTATAATATAGACTGAAGTAATTAAAGCGGGTCATGTTTGCATGTTAGGAATTGTAACAGCTGAAATCAATAATATATCAGTATTCTGATATTAACCTGTGGGCCCGCATTAAGTGAAGGTGCGGGCCACATGTGGCCCCCGGGCCGCCAGTTGCCCCTGTATGATGTATGATATACAGTAAGTCAGGCTGGCAACCTACCTCAAGGATAAAACATAATGCAGCCTTGCTTTGAAATAGGACAGAACCGTATATATTTCCCAGCAGTCCTCTAAATGTGAGAAGAAGCAGTAATATATATGGACAATCAAAGAGCACCAGTCTGTTTTCCCTAGGGTTAGGATTTACATACGGTACTTCCTCAGCTGATTCTTCATCAGAGAGACTGCGGGACACATTCGAACAGATGCTTGTAGACAGCAGGAGACACACAAAAGAGAACATGGCTTCCAGCCAGTCATTATCTCACTGTCGTATGAACGTGTCACCATTTAAATATCCTTCAGGTAACAGTTTATGTAAGTGAAGGGATAAGCATCCCATGCTCTTGTGTAGGCTGCCCGTGGCCCAGACACGACTGAGAACGCAGTTGGGAAAATCAGATTATTTCAACTGTTATCCATTTTTAAACCCCTGGATAATGCAATAGTGAGGTACATTGCTATGCTGTCGCCTTACTCAACCAGACCTTCTTTGACCCATTTAGACCTGAGGCCGATTCTACAAATCGTCTGTGGGGTGGAAACCTCATACAGTATGTCCAAAACTTTTCAGGATTCAAATGCAAAAATGGCTAAAGTAGCAGATCAACAAGCTCAAAACTCATCGCTTTCACACCGTGTTTCAAGCTTGAAGGTTTAGGTACTTTTGTGTGACGCTGCATGTAGTACGATCAAGTAGGGCACTAATTTACGAAAGAAAAGTTTGAAAAAAAGTTTGAAAATGGAGATAAGAGGTTGCCTTCTAAATCCTAACAGTTTTCTGAAAAACCTATGTTGCTATATATATATATAGATAAAATCTAAAATGACAAAGACCCCACCACCACCCACCCTAGCTCCCCTGCTGGTCTCTCCTTCCTCTACTATCTCTCTCCTGTTATTTAATACAGAAGAGGGGTCTTAAATGTAACAGTCCGCAAACCTCATTATTAACACATTAGTCCAACCAACTAACGAGTCCCAAGCCACGTGGCCAATAGAACAGGTTTCCAGTTTTTTTTTCCAGTTTCTGTAGCGTGAGGCTGCTTGATGTACAAGTACATCCCCCAGCCATGATGTACAAGTACAGCCCCTGGCCAGGACACGTGTGTCAAAGGGACTCATTAGTATCATGCGATTTATCATGATGAATCCCTGCTGAGAGCATCATGCTCTGAAACTCTACTCATTATATTCATATTCTATGCTCATGCATTTGGAGAGTAAGATCACTAATTCAGTGTTCCAACTATCCATCATATGCTACCTAAAGGCTTATATTGAACGTGCATGGCATTGATATACTATCGATACAGTATAGAGATGTGCAAGCAGCTGGCTAATCAGTGCAAGCTAAAGCCTGACACTATGGCCAGTTATTGGCTATAGGACAATATAGCCTATCAGTCAGTGTCTCTGTATGCATTAATGACAAGACAATAATATTCATATCTTTATAGACATAATCTAGGCAATTTGAGTATGTTCATAATGACAGAGGTAGTGCATACTACAGGGATTTTCTGTAATATAAAGTTGTCTCAGACAGATATGTAACCCAATTCTATCTGTTTGACCAAAGATGTCCCAACAGTGTCATATTCTCCCTTTAGAGCAGTTTGGTTGATAGGAATCTACAGATATAGAGAAATCAATGAGGTTGTTCCCATGCTCTTATTGCTCAGTGTCAGAGACATCTGAGTACTTAAGCAAGTGTAAGGTACAGCAAGGTAGCAAGGTAGGCTACCGCACAGTTAAATAACCACTCCGAATTTTACAGTGCAGACAGTTTTGGTCAGCACTCCGCTCTATGCCTGTACTACCATGCTTGGTCATATTCCATGCACATATGTATATGCTTATGTGCATTTCGTTTCTTTTGAGCCTGTGTATGTTGTTTTGTGTGCCCCACTGGGAACTAGAGATAATGTTTTTTTAGGGCCCATGCCAATATTTAGGAGTAACATTCTTAGCAAATCCCTCAATTATTACACCCCCCCCCCCCATGATAAGCATGACGTTTGTCAGGATCATATGAAATCTGGGCCCACAAGTTCAAAACTTTTAATCCCTATCTGATTAGATCAGGTTTTGATTTTGGGTAGTTCAAAACCAAATATCAGGATTGGGATCACTCTGACATCCGATCAGAGCAGGAAATCAAATTCAAGCTCTAATCTGGATCAAATCTTCAAAATGGGTATTTCAAAACAAAAACACAGGATTGGGATCAGTTTGATCCTAAAAAAGAATCAGGATTAGGTTGATCCCACTGGAGGGCTGGATTTGCACTGGATTACTAAAGCAAAACACACTTTACAATTCATTTAAACATATGTTTCAATATAAATAAGACGGTAAAGTTTAAAATAGTACATCATTTGTCCTTTATTTGTGTTTGATAACATTTGTCATACATTTCTTTCACCTGCAGTGTACACTTGCCTACTTCTCCTTCTCCCTTGTGTTGTTTTTCATATCCACTGATATTCAGGATCTGGTCATCTTGAAAAGTCTGAATCTGAATTTCTTTGAAATACCCAGACATTGTATTATCTTGTTTGCACCCATTTTCAGCAACAAAGGTATTTAAGTGTGTATACATTGTATTATTTTTCTTTAGGACCCTCTCAAAAATGAGACATCTCAAGGGGTTATTCCTAATAAAGAATTTCAATCAACAAAGGCTGTTTGAGTCTGACTAGTCTCTAGTAAGGGTGAAGTGTTTAAAGACGGGCTTGCACGAGTCTAGGGGAGTTATGGGGGTTGGGCTGCATCTGCTGAATCCTGAAGCGAACTAAAGAACCATGGAAGTCCAATGTTCGGGCCTTTGAGGATTTATCAAGATCATAAGCACAGAAAATTACAATTAAAGTATGGGTGACATAAATGGAGCTCTCCCTGTCTGATTCTCCTTCCAACCTCCTCCAAAAATAAGCACCATCCTAACCAATATGACACTCAGTCTCGCAGATGGTTTTCATCCGTATAATTTGTCTGGAAGTGATTCATTGCCCCTTAATTAGATGCACTATGCCAGGGGTGCTTGATGAAGAGGGTGAACACATTGCAGCTGAGGACAGGGAGAAGGTGGAGAAGAAAAGGGCTCATTCAGACGGGATTCTCTTCCGTCTTCTGCTGCGTGGTGATCAAGTGCCCATGTCAGGCACCATGTTGTGGCCAAGCAAGCGAAGCGGGCCCTGATTAGTTTTGACTGGCCGTTTAACTGGCATTAAAAAAACCGCATGAAGCCTGATTTATTGTTTGTCCTATGACAGTGTCACGTGTTGCGAGCTTGTAGATCTACTATTTTTCAATAGTACAACAGAGAATAAGCATTAGGAACACCACTGACGCTCTACAACTAGCTGTAGGTCAAGGAAGCATGGAGAATATAGAGTTGGTTTTCCCTTAAAGATAATACAGGCAGAGGACAGCTCAGTTGAACAGAGATTAATGGAGTTGGAAAGGTGAAAGAGGGCTGTTTATAGACTCCCTGCCTTTTCTTTAAAGCTGCAATCCATATTTTTAAATAAGAGACTTTAAATGAAGAAAAGAGAACAAAGAAAAGGAAAGTAGGGAACGTTGTTAGACATTTCATTTTCCCTCCCTGCTAGGAGACTACCGAAGCAGAAAATCGGCTTCAGTACATTTAGGAAAAATAAAGGTAACAATAATATGTCTGTCTCCCAATTCCTATGAACTGCTGTAATCAATAACAATTTTGAGCAAAGCAATGTGCAATGAAAGGAAAGGTCATCCACTGCGGTCACAATTAAAAGACTAATACCAAGGCTAGATTAGGTCAATACTGTAGGTTAATTGAGAAGGAGTCCCCACAACAGGCTACAGTAGATTGATTTAACATCACGTCACGCACTGGAGGACATTTACATCTATATTTAATTTAGCTCGTCACGTTCATGTTGAAATGCAAACAATTCCCAAAGGTCATCTATAGTGTCAATATAATATGAAAGGATTATATCTGATTAGCTCAACATCATTAGCTCAACGTCAACATGCAGCATCCCAGCATGAGTGAGAGCTGACAGAACACACACACACTCTCTTATTGAACTTTTAATCCTGTTATTTAATGACCTCTTCCATGAAGGAAAGGATTCCAAATAAGCCGGCTTCTTCCTTTCCTTGCACAGCAACTTGTCATTTGATATGTATTGTTCCTATATTTCTTATAACAATGTGCTAATAAACTAAACACACACACACACACACACACACACACACACACACACCCACACACACAATTATCTCTCACGTCATGTACTCTTGCACGCGTACACACGTACACGCATGCACACTCACGTGCACACACACACGGCCCTGTGTCTCCAGTTCTAAATGAGGGCCATAAATAAAGTGGGCGGACGGACGTGTGAACTGGGTGGACGTGTGTTCATCTTGTTCATGATCGTCACACACTAGAAACAGCTCTGACTTTAGAGTGCTGTCATTATTCATGTAGACTAATACGTAATACAAGGGTTCCCAAATGTTTTCAGCTCAGGACCCAAAGTAGAAATGTGTGTCTCCCCGGGACCCAAAAGTTTAATAAAACACACACACACGCGCGCGCACACACACACGCGCACACACACACGCGCGCGCACACACACACACACACACACACACACACACACACACACACACACACACACGTGTGCACACACACGTGTGCACACACACACACACACACACACACACACACACACACACACACACACACACACACACACACACACACACACACACACACACACACACACACACACACACACACCAGCCTTGCCTGGGTGAAGCCTCACCACAGGATGCCAAAGGTCAGGGCTACACTCCCACAGATGCAATCAATACTGTCGTCTACTCATCAAGCATAAACTATTAAAATCATTTTTTACAGTAATATTTCTTTTTTTAATGTAGTTCTGACCATTTTCCATTATGGGTCACACATATTCTTCTAATTATGTCAGAGATCATACCCCAAAACGTCACACACCCTTTCCCTAGCTTATTGGTTTCTTCCAAAAGTTGGCTCCTGGGGGCCCCTGGCAGCAGTAACTACCACTCATCCCGGAATGACAGATCCAAGAAAGCGATGACCAAGTCCTTGTGCTGCTCCCTGCATTTCTCCTGGAGCTGACGTGTGTACACGTCATATCGACTGTCCCTCTATCCTTTCTGAAACCGCATTGTGATTCTGGTTTATTGTTGATGTGAGTCTGCGGAGCATGACCGTGGCTAGGACTTTTCCAGCAAGGGGTATCGCCAACAAGGAGATACCCCTACTGTTGGAGCAGATTGGATTTGTCTCCTTAGTTTTTGTAGATGGTTACGATGTTGGCATCTTTCCACTGTGGGGGACACACTCTCGATTCCACACCTCTAAGATATAGCCGTGCAGTGTCCTCATACAGAGGTAGCCTCCTTCCTTGAGGATTCCAGCTGGGATGTTATCAGGTCCAGGGGTTTTATTGTTTTTGAGGGTTTTGATTGCATGCAGGATTTCTTTGAAGGTTGGCGGAGGTCTAGGTCTAACAGGGTAGGCTGATCAGGGAGCTCCGCAAGGACTTTTGGGTCCACTGGGGTAGGCTGGTTGAGCAGGGTGTTGAAATGCTCAGCCCACCGCTCCACTATCAGGGCCTGGTCCTTGATGAGGGTTGTTCCATCTGCAGACCTAACAGGAACCAAGGAGCAGTTTCTGGGGCCGTAGACGGTGTTAACTGCGTCATAGAAACTGTACATGTCGTTCCAATCTGCATGAGCCTGGATTTTGAGATCCACCACTCATTTTGCAGGTTCCGCAGGGTTGCTTGGGCCTCAGAGCGGAGGTCTTGCCATTGCTTCTTAAGTGGTTGTGATAGTGGGTTGTTGAGGGTGGCTCTGTGTGCTTTGTGCATCTTGTCCAGGAGAGTAAAGATCTCTCTTCTCATCGAACCAGTCCTGATGTTTTGGGGTTTTGAAGCCAATGGACTGGGCTGCAGCATCAAAGAGGGTGGTGCTCAAATACCTCCACTTCTCATCCATCCCAGACTCAGAACTGATCAGCTGTTCAATGTTCAACAGCTTATCAGCTAGGGCGCGACGGAAGTTGTTTCAAGTGTCGCTGTTGGAAAGTCTGGCGCAGTGGAGTGGCTTGTTCTTTGGACCACATTGCCGTCTTAAAGGCCGGACATGGATTCTGACTTTTGTCAGGATCATGCGATGGTCTGTCCAGCAATCTGCTCCTCGCATGGCTCTTGTATGGAGCACATCTTTAAGATTAGCCCGCCTCACAATTGCATAGTCGATCAGGTGCCAGTGTTTGGATCTGGGATGCATCCAGGATGCCTTGTACTTGTTCTTTTGTTGGAAGATGGTGTTTGTGATGGTATGGTCATGTTCCGAGCACAGACTAAGAAGTCTTATGCCATTGGAGTTGACTTGCCCAATGCCATGGGCGCCAATCACCCCATTCCAGTTGTGTGTGCTCTTCCCAACTCGTGCATTAAAGTCACCAAGCAAAATGACTTTGTCACTCCTTGGAATACGATTGAGTGTGTCATCGAGTGCCTGATAGAAGCGATCCTTCTCTTCATCATGGGATGGTAAGGTTGGTGCATAGGCATTAATCAAGGTAATGTGACGACATTTTGCAAGGGGTATGCGAAGAGTCATGAGTCGTTCACTAATGCCCACTGGTGTTTCTGTGAGCTTGGGTAAGAGACTGTTCTTAACTGCAAAACCAACTCCATGAAGATGTTGTCCTCCCAGGGGGTACCCTTTCCAAAAGAATGAGTATCCCTCTCCTGTTTCGTTGAGTGAACCCTCCTCAAGGAGCCTGGTCTCACTGAGTGCCGCCACATCCACATTGTATCGCTTCAGCTCGCTGGCAATGAGTGCTGTTCTGCGCTGAGGTCTGTCAGTACCATTACAATTCTAATTGGTATATTTTTAGTTTTTCGACTGCATAGTGGAATGGCCTGACAGGTGCGGTTTCCCAGAAGGAGCGAGTGCATTCTCCGGCAGCGGCAACAGCCGCGGAACGTCCGCGGAACTTCCGGTGGAGGAGCGGCAGCTCCCGGCAGTGACTGCCGGCGGTGGAGCGGCAGCTGCCGGCGGAGCAGCGGAACTGCCGCGGAAACTGCCGGTGGAGGAGCGGCAGTCGCGGAACTGCCGGTGGAGGAGCGGCAGTCAACTTCTTTTTCCGCCGATAAAGTATAGTTTTGGACCATGACGGAGCCGCGCCGAATCAGCAGACCTTGAGGCCAAGGAGTCGCGCCCGAGCGCCTCCAGGCGCGAGTGCCCGCGACGACCGGCCGATGGTCTGCTATTCGACTAAGCGGCGTCCGAGTTATGTACCGATAGGCACAGAATCGTAAATAATATTAGTGGGGACTGCGTTACACAAACGCAGCACACTCCCAAAGCTGACGCCACCGGCAGCTCCAGCCGCCGCCGCCACCGGCAGCAGCCGCTGCCGGAAAATGCACTCGCTGTCCCTCCGGTTTCCTGTCCAGGCACAGTGCTGAGTGGGCAATTTTTGGGCCACCTTTTCTAGGCCGTTCCCCAGTCGGGGTGAGCAGTGCGGTCCCTAAATAGGGGCTGCTCAGACGCACAGGGGTCTGCCGGAAACAGCTGTCACTCAATCCCAGCGCTAACGACCGCTGCCCTGTGCCGCTGGCGTGCAGAGTTCCAACTAAGAGCTCCCAGCTCATTCAGACCATCTCATCGCCGCCAGACTTTGTGAAGTCAGAGACTCTGGTGGCAGGAGAAAATACCTGCGCAGTGATGGTTTTTAAAGTGGCATGGGGGGTGTGCGCCTCCCAACGCCATTGACTTGGTTGTAGAGGAGGTGGTTCCGATGGCAAGGGGGACCCTAGACGACCGGCACATCCACACAACTGCAGGAGGCTGCCAGAAATCCAGTTTGTCGGAAAATCGCCTTGAAGCGTGCCGCCATAGCTTGCTTTTCTGTCGGGGTGTGCTCCCTTAGCCTTTTGTCCTCCCAGACTCACCCAGAAGGCAGCGGGGCAGTGGTTCATAGGTGCCAGGGCGTGTCCACCAGGGTGGGCCTGCACACCATATCTCTGGGGCCCACTGCTGCTCCGAGATCCCCTGCCGAGTTAGCCTGGGGCCGCAGGGCCCCAGTTACCGTGTGTGGCCACGTGGAGGCCTGACTAGAGTCTTGGTGATGGAGAGGCTGTGTACTGGCAGGAGAAGACTGATGCACAAAGCTGCTTCTCCGTTCACAACAAAGGCTAGCCAGCGGCAGTATCTGAAAGTGAAAGGGTAGCAAGCAGGTGGGAAGTAGGCATGCAACCTTCCCTCTAACTACTGCACTAGACGCATCACAACACCCTGTGGGTTAGGCCCACACACACACTCATGATCATCACACACCAGAAACAGCTCTGACTTTAGAGTGCTGTCATTGTTCATGTAGACTAATGCCAGGGCTCTTCAACATATGCTACTACACGTAATACAAGGGTTCCCAAACGTTTTCAGCTCAGGACCCAAAAGAGAAATGTGTGTCTCCCTGGGACTCAAAAGTTTAATAAAAACCCCCCCACACACACACACACACACACACACACACACACACACACACACACACACACACACACACACACACACACACACCAGCCCTCAGCCTTGCCTGGGCGAAGCCTCACCACAGGATGCCAAAGGTCAGGGCTACACTCCCCAGATGCAATCAATACTTAGTCTACTCATCAAGCATAAGCTATGATTCTTTTTTTTACATAATATTTCTTCTTTTTAATAATATGTAGTTATGACCATTTTTCATTATGGGTCACACATTTTCTAATTATGTCAGAGATCATACCCCAAAACTTAGCTTATTGGTTTCTTCCAGAAGTTGGCTCCTGGGGGCCCCTGGCAGCAGTAACCTGGGTTAACTTGTGGCCCTGGTGTGGATTGGAGCAACAGGCCCCCGTGGGCCTCTAACAGCCAGACGTGGCCCCTGGTGTGACTACTGTCATGACAGAATAGTGTTTGTGCTAAGTTTGGTGCGTATTGGAGCAACTGTGCACCTGTGGCCCCTGGTGTGACTGTTCTCATGGCAGACCCCTTAACAGCGTTTGTGCCAAGTTTAGTGCACATCAGAGCAATGGTGCTGTCCACTGTTCAGTTGACCCACCCCTATAGGCAATTTTAAAAGAGGATAAGTGGTAGCAGAAGCTAGCTAACTTATTCACTGTCACAAGCACAAACAATTGACAGGAAAATCTCTAAATAAATGTACCGTTTTACATAAATATAAAGTGGGAGATTACTGAGCTACAACAAAAACCTGTTTTAGTGAATTTTGACTTGCATGATGCAGCTGCCACTGTGGAGGCGTGTGCTTGCGCGCCCTCCCCCGCACGCGCGCACACACACACACACACACACACACACACACACACACACACACACGCACACACAAACTCACACACGCGCACACAAACTCACACACGCGCACAAACGCACACACACACACACACACACACACACACACACACACACACACACACACACACACTCACCTGACCCAAGGGAGAGGTTACAGCCAGGTATAGGCAACCACTTGGCAGTCAGAGCAGATTCGTTTTATACCGCATGTAATGGGGCACCAGCTGAACGTTTTATGAGATTGAAACGATCATTGATTCTATCATGACAGGAGTTGTAGGGCTGTTAGGCTAAGACTAGTGCGCGTAAATCAATCAATCATTTGGTCGCCCAATCGTAAAATATTATAAACTGTCGATTTTAATGGCATTGCTATTCCCACCAACACGCCGTTGCTTTTGAAGCGTCAGGTTTTCCTTTTGAGACTTTTAACTCCAGTAGTTAAAGTTTATCCACAAATTACAATCGATGGAGCTGCACGATAGTCCGTCTCCTCAATCACAGGGGAGTTAGTTGCCACTTTAATGGCTGTCTAGCAAGGTTAAAGTGACTGTTTGTCTTCTATATTATGATCAGCGGCGCTCGGAGAGCAGACGAGCGCTGTGATCTGAAACCAAGCGCAAAATGCTACAAATCGGGTCGTGCGCGCTAGCTGGCATCATGACAAATATTGTGGATATGGCGTAATATCATGCTTGTGCACCAGAAAATAAAATAATGAATAATTCAGACTTTAATAAGCGTTATATAGATATGCATAATGCAGCATGCGCAGCCATCCTCCAGTGCCAGATTGCTGGAGAGGGAACAGTATAGGCTATGTCAACCTGATGATGATGATGATGATGTGAATGAGTTAGTGTCCAATCCATGCATTCAGGGCAAACAGAATTCCTCATCCTCGGTGCCTTTTATTACAGTCGCTACCAGTTCATTCAGAAATAACAGGCTGAACCCAACAGTGTGAGCACACAATCCATTACCACCAGCCAACACAAACCCCAGTGGTGTTAAGTAACGTGTACATTTACTCAAGTACTGTAGCCTACTTAAGTACAATTGAGGTAGGCCTACTTTTACTTTACTGTAGGCTACTTTCAATTTGCAATACTTTTACTTCTACTCCACTACATCTCAGAACCAAATATTGTAGCCTACTTTTACTCCACTACAATTATTTGAAAACTTTAGTTACTAGTTATACTTTGCAGATTTTGATTATTATTACAACTTATTAATCACTTCAACACTTTATATAGCCTACTTGGCTATTTGAAATTTGCCGATCTACAAGCTCACAACGTGACGCCTTGTGAGCTTGTAGATCTGCTATTTTCAAAGTATTTGTATACATTTGGAAATGGGACATTCTGCTAAATTAGCCCCTTTACTTTCAGTACTTAAGTATATTTTAATGCAGATACTTTTGTACTTTTACTCAAGTACATTTTGAATACCGGACTTTCATTTGTAACAGAGTATTTCTACATTTGCGACATTGGTACTTTTACTTTTACTAAGTACAAAAAGAGAGTACTTCTTCCACGACCACCACTGACAAAGACAAACGCCAGTGTTTTACGCGCCCTGCGCCCAGGCTGACAAACGGCCACATGCATCCACTCTCTGTCAGAGTCTCGAGTCTCTCTCTGCCTTGCGCTCAAGGACGCCGTGGAGACAGGAGACAGGAGACAGGTATAGGCACTTGTTAGTTGCTACTGTATAAGCGGCTTTACGCAGCTCATTTGGAGCTGGAGGGGTGGACCCGATAAGCCTTCTTCTCTCGTCTCTCTGGAAATAAATGTACCGTGGAGAAGTCACGGAGCGACTGCTGTCTCTGCCAAACGGTCTCATTTTTGGTTCACAAACCCATTGAACGAACCACGGATGCGCGTTACATCCGTGGGAACGTGGATGCTGCTGGATGGACTGCTTAGGTTGTTGTGTTCTGGACTAATGCATACAGTCTATCACCGAGAGCTCTGTCTGACCTCTCCAAAGAATGAAACTTCGGAATGTCAAAGGAAATCAGTCCTGATTGTTAGTGTGAGACTAATAATATGCCTACATGACAATAGTACTGAACAGACGGACAGCGGCTGCCCGCAGAAATGCCAACCAACCTCACTGTCTCCAACAACAACAACAACACCGATGATGAACTCCTGGAAACTGGACACAACTTCCCTGCCCTCATATTTGGAGTATTGCTGATCGTGGTCATTATTTGTGGAAACTTGCTCGTGTGCCTTAGCGTATACACAGAGAAAGCTCTGAAGACCACCACCAATTACTTCATTGTCAGTTTGGCCGTGTCTGATTTGATGCTGTCTGTGTTGGTCTTACCCCTGTTTGTTTATACTGAGGTGAGTATATATATATATATGGTGACGTCAATCATTGTGGTTATTGTCTGTTATCTCGATTGCAAAACTTTACAGCACTCGATTTCTTAGAAGTATAGATAGCCTATTAGCCAACAGTTTTCAATTCATAAGGTGCCGCCGTTCTCTCTAAACAATAATAGATAGATTGATAGTATAATATGATGTAACATACAATATGATATGTATCCTACAGAGTACTAGAGAGATAAGAATAAGCATATATATATATATATATATATATATATATATATATATATATAGGCTATGAATGTACTGACTATCATTGCGGTGTACTTACAGTGAAATCTGTAATTAAAAGAACTGGACAGTAAGACAGATGTCCCAGAGAGACATATTGACATGTGTTTTTCACAGATATTTATTTGCCAATATTTTCCTCATCTCCCCCTTTCCAATCTGAATCATAGTGCACTGTAAAGTAGCATTACTTTGTTGGCAATGTTTGCAATCATCTAGCAATTTCAGATGATTACACACATTATAAGGGTTAGGGTTAGGAAGTCACTATTCATGCCTCATGTGTTATTATGATAAGGGTACAACTCAATGAGCATAATGTAATTGGTCATGTAAACCAGTGGTTTTCAACCGCTATGTTAACTAATTTAGCTGGGGACCCCCTTGTACTCCCCCAAAGACCACTGGTGGTCCCCGGACCACTGGTTGAGAAACACTGATGTAAACATCTGAGCTAAATATTCAGCATGCAGGTCATCAGAATTCCCTTCTGCATTTGTTAGAAGAGGCTCTTAATATAGCTCACGCTTATTTTTTATATCATGCTTCTATTGCATGTGCAATACATTTGAGACAAAAGGCTAGGCACACATACACACACACACACACACATTTATAGGTTCCATTAATGTACATGAGCTCAATGTGAGCAGCATCCCATTGGAGCGATTGCAGAATACTGATAGCGTTTATACTACCAGCTGCGTTCAATGCCTCAGGCCATTTGGGAGATCACAACCATGCATAATGTCTTTTAACCCTCATTTAACATTCTTTCACAATCAATAGCCAGTTCACTAAATTGTGTAATAACACTTTTCTATCTATAACGTTGACGATGAAGGCTAGTTGTAAGGAGAGGAGTTACACCCATCAATACATCCAATGTATGTCCAGTGTAACCAGTGAGGAGTTGGCCAGTGTAAGCAGTTGTTCTGGTGACCGCTGAGTATGTCAAGTTTAACCTTTAGTGTCTTGCTCAAAGGCTTTTTGGCCTTAGATACAGAGTTAAACAACAGTTAAACAAGTATAGGTTTGTTGATTGTGAAGACGATTGTGTCTTATTTACTGAAGCAGGAGGCATCTGCGGTACTACAGGTACAGGGTCTTGCTCAAGGGCACTTGAATGGTAATTACTAGGAGAAGGGACTTTCTTATTCGCTTCCCCACTCAAACGTTCACAGCCCAACAGGAGATTCAAACAGTTGACCGTCCAATTATTTGCCTGCCTCGCTCTGCTTGCTGCTCATAATTACACCCCAGAATTGTTGTACTAAATCATTGTGTCATGCAATGTCCTGTCTTGAGATCAGATTGGCCGCACAGTGTACCTCCCATTGAATGTTAAAAAACACAATATACCATCTTCTCAGTTGTGATACTGAACTCAATCTGACCTGTCAGAGGATAGCTTGTCCTTGCTGATCAATTTCAAAACCTCCTACTGAGCATGGCGGTTAAATCATAGCTCCACCCTACTGCGGGACATGCTCACCATATCCAAACTTCTCTGTTCGTCCTTATCTCTCACACACGCGCACACACGCACACACACACACACACACACACACACACACACACACACACACACACACACACACACACACACACACACACACAGAAAATGTAACAATGGCTAACCCAGGGACCTCACATTCCATTCCCATGCTCTCCTCACTGTTCTCAAGGCTAATTTCAGGACAAATACTGCAGGCACCTCACTGTGAAATCAGATGGTTGCTAATAAATGTATTGCAGAAGCCTACCTTAAGAATGAATTATCAACTGACGTTATTTAGATGGTTCTTAAAGGTAGGGTAAGTGATTTGCTTTGGTTAAAATAAGTGTTAAATAGCTCTATATTCTGATAGTATTCATTGCTATAGAGTGTTTGTTCAGTATTAGGAGTCTCCTTGTCTCTCCACCTCTTTATTAAACAGAAAATGCATTTTCGTTTCAGTTTCAGTTTCATTTCCAATTTTATCCAATCAGGATAGAGAACTCAATCAGGATACAGATTAAACAAGTGAAATTGGAAGTGATGACACTAAGAAATGAGCAGACAAAATTGGAACTGGAACACTATACAAATTAAGCTTAAAAATGGGTACTTTCTCCTGATTGGCTGAGATTTTGACACCTACCGAAAAATGTATTTTCTGTTTATTAAAGAGCTGGAGAGACAGGGAGACATCTGTTACTGAAAAAACACTCTATAGCAATGATTACTATCAGAATATAGTATTTTAACCTTTTAACAAAATACTTTGTATTTTAACCAAAAAATATCACTTACCCTATACCTTTAAATCTTAATATGACTTATAAATGTTCAAAGCATCGAGGCTTAGGATAGAAGGCAAGAGAAAGCAGGAAGACTGAAGGAAGGTACAGTGATACAGTACAAAATGTCCTGCTGAACTGTATACATTTCCTGGGGAATGGGGCCTCACTGAACAGCTATTGTAAAACTAATCATCATCATCATGCTCCTCATAGATAGATTTAATTTCCACATGAACCCTACTCTACCTTCACTTGCCGACGAAGAGGTTTGGTGTAGAAGGAAAAAAAGCGGGGGCCAATTACAGACCACCGGGGGTCCGCAGTCATCAAAATATATAAGATTTGAGTCCTTAATAATATTCAGAATCACATTCATTCCGTTTTCACCATCTTTTCTTAACAGCCTTTGGTTCAGGGTGAAGAAGAAAGAGAAGGGAGCAGTAATGTGAGGGAGGTTGCCTGTCACTTTGTTCTACAACAGAAGACCGTATTCATGAGATATTCATACTGCCTGGTGCTGAATAAGTTAAAAATATCTCTTTAATATACAAAAATACATTTTATTTTAAGTTAAACGCAGCAAAATCCTGAGCGTTCACTTAACTCTTACCCTTGCGGGTCCATTTTTATACTTTTGGGTTTAAATTACATTCCACATTTTTACAATGTATGGAGTGGGTGTGTGCAGTCCATTCATGTTCATATTTTTCTTCATTGATACAGATAGTATGAAAGCTCAGAGGGATGCAATGAAGGAGAGGCACCAGAGGAAAACTATAGCGGGATTTTGTGTTCAGTGTTCAATTTCTATTGTTATGCACAAACTACTGTACACATAGATTACACCTTCTGAAATACTTGGCTTTTAACTAGCCTACTTGAACCCTAAATATTTCATTGTACGTTAAATTCAAACAAATGTCCCCTATTATGACATGCCCAGAATAGGGATGCTAGGGCACGTGTGGGGTTCTCAAAGAGTGTTTTAATCACTCCGCAATCCCATCAATGAGCAGACAAATAATATCACATGTAATGCAACTGGCAACGTTACAAGCCTGAGGTCCAAATTAGAAGCTGGCCCGGACCATTTCAGGAAAATGTATTCATAAACCAGCTTGACATGCAAATATGGGTGAGAGTGGTCAGACAGAAAATATTTGGAAAAAGCCAATTAAAACGGTGCCCCGACGACTAGAGCACCATCAAACTCCTGTGTTATGAAATTGTGTCATTGTGCTGCAGCCCTGCAATTTCCAATTAGCCAGAGAGAGCGCACTAGCAGTGTTGCCTTGGCTTGGGCTTGTTTTTCTGTAAAGTCGCTTGTAAATATTGGTAGTTGCGGGTTGCGTTTTGTTTTTGGCTTGTTTCTAAAGTGTAGTTGCTTATTTGAGCTTGTTTCCCAAATGTTGTTCTCAAACATTTTCATATCAAGGACCCCCAAATTGTCTGCGTATCCCCATCTGAAAACATTTTCATTTCATTGCCAGGGACCCCCGTACCAGATTTGTGTTGTTTAAATGTTTCACTTAAATGTCACTTTTTCTCCAAGATAAAAAAAAGCAGATCTACAAGCTCACGTCGCGTCATCGCGTTGTATATTTTGTATATTGTCTATTTTCAAATACCAGAGCGATGTATAAAGGTTTAAAGTGCTCATGTGGCCTATAGTCGCTTATTTTAGGCTTGTTTTCATAAACTTGTTTATGGGCTTTCATAGGCTTGTTTCTCTCGCAGAATCTGGCAACACTATTTCCAATCAGCCAGAGAGAGCACACTACTAGACAGACAGAGAGAGAGAGAGAGAAAGAGAGAGAGAGAGATTGAGAGAGGGGGGGGGGGGGGGGGGTGCAAGTGCGAGAATAGTATAAAAGTAAAAAGGAATTCACAATCAGTTGGGACAGACAATCAGAAATCTGTTACAAAGTTTGTGTGTAAAATCCACAATTCGTTCTAGTGAGTGGTGACTACTGGTTAGGTTTGAACAAGCGATTTTCCAATGTGTGGTGTGCCAAGTTAGAAAATAGATATAATTGGTTGCTGGAAAGCATCTGCCAACTGCAACTAATAAAAAAGAAAAATTAACAGTGTAAACAAGGAAGTCACTATTCTGTAGCCTCGTGTGTTATTATGATACCTTCAAGAATAACTACTTCAGGACCACAGTGCTTCATTGTTTACCCTTGCTAGCCAAAGCTTAACTTAAGCAATGCCCATACTACTTTGTGCAAACATTTATGAAACAACCATGTTCTACATAAGAGCTAGTTTTGTGGTGCAACCAGTTAATTTTGTATTGCGTAGGCCTACAGTAAATTTCAAATTAGTAAACACGTTATTACAAGGCTTATTTTTTAAAGGGTTTTGTCTTACCTGGGATTCAAATCACGGTCTCCCGTGTGTGAGACCATACATACATCTAAAGCTCAGTCAAAATGGAATCCCCGCTTGAGATATTCTTCTTATGTGCTTCTGGCAGTACTACTAGTCAACAAATAAGTGTCATACCTGACACCAGGGTATAATTTTCTCTATGCGAGAGTAGGGAGTCCACCTCCAACCGCTGCAGATGTGCTAGTTGTATTACCACAGCTGGTGCGGCCGACTATGCCACCATAGAACCACAGGAGACAAGATGGAGAAGATGAAACATACTGTAGGCAGAGGAATGAAGGAGTGTGTGTGTGTGTGTGTGTGTGTGTGTGTGTGTGTGTGTGTGTGTGTGTGTGTGTGTGTGTGTGTGTGTGTGTGTGTGTGTGTGTGTGTATCTAACATAGAAAGAGAGAGATTAGGTTTCTCAAGGGTCTGTAGTCTTTGTAGACCCGGTGTCTTCAAAGAGCTTGCACATCCACTACAAAGCCCAGGTGTGCAGGTCAGGACAAAATAAATACAGTCCTCACACTGGAATATGACTCCCCCCCAGTCAGTTTATTAGCTAAATAAACTGACTGGTAGGAGCAAGTCACATTCCAGTGTGCAGACTCTATGTCTTTTTTACTGCTTTGAAAGGTACTCACCATGATCTGTGCTATTCATTCCCCAGTTCCAGGATGGTACTTGGTCACTGAACATGGCTGTCTGTGATGGCCTGATGACCATGGATGTGATGTTGTGCACAGCCTCCATCTTCAACCTCTGTGCCATCAGTGTTGACAGGTTGGTTGATGTTTGACTGTTACCTATAGCTCTGCTGATGGACTGTGAATCACTGACACCTGATTTATGCTGCGACGAAGTGTTGCGCTACGTGTCACTCGACAACAATAGTGTATTTTAAAAAACACGACACAATTCAGTTGAAAATATGTTAGTCTTCTCTCGATACTCACCAAAGCATAAATTAGATTTAAATCAGACTTGAGTCCAAATGGTAGACAAAAACTTTCATAAAATGTTCCATTGACTGAACAAACCTGAAGTGGAAATAGCTTTTTCTTCATCAAAATGCAGTAAGACTCTTTGGCCCTTAAGAGAGAATATATTGAAATGTTCTGGATGGTTAGGTAATATAGTGTCACTTAGTTTGTGAGTTGTCAGCTGTGCACAGAACACTTTGGTAAGGAACCTCGATACAGAATGTATATAAGATACGACTGGTTCAGAATGTCACATTATAATCTCTTAAGCTATGGAAACCCCAAAAGCTTATATTAATGGTGAAAGGTCTCTCCAACCCACCGAAGGCTAAGGACAGAAGAACTACTGATACAATGTCAGTTCTTATCTGCTCTGAGGAAGGCTAATGGCCAAAACGCGTTAGCCAGAATTAAAAGATTTTGTATCTGAGCCCTCAAGTCTTCTTTTATTTTTGGAGTGCTGCTGTTTTCCACTTGGGTGGTTATTTTTCAACAATGACACAAACTACTTTAAATTCAGGTCAGGTCAGGGTCACTGGAAAAAGAAAACCCAATATATCGCAATTTAACCCGTCAGCCTGTAAGGTTCAGCTTCACAGACATGAATACAAATGTATCCAGCTGTTCCCCTCCCAAACGTGGGTCAACATACGGGTGCCGTTCACATCGCAGTAAAAACGACCACTTTGCCCTTGCTTTGTGTGCCCACGTCATGACTCCACAGTTGGCTTTGATTGGGAAAAATTATCATGAGCAGGAAGATAACCTTTAATATTTTTCCTCTAAAAGCACCGATTTCTACAGAGGAAACATGAATTTCGAGTCCTCGAAGATGGCGTATCCACTGTGATTAACTACCAGTATTTGCTCTGTGGTCATTAGTTTCATACAATGTAATTATGTTCCCCTTTTGCTTGATGTTGAGGGGTGACCTGACATTCTAGAGCTCACTCTGAAATTTGTACAGAAAATGGCAGTCAGGGACAAATGGATGTTTTAGAGGCGACTGACGCTAATACTTATGAATGCTTAACGTTATACAATGTAAGTCAGTAAGTAAAAGGACTATATCTTTATAAAAACCTTACGTTGCTCAGTGGATTGAGCGCTTTGCTAGCCTGGGACCAGACGAATCTGCCAATGCAATTATTCGTGCCCCCCCCCCCCTCATTTTTGTTTCAATTAATTAATTATTTTCCTTCTAGTTTTATATAAAAAAAAACATAGACTCACCCACACATAAGTAGGCTTTACATAAAATAATCAGACAACTTGTCTTTACTTGAATGACAGGGATAACCTAGTTAGAGTGTCGTTGCAGCTCTTGTTCTCATGGGTCTTCAGCTAAGCGATAATAATAATACAACTTTATTTATATAGCACCTTTCATGACATGAATGTAGCTCAAAGTGCTTTACAGAGCAAATAAATAAAGCACAAGTGCTTTTACAGAAAAAGCAATAATAATATAACAATAAAGCAAAAAGAAGAGCAAAAAATAATGGCAGATGGGATTTCTCAGCCAAGTTATCACATAATCTGTAGGGTCCCAGTCAGTATAGGTGGCCTACATATGTAACTTGATGAACCTCAAGGATTGGGGGTTGATGATTAAATTCATCTGGCCGCTGAATCCCCTTTCACACTCTGTCTGGGGCTCTGGGCTATATTCTAGGTGTTAATGGCGCGTTGCCGGCTCTCTCGCTCGGGTGGGGGCTTATGCCCCGAGGCCTGGCCTGCCCAAATGAATGCTGTGCCCTACCCAAAAAGAGTTATCTAATAAAGTGGAAAATGTGAACAGAAAATTCATATTTTATGTACATACATTTTATGATCAAATGCAATACATTGATACAGTGTTTGGAGAGGTGGGTTTTCCGATGTATATCAGGTGGTAGTTTTATGTGTGTGAAACATGTTGCCTGCCCATCAGATTCATTCATGGTGCCAGGACTGTACATAATATTTATATTAACACATAGTGTGCTTTATTCTAAACACTGATAACTGATTTGACATCAGAATACACAACAAAATCCTGAGCATTAATTTAACTATGAGAGAGTAAAAAATGAACTACCGTGCAAAATGGACCCTTTTACTGTAGGTTCGAAATGGACGTTGGAAATGGATGCTATGTTTCGTTTTCACACTCTGATAGCTAACCACTTTCAACCTGGGGTCCCTATTTTGGGCACGCCATTATAGGCAAAATCTGGGAAAAATATTATCAAAGAATTATCAAAGTAGATGGTTAAATTAATTAACACTCACTTTTTCTGTGTAGTCTGTGCAACTCCTCTGAGACATGTCTACTCTGTGTACCGCTGCAGGTTCATCGCAGTGTCCATCCCTCTCAACTACAACCGGAAACATGTGGACCAGCGGCAGATCATTCTGCTCTCAGCGACCTGGATCCTGGCCTTAGCGGTGGCCTGCCCCATCATGTTCGGCATCAACAACGTGCCAAACCGTGACCCCGGTGAGTGCAAGCTGGAGAACGATGACTATGTCCTCTACTCCTCCGTCTGTTCCTTCTTCATCCCCTGCCCTATCATGGTTCTCCTCTACTGCGGGATGTTCCGGGGTCTCCGGAACTGGGAGGAGGCGCGCAAGGCCAAGCTGAGGAACAGTATCCAGGCCTGTCGCAAGCTCCAGGAGGCCGGCGCCTCACTGCCCCCACTGGCATCTTTACCTCCCCCGTTGCCGCCAGTCATCGAGCGGGAGCGCACTGACAATACCATAGAGGAGCTGGGCCCCCATTCATCTCAGGACCGCCCCTTCCCCTACAAGGATGGTCCTGTGCGAGCATTGTCCTATAATGACATCAAGTTCACCCCTAACACTCACATGAAGAAGAGGCCCAAGATCAACGGCCGAGAGAGGAAAGCAATGAAGGTGCTTCCTATTGTAGTGGGTGAGTTGGTTGCTTGTTACATTTACATTTTCAGCATATACTGATGCTCTTTTAGGCTCTGTGCATAACTAGTCCTGGGTCTCCAGAAGGGAGCATACGCATTTCCTGTTCCGGTTCATTTCCCCATAGTTCCGTTCGATTGGCTAAGCAACAGATTTGAACCCCTATGAAGGTGTGATATGTTTTTTTGGTGGATAAGTCAGTCTGTAAATGCTTCGCTCAACTAGACTGAGCACAGCTTTCATTGTTAAAACTGGGTGACAAAAATGTGCAATACAAAGTCTTTTAGGACGGCCATTGATATTGGGGTGGTGACACGATTGGTTTCTAGAACAGTAGGCTTTTCACTTTAAAGGGAAATTTCACTTTCAAACATGTTTGGGGCAGGGCAGGCGGTCGCCTGCCCAACTAAGATCTCGCCTCCCCTAAAAAAAACAAATAACCCGAAAAGGTTAATGTCCTCAAAGTCACACATCCAACAAGCTTTAAACTGAGCAGATTGGACCTTCCGTTCCAGAGATAATGGCCAAACATCTTGAAAACGGCCACTTTCGCCGGTTTTCAATTGAGTTGCTTGATTCAGTATTTATATATTTGATATTCATTTTATCTGACACGCCCCCTTCCTATAAAAACCCATTGTAACGACAAACTCTATTTTAACCATGATGAATTCATTGAAAACACCCATCCTTGGTTCTGGTGACTGATGGGGGGGCACGCGTTTTTTTTAATTAATTGTTTTATACATTTTCTATCATTTGTTTTGGAATATGACAATGCTGGAGAGTCAGTGGGACTCCTGTTACTTAACAAACACCATATAGCAATGATTAGAATATTGAGCTGTAACCTTTCACCAAAAAATATCACTTAGAGCACCTTTAAAGGAGGACTTTCAACACTACTCATGATGGTTAAATTGCCACTTCCTCCAACATGATTGCTTTAATAGTGAAAGTAAGACAAGCGTCATCATCACCTTTTTGAGAAATGGATACTTAGGTGGCATTAAATTGATTTTAATATACAGAGTAGACATTGCTGGAAATGACTAAGTCACTACTTAAGTGTCCTAATAATCCTAAATTAACGATGAAGGATCAGATGCACAACTGCTCAAGAGGATGATATAGTACACCAGAGTCTGTAGTTGGAGAAACAGATGCCTTAAAGGTTCTACTGCTTCATTAAACAGTACACACCAAATGCCAGTATCATCTGCTGGCAAATCTGCCATTGTACAGGCTGAGGCCAGTCCATCAAACACAGTATTCTGGCTTCCTGTTTCTTTTCCCCAGATGTAGTTAACATGTTAGCCTAGATGTTACATACACATTACTCTCTCTCTGTGTGTGTGTGTGTGTGTGTGTGTGTGTGTGTGTGTGTGTGTGTGTGTGTGTGTGTGTGCGTGTGCGTGTGTACATATACACATACTAAATATGCTATCAACAGAATAACCAACTTTCAGTAACATAGAATGAATATGACCTACTGTATGGGCAATGTAATGTTTAAATGTCTCAGAATACCCATTAACATGAATCCAACACAACGCTACACAGCACTGAAAAATCTGCAACACAATCGTATGCAGTATGTGGTGGGGGGTCCCTCTGCTTCATCTGTCTCTCAACTAAGGGGTCCTGGGCCTGAAAAACGTTGAAGACATCATGAATCAGAATCAGAATCACAACTTTAATCACATCACAGATTTAAAGGTGTAAAGAAGTGGGTGAAATTGGTTTTGGTTCATGAAGTGAGGGTCATGGCGAAAAGAATAAGATTGTGGATACAAGCGGGTGGCTGGCGTCTCCCTTAGGGATAGGGTGAGACGTTCTGTCACCTGGGAGAAAATTAGAAAGGAGCCAGTTAAGGTGGTTTGGGCATCTAGTGCGGCATCTCCCTATGATTATATCTCCACGCTGGCCTCCAACGCGTACAATCCATATGGGTTGGTGACAAAATAGGCTTGGCAAGATGAGAAATTTAAAAACCTGGTTCAAAAAATAAAAAAAAGCAGGTTTGTTAAAATGTACATTTTGTATGCATGTTGGTTTCATATAATTTGAAAAAACATTTGCACCATTTTTACAATACGAATGACAAAATGTGCCTGAAAATGTAAAGTGATGTAACCACATAAAAAAGAGAAATATTGACTATTTTATCGACTTGAAGTGTAGGAAAGTGACCGATTTACCGTATAATTCATTACTCACACAAAAAAAGTTATATTTTCAGTAGCCATTTGCAACAGTAACGAGACTACTCCAGGATGCTGGCCTTAGAGGGACATTTGCAAAGCCATATCTGACCCTGAGCTAAAAACTGATGCAAAATTAAGTTATGCAAAACCCATTTGGTGAAAAAAACAGGAAGCTGTCACACTGTGTGTGATCGACTAGCCTGCACAATCCCCAGACTTGCCAGCAATGCATCCCAAAGTTGTCTTTTCACTGCTGCAGATGTCATTTGGTGTGTACTATTATGAAGCAGCCTTTAATGCATATAATCTCTCAAACTACAGACTTATTATTTTTAGACTTATGTTTTTTCAATAGGTTTAATAGGACTCTAATGTATTTGTCTCGCGCAGTAGTGCATCTGGCCTTTCTGCTTGTTTTCCTGTCCTGGTTAGATCTACTTTGCCCTCTTCTCTCAAGACAGTAGTGGACAACTTTGTATGAAATCTTCAGTTTCTTAGCAACGTGTTTCTTGATAAAGGTGTTTTTTTTTCACGGCTGTATAAATGACACAGCTTGGCTGGTGTTTCTTGATAAAGGTGTTTTTTTCCCGGTTGCATAAATGACACAGCTTGGCTGGACTCACAAGAGAAAACTGGGATTTTTGAGCTTTTTCCTTTCTCTCCCCAATTTAGTCATTATGCCAATTCTCCCCAAGTGTATAGACCCCGTCACTGTCAACCTCTACTTGGGGAGGGTGTAGACAACCACTACCTCTGATATACCTCTGGCGCTTTTTTTGCTTGACAGTGAGGAGTTTCACCAGGAGGGCGACACGCAATGCTAGCGGAGGAACACAATATCCCTCCCAGTCCTGTTCCCTGCTGAACAGGCACCCTGACCAACCTGTAGGAATCACTAATGCAGCGACAGAGATCGCCCGCCCCTGCCGCCTTCCCAACCGACGAATATGGCCAATTGTGTTCTTTGAAACGTAGAATTTACTTTACTTTCTTGTAAAAAGAAAAATGGGCCTGTAATTAGGACCATTATTAGTCCTAATATGTAGACATGCTTCCCTTTAGCCCACATTGGCTTATCATCCAGCTCCTTAATCCTAAATCCAATTATGTCAGACTTTCCCTGATGGCTGTAAAGCCTTGGGGAGATTTGGCCAGTCCAGTGACGAGTGGCCACTGGACTGCACCTTTCCTTGGTTGCATGAACCCAAAGACAGTCACTACAGCCTACCTACCCTTTTATAAGATATCTATAATGATGGTCCCTTTGACATTTTAGAAAATAAAGAAGAAAATACAGTCTTAAATGACCGATATGGCTGTTTCCTTTGGTGCGTACTGAACCTTAGAAATTAGATTAGCGATTTGAGAGATTAGTGTGCACGCATTCAAGCTTTCACAAAAATGTGTCTAAATGTCTGTGGAGAAAAAAAGAAAATACCCTGAGCCTTAATCCTAACAATATACTGTTATGGCATGTGTGAGGAAGTTGGGTTTGTAGGGTTTGTTTGGCTCAGAGCGAGCAAATGTACAGTACTTGCTCTGATAATAGTTACAGTACAGTAGCTTATATTAGCTTACTTCAACCATGATGAATAATTTAAGTCAAGTGATTAAAAAGCAATGATCAGAAAAATAACACATTGTAGGTGAGTATTACATTTCCATAGGTAGAATCTGTGACCTACTCCAAGGCAGCTCATGGTAAACCAAGATATGCTGGGGCAAAAGTGGATTAAAGTTCAGAGAACCAGGTTGTGTCTGGAAACTCACCAGATCAGATCCATGGGTCAACAGGGAAATGTGGAGCATGAGGTGCACTGAGGTGGCCTTGAGCAAGGCACTTAACTCCCCTTTGCCTGGGTCCAGTGGCTCATTGGTTAACAGCAGAAGACTGGGTTTAAATAAATGGTAAATTACATTCCATTCCCACACACATTCACACACGCTGATGGTCAGGGTCCCCACGGTCAGGAAATTCCTGGAAATATTTTTAAATTAAAAAAAACTTTTTCCAGTCCTGGAAAAGGTTTGGAATGTATCAAGGGTCCTGGAAAAATATTTGGCAATGCATTGTTTTTGGCTATTGATTTTGTAAATTAAATACCATTTTCCAAAACATGTTTAACATTGCACGAAATATGTAACATGCCTAAGCTCACAACGTGCTGCAGCGTGATGCGTAGTTAGTTAGTAAATTTGGCACGAAATTTGGAATGGAATTATACCATTCTATTCTTTATTTTGGGCATTGCAAATAGGAGTAAGACTCATTATTGCGCTGAATGATTGCTATATAGGCCTGGAAATTTGGTTAAATATTCTGGTTTGGAAAAGTTTTGGAAATTCATTGGTAAAAATGTGTGGGAACCCTGGATGGTGGAGGAAACCACGCAAGGCACCAACCTGCTCATTGGGAGTAGTTAGGGCTTCGGTATCTTGCTCAAGGACACTTCTACAGTAACCCAGGGGGTGCCGGGGACCAAAACGGAAACCATCCGATACCCAAGCAGCCACTCTACATCCTGAGCCACTGCCACCGGTACTATACACTTTATGGCCCCCTGTACTGGACGGCTCCCAGGTGTGAACGTGCATAACTGCGTTAACACCCTTCAGGGAAGTGCAGGGTCTGAAAGAGGATGTGTCCAGCAAAACCCATCCGAGGATAAATAAAGGTTTGACTTCTTAAGAGTATACTTGTCCGATGACCGGAGCAGTTGAGTGTTAAGGAGGAAGTGTTGAACCTAATACCCAGTGCAAGCCAGTCCAAACCAGTGTAAACAACCTAAGGAGATTACCCATCGTCATCCCCGCAAAGGATCAATCCAAAACAAACGTCACCATCCTCCATCCCACAGCCAGAAGACATGATGTAGGTAGGGCAGTGTTTATCAACCTTTTTTGTGCCAAGGCACACCTGGCATAGCCAAAAGATCCCAGGGCACACCTAGATATACGGTATATATATATATATAATTATATATATACTGTATACGGTATATATATATACACACACACTAGGGGTGTGCCGATACACTAATTTCACGAAACGATACGATAAAAAAAGCAAATGCAAACAAATATTTCTGTTTTTGCATTATTCAGACATGCAAACTTGTAGCTTTTCAGCTTCCACTAGCCGTTTTGAATCCAAATAGGGCAATAGTGTGACATGACCCGAAAAAATACAGCATGTTGTCACCCTTTTCACCTCGGGGCTGTTTGCATGCCTGATTATTATTATTGTAAAAAAAATATATATATATTTTTTTTAAAAAGCAGTAGCCCCGGCCCAAAATTGGGACGTTTGCCAGGGTTGATAAACACTGAGGTAGGGGATGGGGTCGGGCCTAGGTGTGATTATTAAGGAGTGGTATACTGTAGGTTCAGGAAAGAAGCTGCAAAGGTGGCATGTAAACAGGGTGGCACTGGACCTTTGGAAATGGTAGTTTGGTGAAGAGGTGTCTGCTGGGGTGGGTGAGGTCAGGCCTTGCCACTAGGTCTCCTCTTTGCCGTGGAGGTATACAGGTCATTGATTGCCAGTAGCTGACAACCAATGATCCTTCCAGAAAAGTCCAGAATATAAGTTCACCTGGCCATGATTTGTTTATCTGCCGTAGGAAAAACAATCTCTGTTTGGCTTTCATGGTGATGGAGATTATGTTTTAGTTGTACTTCAGAGTGTAAATGATGGTGATCCCCAGAAATTTGAATGACTCCACAATAGATTTGGTTGGATGTGTCATTATTATCAAGAGCGAGTACAAGAGGGGTGCCTGTGCTGATGGAGATGGGGCCCGACATCGGTAAGAGGCCCAGCATTCCTTCCTGTCAGGAATTTGGTGATCCATTGACAGGTGTTGGATGGTACAGTGAGCTGGGTTAGCTTGCTGTAGTGTAGAGCAAGTCCAGGAAAATGGTGTTTAAGGCCAAAACAAGTCCCTGACATAATGTGTTTGAAAAGTCTAGGTGAAGCCACATCCTGGAATGCAATTGATGTCAGCACGAACAACCGTTAGTCATTAAGACCAGTGATGTTGACCTTCTTGGGAACTGGTACGATCGATGATGGCTTAGGTAGGTTAAATATCGTTGAATATCCCGGTGAATACAGGAGTTTGCCAGTCATCACAGTGTCTCAGAGTGCCAGGTGAGACACCATCAGGGCCTACTGCCATCCTTATGTTCTGTTCCCTGAAAAGCCAGTGTTTCACAGTGTGTGCGTGTGTGTGTGTGTGTGTGTGTGTGTGTGTGTGTGTGTGTGTGTGTGTGTGTGTGTATTAACATACTCTATACTAGACAGATTGGTTAAAATAAACATTTATTCATGAAAATAAGTGTAATGTAGTAAACAAACCTCGTCTTACAAAATCAAGTTAGACTTAGAGGAAACACACTTCTTCTGAAGAGGGTTTTTTGGCAGTTACAGTATGTAAGCATATTTTGTCAAGAGAAATTGTAAGGGGATTCTGTAGTTATTTAGGGGCATCTGTAGATGTAGATTTGCATGTTAAAATGTAGCATTCCTGGAGAAATGAATACGCAAATCTGTTTACTTTTAAATTATAAAAGCCTCTCTCTACCACCTCCAACAGAGAAGTGTGGTTTATTGAAAATTTGTCTTGGAGATGAAATCATTAATCTCGAATTGATTTGCTCCACACACACACACGTATATGTATGTACATATGTCCATATACCGTATGTAATACACCATATGTATGTAGTTATTAATACTTTATTGACGATATGTATGTATATATACACATCATAACACACACACACACACACACACACACACACACACACACACACACACACACACACACACACACACACACACACACACACACACACACACACACACACACACACACACACACACACACACACACACACACACACAGTATATATTCAGTTTATTTACCCCTACCCTGGATTTGAACTTCCTTCCTGAAGGAGTAAAGCCAAGGGTGCTGAATATTATACACATGACAAAGTGGCATATTATTATTCTGTTCCTTTGAGATGGAGCCATGGCCACTTTGGATGAAACCCAACCCTTACATTGGAGGAGCAGTTTTTTTTAGCAGAACCATGAGCTTGGAGACACTGTAAATGGATTGCCTTTCAGCTTCAAGAGCGGAGGCGCAGATACTGTAACTGGATTAGCAAACGCAGCTTCTAGTGGGAACTTCGACTTCATCACTGCATTGCTCCAGTACAGTACGGTATTATGACATATGAGTATACCATAGTCATAAAAACTAATGAATGCCTATATAAACATTTTACATAATCTAAATAACAATAAAAGAGCGATACTGTCAGGATGTTTTTTTTACTTCAATAGAATCCAGAATTATTTTCATAACCATATATAACATTAGAAAATGTTTTGCATTGTAGAAGCAGTCTAAATGCCCTGTCCATTATTAGCCAATCATATTTCTGCTGAAATGGCCTTGAACCTGTGGTGGCCAATCACATTTCAGGGATGGCCATGGCCACACACCTTGGGCATGCTAGTCATCTTAGAGTCCCTTCTGGATATGAACACAAAAACATCCATGTATTTGAATGATTGAGCCTTGCAGAGGAGGCTGTCAGGGGAACTTTCACCATAGTTGGTGGTGCATAGGCCAGGTGGTTTGCTCCTCCTGATTGCCATACATCTGTCAGCAGCTTAACTGATGAGTACCTCCAATAGGTCACTGATCAATTTCCGCTAACATATAAAGCGGAAAGGCATGGATGTTTTTGGCCGCATGACAACATATCATACTGGAACCCTCAGGCTGATAAAGATTATTTGTATAGGATATAAAAGACTGCTACGAAAGCCAATATCTATTAAACAATGAGCGTCTATAAACCAGGGCCGGTTCTTTGCCATGCTAGGGCCTTTGGGATTCGAACTTTCCATCCTATTTGGCATCGGAGTGTTGACTGCATATTCATATCACTATGCATGAGAATCCCCCACCAAATTCACTTACCAGCAAAACAGACCCACAAACGACGCCATAGCCACAACACTCCAGACTGTCCTCACCCACCTGGAGAAGAGAAACTCAGTGTTGCCATGTCTGCTTATTATAAGCGACTTTGGGCTTGTTTTTCTGTAAAGTTGCTGTAAATGATTAGATTAGATTAGATGTCTTTATTATCCACAAGGGAAAATTGTTTTGCTCAGGTCAATGCATACATTCAACAAGACAATACATAAATAAACACCACAATTAAAACACCTAGCAAAGTACTTCAATTCTATAAAAGATACAAAAAATCTAAAAATGTAAAAGAGACTTTAAAAGAAAGCAGTGTCCTCTCCACACGCGTGGAGCACCCAGCATGTGTTTGTATGTTTCATGTGTGTGTGCATGTATTCAAGTCCATGGAGCGATTAGCACAGAGTCCAGCTCGTCCAGGTGCCTGTGTGTGTGCGTGTGTGTGTGTGCATGGGGGGGGGGACATTAGCGAGCAAGTCCAGTTCGACCAGGTGGATCAGGTATTAGGGGGTTTGTGTTTATTTAGAAGCCTAATGGCTGAGGGGATAAAACTGGCACTGCCCTTTGCCTTCCTAAATAGAGAGGCAGCATATCTTCTACCCGAGGGCAGGACCTGAAAGCAGGTGCTGAGATTATGAGTTGAGTCTCTCGCGATCTTTCCTGCCTTCTTCACTGTCCTCTGGTCGTAGAGATACTGAAGGGTAGAGCACTGTACCCCACAGAGCTTAGACCCCAAGGTGGTCACCCTCCGCAGCTTAGCCTTGTTGGTCTGTGAGAGCCCCCCATACCAAGCCAGGAAAGTGAAGGTAAGGAGGCTTTCTATATGGCAGATGTAGAAGCTGCGAAGGATGGGAGGGGCCACGTCCATGCGTCTCAGCCTTCGTAGGAGGTAGGTCCGCTGTTGACATTTTGAAAAGATGGCCTGTGTGTTGTCATTGAAGGTCAACCCATTGTCAATAGTGGTCCCGAGGTATTTGTAGCTGCTAACCCGCTCCACTACCTCACCACCAAGTGTCAGCTGTGGAATCGGGTCGAGGTCATCCTTCCTCCGGGGGCTTATGAGGAGCTCCTTTGTCTTTTTCACATTCAACCGGAGGTAGTGCTCCTCACACCACTGGTGCAGCTTCTGTGCTTCCTCCTCAAAGTGAGCAGGGCTGTTTGAGGTGTTGCACCCATTTCGGACGCTGTCAATGCACTGAATGGGACATTATCACGTTTAATCAGACTATTGATTGGTCTAATCAAGACATACTGACCTACCGTCGGGGCTCAGTAGGTGTTTTGTATAAAGTATAGTTTTGGACCGCGTCGGAGGTGCGCCGTCTCAAGCGAACTTGAGCCACGAGAGGCACCACCGAGCGAGCTAAAGCGAGCGAGTTGCCGTGCCGAACGTTGCGAAGTTCGCTTGAGCTGACTCAGCGCCGTGCGAGTTATGTATCGATAGGCACAGAATCGTAAATTATGTTTTGGGGTGAGCGTTTGCCCCTGGGTAGGTCAGTATCTCACCAATCAATAGTCTGATTAAACGTGGGTATGTCCCATTCAGTGCATCAATTGACAGCATCCTAAGCCGGTTGCGTTTTTTTGGCCTTTTTTCTAAAGTGTAGTTGTTTATTTGGGCTTTTTTTCTAATGTTGTTTAAACCAGAGGTTTGGATTTTCATGTCAAGGACCCCTCCCCCAAATTATTATCTGTATTTGTCTGCAGTCCCCTCCTTCTGAAAATATTTTGTGCCAGAGACCCCCATACAAGATTTGTGTGGATTTGAAATTATTCCACAATTTTCACTTTTTTTTCCAAGATTGAAAATAGCAGATCTGCAAGCTCGGATATTTTCAAATAGCCAATGTACAGGGTTAAAGTGCTCATGTGGCCCATAGTCGCTTCTTTTGGGCTTGTTTTCATAGACCTGGTTGCTTATTTCTCTCGCAAAATCTGGCAACACTGCTTTTTGCGCATGCTTTTCATAGACTACAGCTTAGCATTCAACACCATAGTCCCCTCCAGACTTGATACCAAGCTCAGGTACCTCTCAAACCCAGTCGTCTGTGCAGCTGGATCCTTCATTTTCTGTTGGATCGATGCCAGGTGGTGAGGATACGATCTAACACATCTGCCCCTCAACGAGGCAATTATATTTTGATTGACACTATATGCCTGTTTGATGTATGCCTACTAGAAACAGAGCTACACACATACACAAAGATGGGCAGAATTTTAATAAATGTATTTGAAATACATATTTATTTTTTGTATTTTGTCATTTTTGACTGGGACAGGATTTTTTAAAATGTTTTTTTAATCAAGATACTTTCAGATCTTGTCATTTCTGTATTTTAAATGCATAAAATACAGCATGTATGTTATTATTATTTTCAAATTTTAACATTTACATGGGTTTATACTGTGGAGTAAATACATTAAAAAAAACACAATGTGAGATGTCATTTCTACCTCACCTCTGATTGGCTTACCCACCCTCAAAACAAATTCAACCACAAATGAGAGGCAGAGTAGGGCAAGTCTTGAGACAGACTTCATATGACCTTGCCTCAACTAGGGAATGAAGCCTCGTGGAAATTTCCTTATACATTAAAGATAGTTACTAGTTACTTTACAACATTACTGCATAATCCATTAATGGTCAGACAAACCTAATATTTGATTGTTTGTGATGCTACAGTACATGTATGTGTCAGTGTCCTGGTGTTAATATCCTGGTATCAGTAGGTACAGTATCCTAGTATCAGTATCCTGGTGTCAGTATCCTAGTTTCACATATCATTATCCTGATGTCAGTGGTTCAATATCCTGGTGTCAGTATCCTGGTGTCAGTGTCATGGTCGCGACTGTGTGTTTCCTACCACGTCTCAGTAGAAGCCCCTCCCACACCGGGCGAGCGCAGTTAGCGCACAGAAGTCAAGGCGCAGACGGCTGGGGGGGGGGGGGGGGGGGATTTACGATTCTGTCCCTATCGGTACATAACTCGAACGGCGCTGAGTAGGCTCTAGCGGCCTTCACAACGTTTGGCACAGCGACTCGCTCGGCGGTGCCTCTTGTTGCTCACGCCTCCGACATAACTGTTTTTTTTGCTACTACTGAACAGACTACTACTGTAGTCTGTTCTCACCAAGTGGGCTGAGTGGTCCACCTTGCTGGGGGCGACAAAAACTATGCCTAAACCTAACCTTAATCCCAATAAAATATTTTGCGACACATTTTAAATAAGCAGCGTCGGGAAAGGGATTAGATCCCGAGGCGTTAGGATTGGAAGTCTAATGCTTAACGGTACACGCCACGGAAATCACATCTGGTGACGCAGGGGTTTGGGAGTTATTTAAGGCGGTCTGTTCATGTGAGAGGCATTTCCGTGTGCGTCACCAAGTTACTGAGACGAGGTAGGAAACATCCGTGCGCGTCATGGTCAGTATCCTGGTCTGTGAAGTACAGGCGTAGAGGCATCTCAGTAGGATTGTGCATTCAGTATCATGCCATAGTTCTTGTCTAGCTTTCGACGATAATAAGGTCAAGGATAATCAGATTTTTCATATTTCATCCTGCTTGGCTAAGATTGACATCTAAAGAGGGCTCCCTATGACATAGAATGGGGACATGGCTTCCGCATCAAGTAATGCATAATAAACGGGTTCATGCTATCTAAATCAGGTCCTAAATAGGATTTTGCTTAATCAACATGGACATGTAATTAGGCTTAAAAAGTAATTACGGCATCATAGAGTGAAGCATGGATTCATATTTAACTAGAAAATGTGTTCCTCGGAGCACAGGTCTCCGCCAGTACTGTTCCTGATTAATCCTGTCTTACCTATTTATATTACATATTGTCACGTGTCACTTGACCAATGTTAGCTTGGCTGATGGAAGCTCACTTCAAAAAATATAAATGATTTTTTGAAGTGACACACCTATTTATAGGTTTTTATTTCGTCATGCGTCTCGCTAGCCAATCAAAAGCATTGGTGACAACATATTGTCACGTGTCACGCGAAGCTTGACCAATGTTAGCTTGGCTGAGACGGGGACACACACGGAAGGACAAGAACGAAAACATACTCTCCACCTCTGGCGGAGACAACTACATCATTCTCTGAATCCAACTGGTCTAGTGAATAATTTTTCATACCGTGTACTTCTTTAAGCTCGCACTCCAAAGACTGTGCCTGGGACTATGCCTTGCACACACAGAAACCTTGCACACAGCATATTAAGAGCTAGAACTAACAGTAAAGGTTTTTGATAATGCTGCAACTCTCTGATCCTTGAGTACCCCTTTTTTCTTATTTTCCTGTTGTTGTATTATGTTTACTATTATTATTACTATTATACTGCAGCTACAATGTCTAAGGCACAAGAACAAAATAAATTGTCGCGTGTACTTGTACACAAGATGTAACAATAAACCTTGAACCTTGGACTGCACATTACCCATCAACAGTACTTAAAATCCTTTTAGATACGGGTGATGTTGATCTGCCAGACACATAATTTGACATTCTTACAATCTCTCTGATACATCCATGGAATTTAAAGTGACCACCGTGTCATGTTTTTACAAAGCGTAAATGTTTATCCATGTTTATCCATGTTATTTGCCATTTTAAGTCCTGTTTTCTGTCTATTTTCTTCTTAGGTGTGTTCCTGTTTTGCTGGACACCCTTTTTTGTGGTTCACACCTTGAGGGCTCGCTGTCAGTCCTGCCACATCCCTAACAGTCTGATGAGCGTGGTGACGTGGCTGGGCTATGTCAACAGCGCCGTCAACCCAATCATCTACACTGTGTTCAACACAGAGTTCAGGAACTTCTTCAAAAAATTCCTCCACAGTTGCTGGTCTAGATTAGACCAGTGAGCATCTGTCCACTGTCCAAAAAAGGCCAGGCATCTCCGAATGGACATGGGAAATAAAAATAAGAGACAAAGCACAACGATATTAAAGACACTGCAAATATCAACAGTGAACAATCAGTAGACTGTATGTCTGACCACTGTAAAGATTTGTTGTTCTTTTGGGTCTTTATTTATTGTCTTCCTTTTGACTTGTGAATAATGTTATTGTGACAGCAATGTTTGTTTTCAGCAGCTGAGGCAAATGCCATTTCCGTGTTGTATGTGGAAAAGCTTTGCTGTGAGGAGTTGTGTTTCCCCCTTCCCCTGTTTTCATCTGTCTGCCTCTGTTTGTATGGCTGTAGTGTGTGATTGCCTTTGGATGTCGACGTAGACGCTGGTCAGTCAGTCAAAACTGTTACTTTTCAGAAAATTTAAATGTGTTCCAATGGATCCAATGTAGTTATTTAGTCACAAGCTCTTGTTCATTCTTTTCATTGGTTCAATATAGAGAACAAATGCAAATGCATGACTTTTTAAATCACTTGCAAACAAGGCAGATAGAAGGGGGCCTGAGCTGTGGTGTGAATCGGTTATAATATATTTTGAAATTTCACAAAGGCTGACCAGACTCCAAATCGACATCTAAAGGCACTTCACCTGAGCATGTGTATGTGGTATGTGCATGGGCCTGGCTTCCTTCCTGGCACTCCTTCAGTTCCCTCCTGATTGAGGCTCTTTCACCTCACCTGCCCAAGCCCATACATCTGCCTTCCAGCAACAAACCAAGTCAACAGTATATCTACTCCAGTCCTCCACCTACTCATTGCCAGATCGTTGTGTCAACTCAACTACAGTGGTAGTCTTTCGCTCTCAGCCACTCTTTTTAACTGTGTATTTCTGGGTAATTCTTCATGTTGTTGCTTCCTAGTACTTAGCATGTTTCCTTGTGCCTCCAGAATCACTACTGTCTGATCTTCCTGCTTGCCTGCTCGCCTCACCTGCCAACTCCCTGAGCTTATCCATCTAGCCACACTCAGCTCAGCTCTGCCAGCCACCATCCAGCTCAGCCTAGCTCAGCCATCACCCCTCTAGCCTCAACCCTGCTTGTTGCCCTCACTCCCTCTTATGCCTGCGATAAACCCCTTTTATTTTACTGCTTTCCACTCTCTGTGTCTGCATTTAGATCTGCTTTCACTGATCATAACAGTAAATACAGGTGATGCATACCAGATGTTTGAAGTGATTTATTTTATACATTGTGGCGCCGAGGTTAATATATTTCAGAATAAACTATTTTTTCATTAAATGAGGGTTGCCCTACCAGGCATGTTATTGGTTTTTGTTCAATAAGTCAGAGTTACAGTAAATCCATATGCCTGTGATGCAGCGGTAGCTTAATGGTCCTTACACACCGGCGAATATACGCAAAATTCGGACTCGTTCCGAATAATTAAAAGACGCTTTTTCGCTTCGCGAAACTGATGTGGACGCTTGCATTGACTTTATAAGGTTTTTAAAAAAAACATATTTATTCGCATGAAGAATTCGCCCCGGTGTGTAAGGACCTTTACAGTAGGTGGTGCATGGCTTCATCACTGAGCATGCATTAGACTGGAAGGACCAACAAGACTCCTGTAAACCAGATGCTGTGGCTGTACAGTATAGTCATCATCTAGCTGCTAGATGATGTGCTAGATTCTAGCACACTGGTTCTCCACCTATCCTATATCAAAATTGGCTTGATGGAGGACCGGCCGTCCGGACCAGTCATTCTGACTCAGACAAACAAACCCCATACGCCCATATATAGGCAGGACCACGGCCACGTCAATCTGACATAACCATAAACAAACCTGATATGCCCATATATAGGCATATATGGAGAGAGCCGGTTGTCCAGAGCCACAGATCCGACTGCACATAAATGTCATGTGCATATTTGGGACCGACCGATTTCAAACTCTGCTCGCGCAAGAACCATCCTGGATGGCTAAGAGACTTGAGAGAATATCCATTTCGTATAGAACTAGAAAAAAATGTTGTAGTTCATGTTTAAACTTAAATAATATTGGTAAATTCCAAATATTTTATTCATTATTCCGCAGCAACACTGAGCTGGTGTCACGGCACCCTAAGGTGCCAAGGGGCACCCACTTTGAGAAACCCTGCCTTATAGGATGAACCGAGTACACCTGAGAGGAGCCAGTCGGACCGGAGTACTCGGGGAACAGCCACGGAAGCTGCGGAGGTGCCCGGTGCGCCGTGGAAGAGCCAGTCTGGAACCGCGATGGAGCCATTAGGAACGTCTTTGTTCTATATGTAAAGTGTCTTGAGACAACTTGTTGTGATTTGGCACTATAATGAAATTGAATTGAATTCAAAGTCCTACACCAGCTGTTGTCTGGATTTCTCTCATTTCTCTCAGACGCGGCACTCTTGAGAGGCAACAGCAATTAGACGAGAAAATAATGGTTTAAGGAGCTGAGGAAAGTGTAACCGTTTCATACACCATCTGGTTGAGCTGTGGCAGGTACTAGGAGAGCCTAATTATAATAGTACCATGCCAAGGCATGGTACTATTATAATTATCCATACACATATTATGACAGACAACAAGTCCAGATTTACCAGCCATGCCAGCGGCAGTTTATCTAGACAAATAGACTACTAGACAATCCCAGTGATGCCAGGGTAGCCATATTTAAAAGCTATATTAACAGTTCAGCACTTCAGGGTGGCTAGAGCTATCGGTTGGGAAATGGAAGGTTACCGGTTCAATCGCGGTTCGGTCACCGGCTCCGCCTGGGTTATGCTGTAGGCCTATATAAGTGTACCAATGACCACTTTGGCCTCCAGGAGAAACGAGAACAAAAACATACTTCATCGCACAATGGTGTCACTTGCCAAAAACAAACGTATTTTCCATCTAACAATGCATTAAGTATTTACCCTCTGTTCTCCTTTGAGAGAGACTGTACTGACTGTACTGTGGACCCTCTTAAAGTTATTTCAAGTGCAACAACAACTTTTAAGGTAGCTCTCCACCAAACAGACTAGCAGACTAGCAGTCGAATGAAGTTCCTGACTGGCAGTCGAATGAAGTCGGGAGATCAGTCGGTTGAAAGGTAGTGTGAAAAAAATGTCCTGAATTCACCTGAGAGCCGACAACCGACAGACGGCTACTATGGTGCTAAAAATAGCCTATGGCTTGATGTCTTTTTCAACAACAAGCCCGCTGCTATCCGACGGTCAAATGGTAGCCTGATTCAGTCAAATTATTATGACAGAGGTGGGTGGAAAATACGAGTGGAGGCTCTGTTAACCATCCTATTTTGGGCATGTTATTATAGGCGAAAGTTAAAAGAATCCTATTTTGGGCATGTTATTATAGGCGAAAGTTAAAAGAAGAGAAAATCGCGCAAATAGACGATCTACAAGCTCACAACAGGTTGCACCGTGGAGTGTTGTGAGCTTGTAGATCGGCTATTTTTGCCAAACGGCACCATTGCACAATGAAGTATAAAGTAGGGATTATGTGTTTAAGGGTTTAAAGAAGATCTCTGCGTGTCATACTTCGTTAGAATCAAAGAGCCAGAAAGCTTGGACTGGCTGCCAAAAGGCGCCCAGTTAAAGCTCCTTCAAGTCCCTCACCATGCTCCACAGACTACCAGAGTGAGTGCCAACAGTGTATGTCAGAGCACCAATAAATGTAAGCGACAGGACCCAAGTGCACACGCACAAAATTAGATAGACAAGGCAGGTGAGATGAGGCAGAAATGGATGCAAGCAGACAGACATAATATTAAATTATTAAATAGCCACCCCCCCCCCCCCCCCCCCCCACACACACACACACACACACACACACACACACACACACACACACACACACACACACACACACACACACACACACACACACACACACACACACACACACACACACACACACACACACCTTAATAGTCTCTAGCTGTACAACCAAAACAAAACCATGCATGGATAATTGGAGGTTCTGAATTTAAGATGACAAGTCTTGAAAGCATCCGAAGCAAATCAAATATTCCATATTCTTTTGGGACAAACACGTGAGCGGCAGTTCGTGACACTGAGAAATATCAGTTATTCATTTCATAACAACTTGCTCAACCTGCCAGTTCACTGAGGTAGCAAATGTGTAATTGCAATCTCAAACACTGCATGTAAATGTAAATACTGCAATAAAATGCCCTCAGCTCCCTCAAATGATCCTTAAGTAATTTGTCGGCCGGCATTATCAGAAAACACCTGCTGCATCCTGTTCATGCACCAATGAATTCATTAATAGCCTACTGTAATTGACTTATGGTTGAAAGACCTTTTGTGGTGCTACAGTATAATGTAGGAGACTCCTGATTTATAGTTGCGTGTTCTCACACCAAAAACAGCAGATCTACAAGCTCACAATGTGAGACACAGTGAGCAAACAATTACATGAGAATCAACAGAGCAACAAGAGAAATAAGAATAATAAAAGGTTCATAAAACTTAATGAATCACCTGAAATCCATCTTGACAGCAGTAGGCCTACTACAAATCTTTTACTTTGGCATCACAAAAAAATGCTTTTCAATTTGGGCATTATCATTTTAGGGCCACAATTCACATAAAGATATCCATGCCTATGAGGCAGGCCCTCAACTGAAACATGTGACATCTACTGGACACATCTGACAAACCTTTGGTCCATTTGCTGTCCTTGCATAGAATATGGTGGGTAGAAAGACAGCAGGAAATAAACGATTCAAAAAATGCCCTTTTCCTTAGGTGGCAGATGTGTGAGGACCATGTGTACCCCAAGACACCTTCCTAACTGGGGCCACTCTCTAGAGCATATACTGTAAACTAACAGTAAAGTGGAAAAAAGATGTTCAATACGTTTATTCAGCAGCCGGATAGAGCACCAAGGCATCACACGTTTCTTGAAATTGTTGGGCTGGTTAATTTTCTCTCTAAAGTCAAAAGCATTCTAATTGCCAGGTCAAAGCAGATAGCAGCTGGATGCAAATAACAAGAGGTAAAGTCCGAATATTCTGAGGTTTTAGATGCATGTTATGAATCATTAGTGGCCTACATTCTATACAGTGAAGATAAACTTCACTGTAGTGCTTGGATCTCTCCTCTTTTTCAAGTTTTGGTTCTTAACTTTTATCTCCATTGAGCACCTGGCTGGTTGATCTCTCTCCCTCTCAAGTAAAACTTCTGTTGGCATTTCTTATCTAGTGCTGTTGTAAAAATGATGAAATTCCATAACTGTCATTTGGATGAGAGAGCTTACCTAGAGCTGATGAAATCAGGTGTTCGGTGTGATACACTGCTTAGTTCATACTTGAGGCTCAATTTCTGGAGGTCATGCTGCTTTCACATGTATGGGGTAAAAAGAAGAAATGGATACAAATTGCATGCTCTACTTCAGGGGTGCCCAAAAGGTAGATCGCGATCTACCAGTAAATCACAAAGGCTATGAAGGTAGAACACATAAGATGCCCCTAAAAATGACTATTAAAATATTTAAAAAATATGTATAAACAAAAATGACATAATCTCTCCCCTTTTGGGCATCTGCCGCTTGAATTAAGGTGACTTGATTGATTAACATCAAGAAGTCAGCTCCCTTAACGGCTTCTATATGCAAACCCCCAATGCAACGCTTTTGTTTTCAAGTGTTGCACACAAACGTCAGTACCATACAAAGTTATATAAAAACGTGAGAGGCAAAGAACCCTACTGTACCACTTCCATACAGAATGGAAGACTTTTTTCCCCCCACTATTTCCCATTCCTAGTGCGTTTGTCTTATATGTAACGCCAGCGCCGCTATTCCAAAGCCCCCCAGGAACATTTTTGAAAGTATTTTCAGCAATGGGATTGGTAGTTCTGAAGTCAAAAGAGTGTGGGCACCCCACTTCTAAATACATCCACTATTTCTCAAACAATCCTTACATTTCCAGTCACTGATGACCCTATTACTTAGTTTAATCTTTACCCATGTTGCAATTAATTAATCACTTGCGCTGTGATTTTCTTTCCAGAAAATCTATCAATCAAATCCACCCTTTTCTCTTCTAATAAATAGGTGTTTTTGTAACTGGCGATTGTTTTGCCTGGTTGCCCAGAGGAATCATTTTGTAATCTGTCATCTTAAAGGCATACAAGAAAGAAGACTTAATTGCATCTTCTGTGTGCCTCTCGTGAACACTTGCGCTTCAGGTTAGTGAAATAATTAAACACACACACACACACACACACACACACACACACACACACACACACACACACACACACACACACACACACACACACACACACACACACACACACACACACACACACACACACACACACACACACACACACACACACACACACACACACACACACACACACACACACACACACACACTTTCTCCCAGTGTGTTTCTCCCAGTGTGTGTGCAGCTTGCAATTTGAGCTTTTCTATTTCTGCACCCAGCAGGGGAGCGTAGATTGTGCTCAGAGAAAAGTGGTGGGGGTAGCTTTCTTTCTAAAAGCCACATCAAAGCACAAAACCATAGCAAAATCCTGGGTTTCCGACAGAATGACTGGTGATGAAAGTGTTCAGAAATGACATTTTATAATGCTACAGTATGTAGCAATCCCAAATGGCTCCAATACGCCCACTTCTTTCAGATGAGCCTTTTTCTTATGCTGGGACACCTGTGTCTAGTTTAAAGCTCAGGGGAGAATGGATTGTCTGTCAGGGGCACCATTATTGACAGAGCATCTGTGAGAGACCATCCATACACACACACACACACACACACACACGCACACACACACGTGTTAGCGTCATGTCCAAGGGGTGTACTTGTACATCAAGCAGTCTCCTCACCCATGGGCCACATGGGAACAGTTGGTTCACAAGGGTACTTACTTACACATCCAGTTTTTCTTTAATGATAACATGCAATGCTGCAGCACACAAACCTTTACTAAAGGGCTATCAGTGGAGCCATAGTTGTTGGGGGAGGGTTTGGATTTAATTTCCTCACCTATATCTGCTTAACCATTCCATGATTCAAACTGTGGTTTTACAACCACAAACACTATTGCCTCAAGGGTGCCTAAGACCATGGGTAGTCTCTTGAGACAGACAGTTAGCTCACACTATATACAAATGCTTCCGCGTACAACGGAAGCGCTGAAAGAGTGCAAGCGGATGTTCGATTCCCCCCGCAATTCCGTTTAGTCTTAGCAGTCGCGTAAATTTGTCCTACTGTAAATCTAATTTGTCGAAGCATATATCTAGCTTCCTGCTTAGCAGAAAAGGAAATTCAAAAAGATATTTTTTCTTGAACGGAAACGCACCGCATCTGTAAGCGCTTTCAGTGGGCGTAGTTACAGACTTGATGTAACATTCAAAGATTGTGGAATAGTTGTCTGGCTTGAGAGACTAAGGCAAAGCAGACACTTTCACAGCAACAGTAAATACTGTACCAAGAAGTTCTATCCAACAAGGACAATCAGGTGAAGATGAATACCCTCTTAGGAGTCATTGGAACAGTATCGATCAAACTAATCTACTGAATAAATCTTCTTTCAACAGCTCTTTTATTGGGAACTATAAATTCACTGCCTGGGAACTATAGATTTATAATGGTGACTTTGTAAAAGGATCGATCTAAAGGAGCTGTCAAGACTTAATCAGGCTTTTTAGATGATATGTTTTTCAAAATCACTTCCTCGGTTTATCAACTCTTGACATGAGGCTCAGTAGGTGAACATATTCTAATAAACCAAATGTTTTATTTAACCACGTATCCTATATCATGACATAACTACATGTCCAACAAACCAAACTAATCGGTTGAGAATTCAGCAAGCTATGATTATTTTAATTGTGGAGAGACCTCCTGCTTCAATAGACATACATGGGTCATCCATGCTTTAGGAGGTACAGCTCTCCCCACAAAATATAGTGGCCACGATGATGCAATGTCGCTCCAATCAGCGGCCGATGAGGTAGCTACAAAACTGACCCTGAACAGGAAATGGGTATGCCACCTTCTGGAAAAGGGAAGTACAGTTACGCACATAGTCTAATGCTGATGATTAATATTTCCAGGAGTTCCATTTATTTATTGTAAATAGTTTTGGGCCATTAACACAGCATAATCAATGGGAAGGAAGATGAACTCATGTTATCATCACACCTGAGTACTATTTACAAACACTTAGTGTTAAATTGAGTCTAAAACAAGGATAAAATGTTGAATTCTACTCCTTTTAATGACTAGCCCTGGATTAAAGATTAGTGGACAAATGTGTAAATGAAAATATCTAACTAAAGATAGGTCATTTATTTTGGTAAATTACTGAAAGCTAGGCTTGGACATATCATTGAACTATTGAATATATTATTTGAATATAATATTTCTGGCTGATAGCTGCTTCTGCAGACATCTGCTGTTTTTATTACTGGCATCTAACCCATGATGATAAGCCATAGTCCTACTGCACTGCTTTAGCACATAATTTAACTTTACAAATATTGAAATTAAACTATTCTATTCTGCCTGCAGCCTAGATAAAATGTTATGTCTTGACAGCTAAGGGACTCTTCCATAAATTCATAATCAACCAGGAAAAACATTGTTACATAAACGATCCAAACTTTGCCCCTGGTTTAACTAAAACACAGTACCAAAATACTTCATTAGTTTCCCATTTGAACCAGGGAAAAAAATTAAAAACATCATTATGCAAATAATGCTGTCATGCCTTTGGTGTAACTAAAATATAATATGTACGCATTTTCTGTCTCAGACAATTGAAAACGGTGTTGACACATTGATTGGGTTAAGTATATTATTTTCTAGGCAGGAGATAACACAGTGATACTGTTGTTATTATCATGGGGCACTCTCCAGGGCAATGACAAACTTCAGCCCTCCTGACCTGTGTGCATCTTAATGCCGACTCCTGGTTCCATCCTTTCCCCGACAGTCTGTTGCATGCCTTTACCCCATAATTAACACATTCAATCGGGGAACGCATCTCTGGGATTTTAGATTTCTTTGGCTATTCAAAATCGTGAAACTTTGCGCAAATCTTTGAATATATATTCTACAAATATCTTCTAAATCCTAACCATTTTTTTGAGCGGTGCAACCGCTCCTATAAGAGGGTTTAGGACCCATCCGTGGTGAAAGTTTTTCTTTCCGTCGTGAACATTTTTCTTTCGCTGTGACGCCATGCTGTGGAAAACACGCCCATAGGCTAAACTTTGCAGGACGTGCTGTGATTGGCTAGCGAGACACATGATGAAATTAACTTCAAACTTCGCAGACGCACTGTGATTGGCTAGCGAGACGCATGATGAAATTAACAATAATGTAAAAAATGTAAGCACGTCACTTCGCAGGACGTGCTGTGATTGGCTACCGAGATGCATGATGAAATTAATAACTCATAAATAGCACCGCTCACTTCAAACTGGGTGTGATCTTTTCATTTGTTGCTATATCAGTGGTTCTCAAACCATGTCAAGGACCCCCAAAATGTGTATTTGAACGCGGACCCCCATCTCAAAATATTTTGTTCCAGGGACCCCCCAGAGGCAAAGATTTGAGTTACAAATGTTAGCTTTAAAAATATATATATTCAAAGATTTGCACATATTTTCAAGATTTTTCGAGTGGTTACACAGATGCGTTCCTGGTTTGAATGGGAACGGTGTTACAGTGTTGAACATCAGGCTGTGCCCACCTTACGTTGAGCTCTACTGTTCCAAGTTCCAACCCAGTGTTCTTCCCCATGTCAAGAGCAGCATTGGTGTGTTAAACCATGCATGTCCGTTAGACTTTGACTTTCAAGTCTGTGGTTTCCCGTTTTCCTGCCAGTGTTTGTTGCAGTTCTAAAGAAAGACAAGTGTTGCTATGGTGAATCGTGTCTGTGTGCCGACTAGACCTTGACTTTATCTATGTCTATGGTTGACATGGGCAATTCTTCCTGAAGCATCATACTTCCTCCAGTCTGGCAACAGTGCTGGTGCTCCTTCCAGTCCTGCAGGGACAACAAAGAGGACCACTGGGATGAGCGTTAGGGGGAAATGCAATATTGTACAGCAAAAAAAGGTGATCAGCTGAATCAGACAACCACTTACATACAGCAAGGTGCAGAATCAAGCAGTGTGTCAGTAAATCTTTATATTCAATTGTATTTCACTCACATGTATGCATGCGTATACTGAAAAAGGAATTGTGTAGAAGCAGCTATGTGCATATCTTGCAACTCCTGTCACAATCGCAATTGAACAAAGCAAATAAGATTCATGGAAAATGTGATGATTTGCTTGGAAAAGAAAAGAAAGACTAGACGCGTCGCAATTCTGGGAAATTGCAAAGTGGTTGCGCTGACGGGTTGCGGCCGCCGGGACTTGAGGAATACGCCTGGAGGAATACCGTTGGAGGCCGCGCGACGTGCGATTCGAATTCGGTGCCGATCGGATCCCGTGTTCGTGACACGTGCCGTTTTGATTTGAGGAAAAAGGCCCCTCCCACTAAAGAAACAGGCCCCTCCCACAAATGTAGCGGGCCAATGACATCATCATGTCACTCCTGAGATCACTTGCGTTTCATTTTGAGAGGATTGATCCCCCCCAAAATAATGTTTTTGCATCAAACGGTTACATTTTGTGCATTTGTGGCGCCCCCTATGGACCAAAGTGGAAAAGCTTTTCGGGATCCGTTGAATAAACCACCCTTAAAGTCAATGGGGAAATTTAATGCACTAATAAATCAATATCAATTAAACTATCTAACCAATCTCTTAGCAAAATGATAGTGCACGATTCCCGGTGAAGCCGGTCATTTTGACATATGGCACGAGTGTGGGAAAAAAAACTGTGGGAGGAGTAGCGTGCCAAAATAAAGTTTATCTAGAAAGAAAGAAAGAAAGAAAGAACTAGAAAACGTGCTCCTCGGAGCACAGGTCCCCGCCAGGTCAGGTAGGTTATTGTGGCCTCCTGGTGGCGCTATAATAGGCCAATGTGAAAAGGGTGCCATTTCTTCTTAGGCCTTTCATGGAAATCGGACACTGCATTCATGATTTGAGGCATTTTGTTCCAAAAATGTGTTTTGCAAAATTAGACCTGCTGGTGGCGCTATAACAGGCCAATGTGAAATGGGTGGCATTTCTTCCTCGGCCTAGTGGGAATGTGCGTGTGAAATTTCACAGAAATTGCAAGCTGCGTTCATGATTTGAGGCATTTTGTTCAAAACGGACCAATCCTGCAAACTTTGGAAGCTAACCTTAGCCAATCAGGATGGAATATGGGAAATCGGACAGATCCAGGTTGATCACATGACTATAGAGATACTGTGTACCAATTTGCATGACGTTTGGATATAATCTGTAGGAGTAATGTAAAAAAATAATCACACCCAGTGTGAAGTGGGCGGTGTGGTCACAGTGGTCATCACAGTGATGGAAGTTCACTTAAAGAAAAGTAATATTGTGGACCAACCATTGTACACCCCTAACTTAAAAAAAAACATTTGTGATTCCAAGAGTGATTCACTTAAAAAAAAAAACATATTTGTGTTTTTTTTAAGTGCATAGTCCTATTTATAGGGCTATGCACATGTGTCATGTTTCACTAGCCAATCACAGTCCTGAATAGACTGTGATTGGCCAATCACGGTGCAGGGTTAGGGGGGTACACTGGTGGCCAATCACAGCGCAGGATTGGGGGGTGCAAATATCCAAACCTCACATATAGGGGCGGTTTCACCGCCCAAAAATGTGTTTTGCACAAATCGGCCTCCTGGTGGCGCTATAACAGGCCCATGTGAAAGAATTGGGGCAGAGGTTCTGAATTGGCATCCAGGGAGTGTGTGTGCACAGTTTCGCAGCGAGCGGGCCAACGGTGCCGGAGATTAGCTGGTAACACACGGACAGGACACACACACGGACGGACGGACGGACAAGGGGTAAAACATACTCTCTCGCCATGACTTTCGGCCTGGCGGAGACAATAAAGATTATCTATTACTAGTCTGGTTGCCCTATTCGGGCAACCACACTAATAATCAATCAATCAATACAAACTACTGCCAAAACAAACCCCTAAGGCAATACTGAGGTGTCTTCTCAAGGTCTACTGATAGATAATGATGTCTCACCTTCCTCTGGCAGAAGGTAGAGCAGTAGTTGACCTTGTGACAGCCTGTGCATTCACTCATGGCCACCCGCCCGCAGTTTACGCACATTTGCTGTGGGGTGAAGGTAGCAGTGTATGAGAATATCAACTTAATACATCATCCAATCCTCCTTAAGAGAAGGAAAATAATCCACACACAGAGCTTTTTGAATCATGTATGGAATAACAAATATTGCCCCCTTCCCCTGAAGGAAAAGAAGAAAGTGTATATATATATATATATATATATATATATATATATATATATTTCTTTTTTTTAATTCCTTGACTGCAAGCTATATAGGAATGTTGACTTTGAAACGACTTCATGGATCACCATAGATATATTATAAAACAACCCACACTCGGCTGGTGATGCCAAATAACAGCACAGTATGCATACACAAAGTCACACATGTCACCCCTAAAGCCTAACTTTGCACGGCCGTGTCGCATTGTTAGCTAAAAAATCTGTTATTTATGGTGAGCGACACCATCCTATGACAGAGAAAAGATTATGCTTCAGGCATTTCCTTTGATAAGATCATACATAAATCATGCTACAGTAGATAGTTCTTACTGCATTGACACTATACTGTAGCTGTCACTGCTCTAGCCTCTGATACATCAGGACAAAAGACAGGCTCCAGGGACAACTAAGGGACATGACGTGTCAATGTGTCAGATATATCCATGCTCATCCGCTCCACCCGCTTCCCACACACTAGTTATCCGATGTTAAACGTCATCCGGCTTCAAGGTTGATGTATCATTCCATATTGTTTATGTGTTGGAGGCAGAGATATTTTAAGTCACGCTGACAGATTTACCCTTTGAGAGGAAATAACCAATTCAAAATTGGGACCTACTTTACATAACAGCAGGAAATCGGCCCACACAGAGCAAACTGGGCGTGAATAGAATGCAGCCTGGGGTCATCTGGTAGAGTTCTGCTAGTTATGCCAGGGACTCGGCTCATTACGAAGTTGGATTTGCCTTTACAGTCAGGGCTTCCCTATGATTTTAAACGGCTGTACAGGAAAGCCTTTTGTGACCAATTAATTTCTGACAGTATTAGATACAGATGTAGTTAGATATAGTCACACAGTTTTATAATAGTTTAAATTGGCTTAAGTTTATTGTATGAAGCAAATAAGGATAATTTATTCATTACTATCATTACTATTAATTCACTATCTATTAATTCACAAAACCTGTGTCTGTTTGTCTGTCTGTCTGTACCGGGCATAACTCTGGCGGCGTGTGAGAAAATCTGAGATAATCCTGAGACTACATCAGGTAAAGGAATATTGCACAAACGGGTGGACATGTATTCCCAACTTGCATCGTTGCCGACTTGCGTGGTACCGAAGGCCGCAGGGCTTCTTATAATTAATGTGCAAATGTGCAGTTACATAAAATGCCTCAAAGGGGTGAGCTAAGAAGATTTACCTGGTGATCTTGACACGGTTGTACACAAAAAGATTACCCTCCCCTTTTTGTTCCTCTTTTACAGAGCATTAAGAGCGATATATTTATTTTATTCTGTGGTCAGACTGTTATACAAGGCCTGAACACCGCCTGTCGCCAGGCTGGCCTGCCACACTGGAACACTTTCCTTTATGACAGACTTTCCTATGTGGATTTACCATGTGGATTTTACCTTATGCAGACTATCTTCCTATGTAGACCCACCGATGTGTTTATCTTTTTTTTTAACCTCATGTGGACTATATCACTAGAACGCAAGCCTACACGTCTATACCGTTCTAGTGCTGTACCTCATGTACGAAACCTGCTGCTATCTTTTTTCAACCATACCTTATGCCTAACCTCATGTACATATCTACAATTTTTGCACCTTATATCTAATCTCAGGTACATACCTATTGTACTATTTTTGTAATCTATGTAAATAAATGAATTAAATAAATAAATGAAATATGTGTAATATTTGATTTTTCTTTTGACCAGTTTCTTTCCCGTTTTCCTCCTTAACTCATTCACTGCCAATGAAGACTTTTACAACTTTTTTTCCCAAAGGCCCAGACTGCTAAGGACAACTTTTACGACTTTGTGTGTTTTTTGGTGTTTCTACTAAATGGCACTCAGAACCAGGAAATCACGTGATCCCAAGATTTACCGCTCCATTCATTTCCTGGTTAACGTATTTGGCAAATCGCCTGTATCTCGCCTTCTGTGTTTTAATGTATTTTTGACGAGACATGCTATTTTCAACGGCCTATAACAAGCGAAGCACAGGGAATCCCCCCATGATTAGCAACTATCAGGGGATCGATCATACTGGAGATTAATATTCTGTGACTACTTGAAAAGGTAAGGGGGAAAAATCGCTGGCAGTGGATGATTTATTTATGTATTTATTCTGACAGTGAATGAGTTAATCCCCCTCTTGAAAACTATGAATGATGGAGCTTCCACACAAAAACATACTTCTTTACACCTGCAAACCTGTGATTTGACAATAAAGTTGATTCTGTCATATTGTCAGGTAAAGCTTTTAATAACTGATAAATTGTCTTCTTTCTTTTGTAATCTTGAATTTGAATTCATAGCCAAAATTAGATTTTTATATGAAACAGGATGATGTGCTATCATCAGTATTTTAAGTCCCATAAATTATTTAATATGTTAAGACTTTCCCCCAGAAAGTATTTACCTTTATAATTCATGTTAAATTATGGGCTAATTCTTTGTTACATTTTATTATAAAATTATTGGTTTATTCTATGCTTTATTATAAAATTGTTCTAATGTGTCTATTCAAAAGTGTTTTTTTAATTCTTTTTTTAATTTATTTTTGAAAGACACTGAATATTTACTCGTGTTATGTTTATGAATCTGACACTGTGTGGGTGGCTGTAAATCGAAGGGGGAGATTCAAACTAAATCGTATCCCTTAAGTCCATGGTTCAAGTGTTTTCAGATGTATGGTGACAGGACTGCATCCCTGGGAGGATTTCTGTTCTTTCCAAATAAATATTTTATTTTCCCTTGAATGACAGGATGGTGTTACTATAGTCTCCAGACTAGGCTGTTTCTCAATATCAAGATCGTAAAGACAGGAGTTGCGACCTTGGGAAGAATGTACTTGTCAAGTTAACTCACGGAGAATGTTCTCTCAAGGTCATAAGACCAGAAAACGCATACTCATTTAAGACAGATTTGTACTTGAAGTGGCGTGATCGCCCACTGCAGCTCACGGCCTTAATGAGCTACTGTATGTGTTTCAGTCAAAACAGCAGGACTTCACATGAAAATTTCAAGTAGGCTCTATCTTGATATCAAGTTTAAATGACAAAATTCTCGCCTAAAGAAATTTACATTTTGTAATATTACAGTATGTCAAAACGTTGTTGTGAGTTTACTCCTCCATCATTGCTGCTGGTTGGTGCAAAATCCATTCTGGGATATTTGGCTGTCCCAGGTTCACAGAAGTCCTATCCCAATGCATCCTTGATAAAGTGAGCGGATCAAGTTCACATCTGGGAATTTGTAAATGAACTTGGCTCGATGCAAACTTTTGAATTGTGACAATACTGATGAAGCTTCACAGGTTCACGAGGACTCAAGTACAGACAAGTGAAATAATTGAGAAACGGGACACGTCGTGCCACTTTAGACACATCTCTAATGTGATAATGTGATAATGTGATAACAGTCACCTTACAAAACTTCTCCATAAAGGAGGCCAATGTGTGAACTAGAAAGATGTGCTCCTCTGAGCGCAAGTCTGGTTGCCTACCCCACGGCTGTGTCAGTCATAGGGCGCAGCTGTCAGGGCACGAGGAAACTGTGGGGGGAAAGACTTTGTATGACAGACCCTCAACATGCTATTCCAATTTGGGTATGACTGGATGCTGCGTTCCATATGGCTGTTTTAGTAAGAAATGTCCATAAATTTGTCAAAGGCAAACGGTATGTTTGCGTATCAAAACCTCTTGCAAACTTTGGAAGCCAATCGTAGCCAATCGGAATGGTCTTTGACATTGATCTGATATTGATCACATGACTTCAGAGAGAATGTGAACCGATTAGTGTGAGATTTGGACCAAATCTGTAGTAGAAGTAGTAGTAGCAGTAACACAAAATGGTGGAAAGTCTAGCCAGGCGGAAATTAGCGTGGCCAAAGAATCCAGGGGGGTAAAATAGGATTGACCTATGGTTCAAGAAGCAGTTGTTATAGCGTCACCTTGAGGCCAGTTTGACTTCTTTTGGCCTAGTGGGAGTGCGCATGCAAATTCTCACGCTGATTGGTCGAGCGGTGCTTGAGATTAGCTGCTCATACAGACAGACAGATGGATGAACAGGGGTGAAAACATAATCTCCGCCCCTGACCGGAACTAGTAATGTTATGGATTCCGTGTGGCAAGGGGCCTTGCGTGTGTCTGTGTGTGTGTGTGTGTGTGTGTGTGTGTGTGTGTGTGTGTGTGTGTGTGTGTGTGTCACATCTGGCCACACGTACATTGATGATGATCTCTTGTCCTTGAAAGTTAACCTTGACCTCTGCGATTTCTGAGCCCCTCTTGGTCTCTGGGTCGTCTGGCTGCTGAAATGAGATATGGCTCTGGAAGGAAAGGCCGGGGGGACACTGGAGGAGACAAGACACACACACACAAACAGTTGGCATGAAAGGGCTGGGCTGCAACTAATTTTACATTTCTTATTGATTATTTCGCAGGAGTAAAAACACAGACGTCCTCCATAATTATTACAAATGGCCTTAATTTAATTAATTTAACTCTGAGAGCACTTGAGTACATTTTTTAAGTTCAATTAACACATAATTTTTCTGTGCACAAAGTATTCACTAGTAGCAGTGCCAGAGTTCAGCCTCTGCACCACCAACCAGTCGTGGAAAAAGTACTCAGATATTTTACTTAAGTAAAAGTAGCAATACCACAATATCAAAATGCTCTGCTACAAGTATAAGGCCTGTGTTCAAAATGTTACTTGAGTAAAAGTGCAAAAGTATTGGCATCAAAATATACTTAAAGTACCAAAAGTAAAAGTACTAAAATGTTTCAAAATAGCTGATCTACAAGCTCGTTTACGCTTGTAGATCTGCTATTTTCAAATAGCCTATGTATAAAATAGGCATAAAGTGGTTAAAGTATGTTTTATAGTATAATAATTAATGTCTGCAAAGTAACTACTAACTAAAGTTTTCAAATAATTGTAGCGGAGTACAATATTTGCTTCTGAGATGTAGTGTAGTAGAAGTAAAAGTATTGAAAATTGGAAATACTCCAGTATTGAAAATTGGAAATACTCCGGTAAAGTCAAAAATACCTCAAAATGCTACTCAAGTACAGTACTTGAGTAAATGTACATGTGCCGCCAACCAGAGCAGCCGGTCCACTCACCTCCCTCTTGGTCACATGACCTTTGTCCTGCCCTGATTGGGCAGCATGCTGCTTGGCCTGCTCGATGAGGGCCTTGAGCTCCTGAACGTTGGTCAGCAGTGTGTTGGCCATCTCGTCCAGGTACAACCAAGTGTTCTTCTGACTGTCGCCCATGGCTCCCACCTGGGACAGAGTCCCCACCTGCGCCACCTCCAGCCCATTGACCAGGCTGGGGGGTGGGGACGCCACTTTGGCCTGTACCACCTGGGAGGGCATGGCCAGGGCTGGCAGCGCCGTCAACACTGTGAGTGGGGGAGGAGGGGAGGATTAACCCATTAAAAAACGGGAACGCATATGTGTAACCACTTAAACCATTATTTTACACTTTGGGCTATTCTTTTGAAAGAAATCGTGTAAATTTGTGCAAATCTTTGAATATATATTTTTAAAGCAAACATTTCTAACTCAAATCTTTGCTTCTGGGGGGTCCCTGGAACAAAACATTTTGAGATGGGGGTCCGCGGCCAAATACACATCATTTTGGGTGGTCCTTGACAAGAAAAGGCTGATTATAGCAACATAAGTATTTTTAAAAAAATGATAGGATTTAGAAGACATTTGTCAAATCCCCCAGAAGCAAAGATTTGAGTTACAAATGTTCGCTTTAAATATATATATATATTCAAAGATTTGCACACATTTTCATGATTTAAAAAAAAAATAGCAGATCTACAAGCTCATAGCGCTGCACTCGGTGCCGCGCTATGAGCTTATATCTGCTATTTTTGAATAGCCAAAGAAATCTTAAAATGACACTTTCAACCTTAGAATCTGAATCAGAATCAGGTTTATTGTCACATCACAGGTTTACAAGGTAAAAAAGTGGGTGAAATTCGCTTTCGTACATCCAACGTTATTTCCATAGAAAGAAGAGGGGGAGGAAGGGTCAAGTGGGAAGGGAGATCAAACAAGAGAACAAAAAAGATTAGTAACTAAATTAGTTGAACATTTTCAAAAGATGTCCATTTTATTTCTAAAATACAACAAGAAACATAATGTCACGTTGAGAGCTTGTAGATCGGCTATTTTTGCCTCGACAACGTTGTACAGTATGATGAAGTATAAATCAGGCTTAAGTGGTTAAGACTGGGATTTGTTGGAGAATGAGGGATTCTCACACAAAGATAAAGATAGACAGACATACTGCCGATCAGAGCATGTGAGCAGCCAGATTTTGAATGGGCCGTGGAAAAAAAAAGATAGACATTTGTTGCGAACGCGGAAGGAGGCGCGGCGAAGCCGCGCCTCCGACCAAGTGGAGCTTACTATGGGTGCGTTCGGATATTGCACACCGGAGCGCACTCGCCTATTAGTTTGTATTGGCCAGTGCGCTCAGTGCTGTATTTCCGAACGCACCCTATGTAACCGTGCTCGGGTTGTGGGTGTGTGTCTCCGTGTGTGTCTCTGTGTGCGTGCACTGCCTCAGCCCTGTGTGCAGCCAAGTAAATGTCCAATATAGACGTACCATACATCAAATGAAAGGCCTTTGAAAACTGAACACACCTGTCAAGGTTGCGTTTAAGCCTGCCCCTTCCCCCGGAAGCCACGCCCCGGAGAAGGTTCCTAAAAACTCCCCATTGAAACCCCATGTTAAATGAAAAGTGCCCGAATCGCTCCGAAACTTTTTCTACCCCCCCTAAGTGGGGGTCTACGAACAAATACTTCGAGCTCGGATTTTGGCTCCGCCCCCCGGAAGTGGGTGAAACAGCCACTTCAAACACTTTGTTGAATTGTTCAAAAACATTCAAAGTTATTTTTTGGGGAATTTGTATTTTTGTAAGATGCTCCTTTTAACGCAGAATTTTTTTGGATTTTTTATATTTTTTTTTATTGGTTACTTTTTTTTAGATGATTTCTTTTCATTATCATTTAATTTTGTTGGCGTTCGCTTCCCGCGTTCGCGCGTCTTACTTGTTTTATTTATCTGTCCATATTTGGGCATAATCCAGGCACGCAGACAGATAGACCCACAACTTTAACCGTAACGTTGCTCATTTGTGTGTTCAACTAATGAACACACGCCTGCTATCAATCACTGACACTGTACATATACTATGGAAACAGTACCGAATTCTCTGAGCAACTACTAACAGTACTGTATTTCATGACCCAAAAATATTGATCGTTTACAATCAAGCTGTCAAAAACAACCTTCCTGGCCGGCAGCTCTACTGCCCGGGAGGACTGAGCAGGATCCCCCGCCCGGCAAGATGTCACGTCGGGACTGAATAGAGCACAGCTTGTTGACTCAAATACCAAATTCAGGGGCTTGTTTTGTTTGTAAGCACAAAAAACGGATAGCAAATGTCAGTAACCTCTCCAGTGTTCATTTAACTGTGTTCAAAATCAGTTCCTGTGCCTCTGCAAGGGCTTGTGTGTGTTGCTGGTTCCCGGGCGGTTGGAGCTGGATGAATCAAGGAGTCAACTGTACACCTTGAGGCTGGCACACAGTAGTAGAACAAAACAATCCTACAGAACAACATCAACGCTGATTGGCTGTCAAGATGTGAAAGGTGAAGCGAACATCACCTCATTTGGAATTTTTCAGCTGGAGCGAAGACTCAGAAGCAACAAAATGCTTTATTCACGTCACCCAGTGAATACACAATATATACCCCCCCCCATTGCAGCACAATAATGATATTTTATTTTAGCCCCACTAACGAGAGTACAAGGTTCTACAAATGGCAATGCTGGTCTGTTCAAAGCACTTAGGTCTGTGGTCCTATAACCAACCGGTAGAGAATTATTGAGCAGGAGTGTCATCATAAATAGCCTTGCTGTGTAAGGAATGCAATAAAAGTGAGGGCGAAAAGAACAAGTTTGAAACTGTGTCTGTCAAAGTTGTCCTTGCTCAGCTCCCAACCTTGTATCGACTGTTGAAATACATTTCTGTCTAGAGGCCTGAAATGAAACTGGGTAGGAAGTAAGGGGGAGCTAGGGAAAATAGGCCAAATAGTCGCTCCTATAACACACACACTTGTGGTACTTGTGTGTGGAGGTACACAAGTACCTCCACACACACACACACACACACACACACACACACACACACACACACATAGTACCTCTGCAGGAAACAACCCAGTAACCCAGATTACTGTTTTAGAAACCAGAGGGAAACGGAAGCAGGTCATTCTCATGCAGGACTCATGTATTGCCTCGTCCCACAGCAGGTAAGATACTGTACATAGATTTGCCTTGACAACTAATCACATCCACTGTACTGTACCACAACATGTGCGTTAGGGCATTAACCCAAAAGTCAGGGCGTCTATGTCATTAACACGAGTTGACATTCACAGAGAGAAGTCAACGAGTCGTCGTTGTTTTTTATTCTTGTGTGTGTGTGTGTGTGTGTGTGTGTGTGTGTGTGTGTGTGTGTGTGTGTGTGTGTGTGTGTGTGTGCGTGTGTGTGTGTGTGTGTGTGTGTGTGTGTACAGAATGCAACCTGTAAGTAGGATTGGTTATTCATAAAGGACAGGAGTGATTCTGCCCTTTTCCAACTAGGGATGGTGTTACGCTCATTTTCAGGGTGACTGTTGGCAGTTCTCAGATTGAATGTAAAACATTCATTAACAAGCGCGTCAATGTGCAAGGAGGTGTTTGATTGGTTGAATTGATTGATTGATTGATTGATTGATTGATTGAATACTTTATTAGCAGTTTGCAAAAAAAGCACAGGAAAGTACAGTTCAATACAAGGTCTGCTAAGAGGATTTTAAACCCAAGAAAGCCTATGGCTTGTTTCCATCGGGGTCCTTTGAAGAGGTGCGCAGCTGACCTGCACTTTATCAAAAGCCGCAAACTTCATCCTGTTTGATTCAAACCCAACATACGGTATATGTATCATATCTCTGCTGTCCAGCGCGAACCTGCTAACTCCAAAACGCTCATTGTTCAGGAAACGAAAAAACTGAAAATTTTCAGGAAATGAAGAAAACCTTATATTTTTAAAACAAAGCAATACTGCCTCATCAAAGTTGGTATAGTGACTTTATATATTGTCAGATACTTGCATGTGTCATTATATTATCAACACTTTACCCAGATCGCGGGTAAATCAACACTTTACCCAGCGCAAGTGGAGTTAGTAGTTTCAGACGAGCAGAAATCAAGCTGAAATGGAGTTAGGTGTCCAAACAACAATAGCTCCACTCGCTGCTGAGGGAGAGGTTTCAAAATGGTACAAATTCCCAAAAGCTAACAATGGATCTCCAAGCTCACAATGCATCACAACAATGTGTGAATTAATGCCTTGATGCTTCATGACACTTATTATATAGGCCTACAATAATAAACAGGACTTTAAATATTACAATAACTTCTGCAAAGAGGTAGTAAAACTAGCGCGGCAGAAATGCTATGAACGTCTTTCTTCTTGTCACATTGCTCTCCTCATTAAACACTTCATAGATTTTAGAAATGTAATTACTTGTTTTCATAACATTAGCGTCAGTGCTAAGTTTGATAAACAGGTACACTGCATAGTTTTAAAAGAGTACGGGGAGTTTGTATCCGTGTTCCTCCTCTTCGTTCACTGCGCAGCGCGCTTTACTCATGCTGTGAAAAGGCAGCACTGGAGAGGAGAGGGGGGAGTTGTTTGTTTTTGACGGACAGTTTGAGGATCCAATGGAGTTGGGAGTTTTCGTCAGAGGCGCTTTTTAATACTTTTCATTGGTTCAAATGTTTAGATTTTTTACACAGACGTAAAGGGTGTTCAATAGCGTTGATTTATGAAAAGAAAAAAAAAAGATGAAAATGGAGTTAGCTGGTTTGTCCTGGACACCGACGATATCCAATGTTGCTGGCCACCATGGAATCTATAATATTGACATCAAAACAAAAACGGTAGGCTTCATAGAGGGGGATCGCTTTGTAGGGTTCATTTTCTTTTTTAAATACAAGTTTTTGATCAAAAACCGTTGCAGGAAACTATATGGCAGTGGAAAACATTTCCAGAAAGATAGATGACTGTTTAATGTTACTGAGACGCTAACCTCGCATCACCAGGCTTTACACACGTGAAATGTCTGAAATACAGATCGACCACATTGTGGAACTGCATATTGTGCTGCCGTCAGGCTTTCTGTTTTCCCCGCTTCCCTAGTAAAATGTACCAAACAATGTAAGGTACAATGTTATGTTATATTTTGGTTTTGAGTAGGCCTTGTAATGTGTCTGTTGATTCTTGTTTCTTGCAAGTTCTCTGCATGTAGCCTGCTGTCTCTTGCACATTTTAAAGTTGGAAAGAAATGTATTACAGGCCAAGAAAAATACAGAACACATGCCGTTATTATTGTATTTCTTTGTTGAAAGTAATCGTTCTGCTGCACTGTAGTCAGGCCTGAGTCATTCTGCACTTAACTGTGTACAATAACGTTATTTAATAAAAGTTGCTCATTGTAAAAGACAGACAAGTTGCAAAAATCTGAAGTCGAAAACGCCTTTCGCCTCCTATATGAAGGTGTGCACAATGTGTAGGTGCATGTGCATCTCCCTGGTTTCTCTCTCACGTCCTCTCACTCACTGGGGTGAGGGCTGCAGCAGCAGGTGGCTGAACATGAGGCGTGTGTGGCCTATTTCTGCTTCAGTGGATAGTGTGTGTGTGTGTGTGGGGATTCATCTTCCTCCAGCTGGATGGACTGAGGAGCTTGGTGTAAAGTAGCAGTAGCTAGCCAAAGCAATGGCACTAGGTGAGCCAGGGGCCCATGGGGAATAGGCTGGCCTCTGGCCCGCATCCAACCACAGGAGCTTCACCGCTCCAGAAGGGGAGTTCTAGACTTGACAGTGAAAGCACGTTCCGTGCAACCAGACCTGACACAAAACGAGTAGTCTACACTAGAGTGTGCAATTGCGTATGCACATCAATGCGTGAGTATGTCATTATTCCAACAATTACCTGTACACTTTAAACCCCAATGACCCAGAGCTGGCATCCATTGCATGAGCCTCTTCGGTCCCACAGTCATACCGTGGGACCAGAAAAAAGGAGCAGCCTAATGCACGGTGCTACTGCTTACTGTATGTGTGCTCCCATTGATTGGACAGAGATTAGGAGTCTTGCCTGCCATAACTACTAGATGAGAGGTCCAGAAGTTAAATATCAGTACACTTAAGGGATTTTGCCATTTACTCAGCCCTAAAGACAGCTTTTAGGGACAAACTCACTCAGTATCACTAACAAGAGTAGGAACAGCCTGTGCATGTGACTTGTGTGTAAAACAGACATGCCCAGTCTGTCTGCAAGGGATTTTCCCATCACTGGATAACACAGCCCAATTTACACTGTCCTAAATTCACACTGCCACACAAGGCACTCAAAACAGATTTGGTGCAAGTGTGTGAGTATGTGTAAATGTGCATTCATTCAGGGACATTCAGCAGGGCTCTGCTGCTCCCCCCACCCTATCTATGTCTATAACACCACCATAATTCACTTGATGGACAGGGGTTAGTCTTGTTCACGACGTTGAGGTAAGGTGATCAAAAGCGTGACAGCTCCACCTGTCAATCAAGGTGCATGTTCTAGCGACATCCCATGTGAACGGCCGTGTCCTGATAAATCAGAGTGCTCGCTGGGGGACTTTTCAAATAGCCAATCAAGGCAGCTCGACTGGAGTGTCCGCTGTGTGTGAACGGCGAGCGGTGGAGAAGCGATGCGATCAGAAATTGCTTGCTGAATTATTCATGCCACGTGCACAATTCACGCAACTTAAATGACAAGTCAGTGGGGAAGCAAATTATCAAAACAAATCACTGGGAGATTGCGGGGCCGTGAGATAATAACCCAATCACACCCAACAGAAGGTAGGTACTGAGGGTCAGGGCAGATGGGAGGATTATATTAGACTAAGAGAGTGAAATGTAGACAATGTGACAGCAGAAAGGCAAAGGGCAGTTCGAAATAATATGTCATTTTCATTATATTATAATGAAAATGACGTGTGCTGAGAGAAAGTGAAATGTGAGTGAATATAGATGGAGAGAAAGAGAGGAGTAGAGTGTACAATTTACAATTGAGGTAATACATCAAATTCATAGAGATCTAGGATCTCTATGCTAGGATAATCTAGGTTCACTGGTACAGCATCTGGAAGACAGACAAAATTGTCAGAGTGTGTGTGTGTGTGTGTGTGTGTGTGTGTGTGTGTGTGTGTGTGTGTGTGTGTGTGTGTGTGTGTGTGTGTGTGTGTGTATGTGTATGAAAGGTCAAGCCACAACAAACATCCAGCACAAAGCTTCCTTCCTGTTCACTGGAATCCATACTCAGTGGAGCGAGTAGACAGAGGTGAGGCTTATGGGAGGGAAGGTACTGTATGCAGAAAGACGGATTAGAAAGAGAGAGAGCGAGGGGGAGAGCGAGAGTGGGAATGAGGAGCTGCATGCCTGCCCCAGTGAGTGCCATCTAAGAAAAGGCAAACTGATGTTTGGTGGGTTCTTAAGGGTGATTTATACGTATTTGTGTGCCGGTGTTGCGCACCAAAAATAGCAGATCTACAAACTCACAATGCGTCACAGCACAATGCGTCGTGATCTTGTAGATCTGCCATGTTCAGCGCACAACATTCCATGCAACCAAGTATACCAGCAGGCATTACAGTTCCATTGTTATTGTTGCTGAGCCACTGCAGCCAGAGGTTTGGGTACATCCACCTGGGTCCTATTTTCAGCAAAGGCCATTTGTAACTGTAATAGAAATAGGCGGATGCAATCCGTGTGCTTTTATCTCATCATTCTGCCCTGATGAAAAATCTATATAGGCCTACTGTAATTGGAATTTCAAACGTTTTCAACCATTCAATTAAAACTCCTAGTGAACTTTCAATAACACCCATGCTTAAAACTTTCTTTCTCCGTCACTCACAATGATGATGGCAGAAGAGTCAAGAGAATCATTAATTAAGAGATTCATTCATAAACCTCATTATACACATCATTTCTGTACCCAAAGGTATATTTGTCAGAAGGTACGGAAATGTGAACCTTCGTTTAATTACAAAAGGTACAAAATATTTTCCAAGAATTGATTTTCGTAAAAGATTCAAACTAATTGTTAGTTCTTTAAGTAGTTGTAAATGTATTTGTCTATGAATATAAGGGTATGTTTTAGCCTCAAAGGTACACAATGAGGTGTACCTTTCTTTCCATTTGGTACATTTTTGTACCAGGATATAAAAGTTTGAAAAATTAAATCAGTAGGAGTGCAGAAATGTTCTTTTAGAGGTACAGACAAGAATGCACCAATGTTCAAAAGGTACGGTACAGTGCTCGTACCGGTACAGCTGGAGCAATAAAGCATTTGTACTCTTTTAGGTACCATTCCTGTACCTTGATTTGCTAGTGTGTAATCATGCAGTTTATTCATATTTGCAGCCATACTGGCCCGTTGACACAGGCTTGTCCTGTCGTACATACTGTAGTAAAATCCTGGCAAAGGAGGTAGAGCAGCCGCTTGTTATCTCCGGCTGCCTCTAGGTTAGTTTCAAAGTGTCCTTGAGCAAGACACGGGTGAGTGCGCGCACATGCGTGTGTGCGTGTGTGTGTGTGTGTGTGTGTGTGTGTGTGTGTGTGTGTGTGTGTGTGTGTGTGTGTGTGTGTGTGTGTGTGTGAGAATGTAACGCACACTGTAAAGCCCTTTGCATGAAGGTGCTACTGTATATGATTGCACCATCTTCTCATTTTGGTGTTAATTTAACTCTGAGAATGTAACCAAATGCAACCCCAAATGGTTACATTTGTACATTCTCAGAGTTAAATCAACACTGGAGACTTACAGACTTTACAGTGTATAGAGCGCAGACAGCCGAGACTTTAATCATGGTCAGAAAAGGCTGATAAAGGTCACGGTTGCCTGAGGTAAACAGCCTGGGGCTTCATTCAGCCTCAGCAGACGGGCTCCCCTCCACTTCTAGACGTCTCCTAAAATAACCAGGCATCCATCTTGAGCCCTGGGTCTAATTGTGTGAAGATTTTGTAAAGCAGGTCAGCAGGAGCAGCAGGAACAGTGGGGCACAGGTATAGTGTATTATGTGAGCGGGGTGTGCAAGCATATGTGTGTACTACTAACTAGGTGAATGTTGGCATGTGCGTGTGTGTGTGTGTGTGTGTGTGGCCCCGACAAGTACATGCAAGGGTGTGTGTGATCTTCAGAAATGTTATCTTGGGGTGTGTGCGCATGAGAGAGAGAGAGACAGACAGACAGACACAGAGAGCGCTAACGATATAGAAAGAGAGCCAAGAGGGAAAACCCGGACGGTAAGAAAGAGAGACAGAAAAAAAAAAAAGAGCGTAGGAAAGCAAGGGAATGGCAGCGTGACACCACGTCAGAGAGGCGGCTCTCTGAATGAGAACAGGGAGGGTGGGGAGATGGCTCTCGCTGATGCCTGTCATCCCCAGACACTTGCTGGGTGTCTGAGAAGTACAGGGCAATGGGACCCGGTTCATAAAACCACTTAATGCAGAAACGTACTGTGTTTTCACCATCATTATCTTGCTTATTAAAGCACTGCCCACTGCCCACAGTAGAACCTCAAATCCAGTCTGAGGAATTTGAGGAAGAAGGCAGGAGAGAAGGAAATAGGACACTCTGCATAACTGACACTATACTCTGATCTCCCTATGTTTTTTGTTTTCCAAAAATAGCAAATCTACAAGCTCTGGGTTATTTTCACTATTCATCGTACAACAAAGTATATAGGGCTTAAGTTGTTAAAATCACACCGATCTGCCTCCTAGGCATGGTAAAAATGGTAAATGTATATAAATGTATTTATATTTATATTGCGCTTTTATCCAAAGCGCTTTACATAGATTGTTCACCCATTCACACACACATTCACACACCGATGGCAGAGGAAACCATGCAAGGCACCAACCTGCTCATCGGGAGCAATTAGGGGTTCAGTGTCTTGCTCAAGGACACTTCGACACTAACTCTGCCCGGGATCGAACTGGGAACCTTGCGGTTTCCAGCTCACTCTACCCGGCCACTCTACCCCTGAGCCACTGCCGCCATGAGGCATGACTCAAGGGCACCAAATCATTACCATGGAATGATGGAAATCAGACGGTCGCTGGTTCACCCCTCAGTCCACCCCCAGTCTGACTATGTGTCAAAGTGTACGTGAGCAAGACACTTAACCCCTAACTGCTCCCTGAGCACTGTATTAATAGCGCCCACTGCTCCTAATATCTAGGATGGGTAAATAATACAGAGGACATATTTCACCTACAGTGCATGTGCAAATGTGCAGTGACAAAAAATACCCCAAAGGAGTGGGGAATATATTATGGAAAGTAGAGAGTAGAGAGGTTCCCTCAAAGAAACCCCCCTCCCCGCTCCTCCCAGATCCTGAAAGGAGCCTTCAACCATTTTCCTCGCCACCTCTGCAGTTCTCCCTGTATGTACTAGTGATGTCATTGACTGACGGCTCACTGAACCACCGGAGAGTTTGGGCGACCAACCGCCCACCTGTGTGGCAGCTAGCAAAGCCTTGGTTACTTCATCAACCTTGATGTGTGGAAGCAGGGTCATATGACAGAAAGACAATCTGGCTATTACGGGGGATAACAGGATCGCTGTGTGCATATTGTCACTGTTGGGCAGAAACCTTGTATCGAATGTAGTTCTTTTCTTTTTTTTCTCCTATATGAATGCCCTACTTCGTCATATGAAAGTGTCGCACAAAAGTAGCGAAATTAGCCAATGTACAAGGTTAAAATCTAATATTTTAGAAAAAAAAATCAAAGTTCACCTATAATTACATGCCCAAAATACTGCCACCATGATCCCGTCCTCCCTTAAGCCAATTTTTTATATATGATAGGATTGAAGTTTGTATTTGTGTGTAGCACGTGACTTAATGAAATAAGGTGTGTGTCTGTATATCAAGGACACTAAAGACACACACTTTGCATCCCGGGTTCAGGGGTGACAAATAATCAAGAGAGCCTTTGGTGCCACATCCACATCCCACATCTGTTCTCATGGAACCATGGATGACGGAGAAAGTAAAGTAAAGAGTCGGACAGAGGAGAGAGAGGCCCGATGACGGCTCATTCTTCACCCAGTAATAGCTTATACTGTAGGTTGGGGTTCCCTGGCACAGAAACGCAAGACCGCCGTCTCTGTGGACCTTATTAAATGGGACAGGAAGGGGGGACCGTATGTGTGTCAGCCAGCGGCATGCAGACATGGGGACCCGGGCATAAGATAGGATGATGAATAGGCTCTGGGGTTTGAGGCACTCATGGAGACTACTGCTGGGATATCTGGTGCAGGAACTGAGAGCCATTTTCTGGGGCAGGGGGGGGGGGCACCTCCGCCGACATAGTTTAGACACTGGAAAGTGACGCATGCAGTGGCGGGACACACAAGGTCAAAATGCCACTGTTGCCTGGGGGCAGTACCTTTAAATATCCTGTGTGACCCAGGGGAGGGAAGTCGGAACAGGTAATGTCACTGAGGGTTAGAGAACCCCCCTCACACAAGCTGTGGTTGAACACGTGTCAGAAGCACTTTGACTCAAATATAGTGATCGTACTAATGAGCAATTTCCACTATACAGTATGCAATATGTGCCCATGTCAAGCATTTTTTGCATGTCCTAACAAAGGTCATGTCTGATTATTTAATGTAAAAAAATTATAAAAGGAATTGCTGTTGTCCCCATGTGACTGCAGTATAATCTGTCTTATTATTTAGTCAAGGTCAGCAATGCGCTGTATTACAACTTGAACCCTAGCGTCAATGTCTTTCTGGGCATGTCATATACAAGCTCGCGATGGGTTGTGAGCTTATAGATCGCCAATTTTTGGCAAGACATTTGGTGTAGAGGGAAAAAATTACTGGGCCGAGAACAGACCCCTAGGCGACCCAGGTCCACAAAGTATCTAGTGGTCTAAGTGGTTAAAACAGTTACACAACTGTTGAATCTCTCTCATACTAGTTTTCAAATCATACCTTGATCAATTGGGGGAAAAAGAGAGAAAAACAAAACAAAACAAAACAAAACAAAACAATAAAAGCAGTAGTACCTTCTGATGAAAGTCTATTGTGGGTGTGACCTGAGGTGGGCTTACCTGCAGTGCTAGTGAACACCTCGCTCTGAGATGTGCCCTCTGAGATGATGTCGGTGGCAGGTGTCGTATCAACGGTGATCTGGCCCGACGGGGACACGCTAACTGCCAAAGAAAGGCGGTGGAGGGGACAAGTTAAACACGTTACGTTTTAATTAAACTAACCTTAAAGCAAAAATGAAAATAAGACTTAGTTGCTCGCTTCCCTTTGGTTTTTTCTTTATTGAATCCACAGAAGGAAAGCAGAGAGTGAGAAGACAGCAGCATGGCTCTAGTGGAAGTTGGATTTCTAGGCCAGCAGGGTGTGCTGTATTGCGGTATACTGTAGCCATCAACAAGCACAAGGGCAAATAATCTGACAGATGAGAAGCAATCTCATTGTGTCAGATTCTATTTAAAAAAGTTAAGTTCATGTAATTTTGCACATAGTTATGTGATTTGTGGCACATTAACTGGACAAAACTCCTGTATGCCCACACATAGTGATTCTGAGTTAATTAATGGATTTGTGGGATGAGAGTAGACAAGACTGCAATCTGGGTGGAACAACCTAACTGATTTTGTTTTGCTTGTGTGTCTTTTTGACTGGGTAATAGCCCAGTCCTACATCTAGCCAGCAAAAAAAGGGTGTTTCTTCAAAATGTGGGCGTTTCGCAGGACTTTTTGATGATCCCATGCTCTGGAGGGGCGGTCACAGATTTTGATATGGTAGACAGAGTGCTCTGAAGTTAGAAATTGCACAAATAGATGTTGAAAGTAAACCCACATTGAAGTTTATGAAACGTCATAAGGCCTTTCCTTACACTGTTAATAACAATTGTTAAGGGCAGAAAGATCAATATGTCAAAATGTTAAAAAATATTAAAGATGAATTATGAATTTCACATGGCACACTATGGATCTATAATATTGTACCAGTCTGGGAGAAATGGAAATCACGTTTTCTCCTGCACATGCGTGCGTGTGTGTGTACTGTATAGGAGCAAAATGTGGCCCATTTTCCCTTTCTACCACCCAAAATGAACAGACATAAACAGTTGATACAAGTTTGAAGCTGAGCAAGGACATCTTGCATACAACTAGGCCGAGCAGTGTCATATTTCTTTTGCATGCTGACAGTAGGCCAGGGACCTCAATTATGAAATATTTTTCAAATGGGTCAACGACAACTATGTAATTTCAGTATGTAAGTTCAAAATGCTGCAAATATCAACAAACAAGCAACCTTGTAGACAGGGTCTACCAGGTGGAAAGGGGGGGGTGGTGGGAGGCAATAGCAATCATAGCAAAGCAGAGTGAAGGCAAATTAATCCACAGAGAAATAGAGGGATGGAAAGAGAAGGTTAAAGTTGCAATCCATAAGATTTATATCCTACCCAGGATTCAAACACGGGTCTTGTGAGGGCCGAGATTTCTACAGCTGAGGGCTTGCCCGCTTGGGTAGGGGTGATCTTGCGCTTCAGACAATAACTCTTGCTTCTCAACCAGTACGGTTCCTACCTAACACAGGGCCTAAATCTCTCAATAGAAGTGTAGGAAGCTAAGACCACTTCCAACCACTGCAGTTGTGTTACTCTATCACACAGACAGGTCAAAATAAGTTCCATTATACGTATATCTGTCAGTTATAAAACGTCACACTATATTTACTACGTCAAAGTCAAACTATGAATGGATTCAAAATTGTTGAATTTGTTGTTTCATTATTATCATAATTACCTTTGCCGTTATTAATTAAAACAACAAGCATGTAATTCGTGATAATAGGCTGCAAACCAACCGCTCTCAGTTTGCATTTGAAAATGCAAACCAACCGCTCTCAGTTTGCATTTGAAAATGCTCATTTCACCTATTGACCCATTTCACCCACCCAGTATGCTGATGAACGACTGCTTAAAAACCACCTGCGGTAGTTTTCAAAAGCTAATTACAAGTGACTGGTGTCTCACTTTCTCTGTGACTGTCTCTCAAAGACCTCTTTTTTAAACACATTTAGAAACTCATCTGGACTCATCAACAATGTAATCAAATCGGGCCATTCATGGAGTGCAGAGGGTAAAAGGCCTCCTCTTGGATTGCATTCTTAGTGCCACAGGAAGGGAAGGCTCTAGAGTAGTTCTCTACAATGGGGTTAGCACCTGTGACAATTTACAACCCTACAAGTGGTCTGGCATGTTTAACCCATTGACATCAACTCACGGCAGACTCGACATTACTGCTGACTATTTTCCAAAGCATTCCATGGTTTGATTTTCAAGGAAGACACTGGATTCCATTAATTTCAGTATGGTGTGGAAATTAACTGGGAGACCTGAAACTTAATTGAGATCAATCCAACACATATAATTAATCAGTTAAGTGGGGATCAATTATGGTCTTATTTATTAATTTGTGAAAAAGGCAAACAAAATCACTATTTCACCATCATCAAAAAACAAACTAACTTCTCTGCAGTGTACATTGTGTGAAAGGTTCTGCTTATGCTGCCACAGATAAAAAAAAAATTAAAAAAAAAGACATGAAACATGAAAATGGAAGCTAAAAAGCAAAAGATCCAAGCTGAAAAGAGATCAGAGTTGGCCAAGCTGTCCACAATGGATGAATGCAATGTAATTACTGGAGAAAAATCGTTGGATTGCTGGAATTACCCCGGAGGGTGACAGCGATCTCTGTTCCCTTGGATCAATCAATTTCATGTTGGATAGGAAGCGACTAACATGTGGCCCCCGGAGTCATCGAGTGATATTCTTGGACTTACATGTGGCCCCTGGAGTCAGGGTGATGTTCTTGAGAGATGAAAGGTCCTTCTTATCTGGGGTGGTTGGCTGCTCGCTGTCCTTCTTCCTTCTCTTGTACGGGACGAACAGTCTCACCGGACCGGTCTTAGCAATGACAAGAGAGGTAAAGATACTTTGATTGCTGTGGCACGTGGTAACATTGAAATGACAAAAGACACTGTGTGACAAAGAAACTGTGATTTTCCTAATAATGTACATATATTTTGGGTCTAGCACTCCACTGAGAAAACCCATTGCTGATGCCCAACCTCTTTTTCTTATTTAATGTACATACATCCTTTTTGTCAAGCGACGGTAGTATAAACTAGAAAAGTGTGCTCCTCGGAGCCAGGCCGGGTTGCCTACCTTGGGCCCGCAAACTTTAAAGGCAGTCTGGGATCTAAAGAATCTGACTCATACATCTTGATCACATGACCCCAGAGATAACGTGAGGTCAAAGTTTCACATCCCAACGGTGCTGGAGATTAGCTACTCACAGACGGACGGACACACAAACGGACAGGGGCGAAAACATAGTCTCGGCCACGCCTTCGGCCTGACGGAGACAATTAAATTACCCTTATCCGTCAATAGGGTAGAGCTATGATTACCACATGATGGAGATGAGCCTATATAAGCGATATAAAAGACACAGCTGTCCTTGGCGTCCTGTGACAAATATACTGCATCATTCTGATCTTTATAAAAGCAAAAATGGAAATGAGCTGCAGTTTCTGAAGTTCCTGGTTGATGGAGTGTTTTTTAGCTTGTGCTTTACATGTCAGAGGACATTTTGTCTGCACTGAATTAATTCAATTGGCCTGGGTGCACAGCAATGATGGGAACTTTGAACTTGAAAAGCAACTTTTCAGCATCATCGCTCTCAACAATAAATGAATCAGCGTGTCTTTCCGCAATCTGTCTGAAGTGATTCTTCTTATTAAGTCAGTAAATCAGAGAAGGCTAAATGAAAACCTTGGAAAGAGGACATTATTGATTGACTGATCTCTGCTTTGTGACTGGAAAGGCAAGAGGTAAATTCAAATTACCATGCCCATGTTCTCCCCTACGAAAGAGTCACCCTCCTTGGAACACTAGGAAAAAATAGGGTGAGAGAGAGAGAGAGAGAGAGAGAGAATAAGTAAGAAACAAACAAACAAACAAAAGCACAGACAGATACAGTCACTGACAATCATTGCATAGGAAGTGATCCCCAAGTGAACAGACCTAATCAATCCAGACTGCAATACAAACATATACTGTACACACACACACACATTCATTCATAAATTCACTGCGATAGATGCATATTAATTCATATATTCACTGTTGATAGACTGTACATTTATATTTATTGATAAATTAATCTCAATCTACATTTTTAAGATTTTTTATCTAAGTTTGGGTCTTGACTCTTACCTAAGATCGCCTGTGTTTCACTCTTACTGCTGTTGCAACTATGAGACGTGAATTTCCCTCCGGGGAACAATAAAGGTTTATCTTATCGTACTAATAGATCGTCCACCTAGGTTGAAGCCACTTGGAAGCCTTACCAGGCTAGCCTTAAGCCATAAATGACTGAAACTAAATCTGCATTATATGGTTGACCATACACACACACTATATATACATACCATAGACCAGGGGTCTTCAACCTTTTTGGCATGAAGTGCCATGTTCTTATTTTCTTGATAGTTAGTATGCCATATCAACATTAAATGTAATTATGACTCTACATCATGATCATTACACAGAACAATAACCCACATATCTCCCATACTCCCTCCCCAGCCAGAGTTCAGAGTTTGAATGAATGCAGAATTATGTGCAGGATGTAATTTGCATACAGATGTTAATTGTCCTTCATTTTTTAATATATTGTTTGCCACCTAACAGATGTAGCTGCACATTCCAGGTTAGTTGGAAAGATAAATTATTACGTCATCATCATAAATTCAGACAGTGTTTTATAATAGACAGGCCAGAGGGCCTAAACCCCACCCCCAAGCTCAGTATGGTGCCAACTCACCAACTCCAGGTCATCGCAGCAGGCCGCGCACGTACATGAAGCAGCATGGGGATTCAGTATATTTTCCTAGAGGAGAATCAACACCATTCATCACATTAACCACGTGAACCCTAGCATCCCTAGTCTGGGCATGTCATAATAGGTGAACAGTAACATTGGGCGAAAATAGTAGATCTACAAGCTCACAATGTGTCAAGTTATGCGATGTGTTTTGCGAGTTTGTAGACCAGCTGTGTTCAGCAAAGACATTTGGTATAGAGGGGAAAAGGAGGGGGCCAAGTATAGGCCCCTGGGGGGCCATGGTCTACGAAATATATAATGTATATGGTTTGTGGTTAACAGTCTGAGCACAAACCAAGGAGCCTGGAGGGCAATCCAAAAGGGCCTGTCACTGACCAATGACTCACTCTATTACCTGGATCAGACACTGCAGAGGCCGACCAGCATAGCGGATGCTCCTTTTCCAGTCTTTGCTGCTGGCACGGCCAGCCGCTGCCTCGAACTCGGTGGGTGTGTACCACTTGTTGTTGTGCCTGATGCAGCGACCCTTCCCACCTGTGGGTCGATTGGAATAATCATACAAACAATCCATTCGTTTAACAAGCTTCAAGGGATCAGGGAATGAACATGTAAACTTCAATTCATGTAAGACATAAAATATATAACTTTGACCTAACAGTTTCTTTTCCCCCCTTCTTCATGACGGTTGCACTGTGACTCCTGTGTGACCTATTCCACCTACAATGTACAGAAACCATGAAAAACTACAAACCACATTGGTTTTCATTCTCTGAGATAAGCTAATAATGTGATTTAAAAGGTTAAATGACTAAATGCAAGTGACTATATACATTTTCTACTCTATTTTCTACTCTTTCCAACCACTTAAATGCACTTTACATGTAGTTCATATACTTTATATTCACACAAACCTGCTCATGACTTTGGCTCAAAATAGCGTTTTCATGTCAAGGGCCCCCAAAATTAGGTATTTGAGTTAAAAATGTTTGATTTAATTACCCATCAAACAAAAGACAATATTTCATTTCAGGCAGGAGGTGCCACTAGGTCTGCATATTTGTCAGAGCCATGCAATTGATGATTTCACAAACAGAGACCCCCCCCTTGTGGAAGAACCCTGCCAAAAACAAGTGGTTTATTCCATTATTGTTCTTTTGTTATGGTACTTTACTTTCATATGCCATGTAAAACACTTAGTAAACTTAATGTGTATACAAATGCTATGTAAATGCATGTTATTAAGAATGTTAAAGCATTGTTAAATATATTATCTGCCACAGTCCAAGTGGCAGACTTCTGTACCTTATACAAAATGTATCAGCTGATTCTTACCTGTAAAACAACCAACAGTACATTAAGTACTGTTGGTTGTTTTGGTGGAAACACAATATACTGTATTTTTAATGCTAATATCTCAATAAGTATCCCACATTTCATACAGAAAAGCACAATGTGTTTCACAGAAGAAAAAAAAATACTAGAAAAAGTAGTAATTGTAGAAAATAACAATCTCAAATTGCCTATGACAAGAATAGATTTTTTTCAGCCATCCCTAGTTTCTGTAGCATGTGTCTCAGAAAGTGAGAGTATGCTGAAGGCATACTTACACTTTAACAACAAGTGATGTCCAAACTCCATCTTGTTTATACAACAGAGCACTTCTGTATCCACGAGTCATGTGTCTCAGAAAGTGACACAAAGACGCGCACCAGCACAGGGAAAGGTTAAAGAGGTAACCTTTTCAAAGGCCAGACCCATGACTTATATTTGTGCCCATGGAACGCAAACACAAACACAAGGCGCTTTGCTCATTCTATGTAGGATGTATATAGCCAGCCACCGCACTCACCCGAGTATGAAAGAGCAAGAGCAAAATGGCAGCATTGTAAATACAGTCATAATGCAATATGTGTAGAAGAGAACACACTGGAGCAGCTCGGACAATTAAAGCCTCTTTTATTAAGGTGCTAGTAGAGGGGTCTTCAACGGGGGGTCCGGGACCCCTAGGGGGTCCTCAGAGTTACTACAGGGGGTCCGCCAAATCTTTGTGTGATTGGATATTTTTTTTTACATTAACCACTTGAATCCTATTATCCCTATTCTGAAAAGAACTTAAGCAAAAAATTGCAGATCTACAAGCTCACAGCGCCTTGTGCTGCGAGGCGTTGTGAGCTTGTAGATCGGCTATTTTCATCAAAGAGGTTTGGTGATGGTCTATGAAATCTATGAAAATACAAATGTATAGTGTCTTTCAGCTTGGGGGTCCTTGGGCTGAAAAACGACCCCTGTGCTAGTACAATGCTGGTGCTAGTAAATGACTGACGTTTCAATGCTACTGCATCTTCCTCAGAGTCATGGCTCTGAGGAAGAGTCTCCAGTGTGTTCTCTTCTACAATTGCTGTTCTGTCCTGCGACGCACCGGGCTTGCCTTGTTTGGCTGAGGCGCGGCAGTAGACTCCCTTTCTTCCAATGCAATATGTGTCTTTGTGTAACTTTCTAATCTTCCCACCAACCTGAGCCGAGTCTGTTCTTATGGAGTATGCCACTGGTGTTCCTACAGCGTACGGGGAGCTCGTTGTTATACACAGACGGATCCCAGTTGTACTTGGAGCAATTGTCCTTCTCTGGACCAGGACTTAGTGGGGTGGAAGGGGTCTGAGGGCCTAGTAGAGGAACACATAGAACAGCAAAACAGATGAAATGTCAGGTTCAATTTTGATGACAGACTATGAGCGTGGACTGGTGGCGGCATGTAGGCCCTGTCCACACGTACACAGGTGATTTTAAAGAACACCGCTTCTTCAGTGTGCTTGGGGAGGTTCGTCGACGCACAAAGGTGTTTTTGTCCCCTGAAAATAAATGTTTTGAAAACTCTGGCCACAGTGAAGATTTTTTTAAACACCAAACTTGCATTGCTGTGTGGATGGAGATAAATGGCTTCAGTATGATGCAGTGGGAGTAAATCATTTATTTTAATATTCCCCACAGTGTGCGCCCGGCCAGGGTGAAGAGCTCTGCAGGTGCGTTTGAGTCTAAAATATCTGTGTAAACTGTGTGCTGCAATGTAATGCAAGTTTGCAACACATTTCAGATATAAACTGTGTATAAACTATGTGTACAAAAAAAAGAAAAACAAAAAAAAAAGAAATAAACTATGTGATCCATAATGACAGGATCAGAAATCTAGACTCTCTATCCCATCTTTTAAAAAAAAACATTTTGTAATATAATTCAGCTGGATGGTGAATTTTGGAGTACATACAGCATTGTAGTGGGTACATGAAAAAGCTGCTTTTCCTGGCCTGCTGATAAAGCTACAGTAGGTTAAGCTAGTGGCAGTGTGAGTGGCAGTTCAATAGGGCATTGAGAAAATCCAGGCCATAGTTTACCAGATACGATGGCAGCGGCAGCACTCTTCAGACCAGTTGCCTCTACTATGCTCCCATCTGTGTGGACCACTATGAGGGTAGCCTTCTGGGTGTTGAGGCCTTCTCCGATCTGCAGCGTGGTCCTACCAGTCTAAAGGGGAAGATCAAATATACTGTATCTAGGACAGTCACTAAGCACTAGAACATTCTACCCGTCTGAATGCATTTTCATCATCATTATCCAACACATAATTTGTTTCCTTGAATGACCTGCAAAAAGAAACAATTTCAACAGAAAAACAGACTTGTTGTTTTCACTGAGTGACACAACAAAGCATAAATTAACCAGTGGTGGCCAGTAGCAAGGTACATTTACTTGAGTACTGTACTTATGTACACTTCCCAAGTATTCTATATTTTACTTGAGTATTAGTTTGTTTGTTTTTTTACTTGACTATTACTCCACTTCATTTCAAAGACAATTATTGTACTTTTGACTTTGAGTTCAAAGAGAAGGTTGTGTGCACATCCCACGCCTGTATTTAGGCCAGGTGCTGGACATCAAGGAAGAATCAAGAAAAAGAAGGAGGAAGTCCGCACACTGTTCTCAAGCTCTAAGAAACTCACTTTTTATTTTTGCAACGTTTCGACCTTCTAGGTCTTTATCAGGCCTGATGAAGACCTAGAAGGTCGAAACGTTGCAAAAATAAAAAGTGAGTTTCTTGGAGCTTGAGAACAGTGTGCGGACTTCCTCCTTCTTTTTACTTTTTACTTTGAGCACAGCTTTGAAGTCAGCTGTTGAAGTTCTCTTTTTTCTTATCAACAAATATGAAGTTCTCACCTGTCAACACTAGAGACCTGTTTCACCTCATTTAAGATGGACAGTACAGTAGAAATCATCCCCAACAAACGGTTTACATTGACTGCAGAAGTACACTTGTGATCTTTAAAATCTGACTGGACATTTCCTATTAAATGAATAAATACTGTAGTTCTGACTGAAATAAGGTAGGTTGACTGTTTTATTTGCTGACGAATCTGCATATACAGCTATATCACTGTCTGATTAATGGCTACAGGTACAGTATACACATACAACCCCTCACACAGAGACACACACAGCTGAATCAGAACCCTGCAATGCTTGTGTGTGTGTGTGTGTGTGTGTGTGTGTGTGTGTGTGTGTGTGTGTGTGTGTGTGTGTGTGTGTAGTGTTACACAAACAAAAAATGACATTGGTTGTCCTTTCAGTCAGACAAATTGCATTTCTATGCTGAAGTTTTTATAGGCGTTTCTATAGGCTTTCTTTAGCATTGTCAGTGCATTCATTGTGTGGTTTCAGAGAGTTATGAGGTACATGTGATACAGTGATGTGTTGATATAAAACAAAAGGCACTTTTGAATACTATTCTTAAAAGCAAGCATTCCTGTACGAACTCCTGTGCAAACTAACCATTGCAGTTAGAACTGCAGACTCACTCCCAATTTTCCACCGCACCTCTTCAGACTCCACTCGTCCTCAGCCCTTAGCACTTAACTCTCCCTGTACCCCTTCCTGCCACCTTCTGTTCGATTGATGCTAGCGACTGACCTAGATATTACGACCACAGACAGAGCCTGGTCATATTCTAATGTAATTGTGACTTAGGCTTGTTTTTCTTGACCACAATGTTAAAATAATTAAGTAATAATTTAGCTATCATGTTATTTAAACAGATGCTAGTTTCATTGTTTACCTGGTATCTTAAAGTTTCAATGTATATATTATTATTTTGACAGTATATTGTTTAGAAAGGGTTCACAAACTTTTAAGGCCACGACCCTCCAAAATAATCATATTTGAACTTGGGTGGGTGGGGAGGGGACCCCTCAAAATAATCATATTTGAACTGGGGACCGCCAACGCTGACAAGCACTTGCAATTGTAGGCATTACATTCAGTTTGACTCGGTTCCACAGATAAATATTGTGAAAATAGCCGAACTACAAGCTCACTTGTGAGCTTGTAGATCGGCTATTTTCACAATGTTTGTGTCTTTCTTGCGTAATATTTGACAATTTGGTATTAAAAAGATCTTAAAAGTCCTAAATTGTCACTTTAGAAATGTGCAGATAACATATAATGAGAAATAATGAGAAAACAATGTTGCACATTATTAAGCTAATCATCTGGGGACCCTCCCGACCCTCAGTTTGGGAACCACTGGTTTAGACCACACATGAATGCTAGGTTCCTGGCTTACCTGCAATCCTAGTTTACTGAGCTACTACACTGTCTCTCTGCATTTGATACAGTATGTATGTATACTTTGTACTGTATGTGATTACCGTCATTAAGGCAACAGCTATGTCAGAATGCATCAGATGCATCAGGTGTAGCCAGAAGAGCGGGCGCCTAAATACTGTGGGCAGACTGGGCACCCAATGTTAAATTGGCTATTTAAAAAGATATATATGGGAAATGGTCAGAAGTAATGTAAAGTACACATGATTTGAAAATGATGTAACATGCATGTACAAATCATGTATACTATAGGAGACTTTACATTACTCCAGATCATTTTCCAAATTCATAATTTCTTTACATTTTGGGAAAATGTGCCAATTTATACAGGTGCCCACAATGTTTAGGTGTCCACTCTTTCTGAATATAACCAATGAGTGGGAACTTACAAACACATGCTCAGGGATGGATCCTGAAGTAGCCACGGTTGTGGTGAACACATTGTCCTCTGCAGAATGCACATCACCCACAGTCACGGTTGTGACGTCTGTAACAGGTTAACATGACAAGACAAAATTATATCTCACTTAGAACTGTGTGCATGCACAACATATTCCACTTGTTTATATGATGTTTTTGCATAGTAGTGTAGATTTGTCTGTCATTAAATGTTTCGATAAATTGAGTACAAAGGACCCCAATGGAAACAAGCCATAAGCTTTCTTAGGTTTAAAATCATCTTAACTGACCTTGTATTGTTGAACTGTACCTCCCTGTGCTTGTCTTTACAAACTGTTAATAAAGTATTCAATCAATTAAATCAATCAAAAGCTTGTCTCAGAAACCAAGTCTATGCCTGTATGCAGTGGTGTAAAGTAACTATGTACATTTACTCAAGTACTGTAATTAAGTACAATTTTAGGTACTTTTCTAGAGTATTTCAAATTTGTAGTACTTTTACTTCTACTCCACTGCATCTCAGGTCCAAATATTGTGCTTTTACTCCACAATATTTATTTGAACACTTTAGTTACTAGTTACTTTGTAGATTTTGATTATTATTACTGAAAACATACATTAACCACTTCAGCCCTATTTAAACTGTGACATGTTGTGAGCTATGTAGATCTGCTATTTTCAAAAGATTTGAATACATGTTATACATACGATACCATGTGAGACGGACCATTCTGCATAATGAGTACTTTCTACTTGGTACTTTAAGTACATTTTGATGCCATCATTTTGAACTTTTACTCGAGTAAATTAATTAAAAAATAAATAGAGTACTACTACTTCTACATTGCAGTATTGATACTTGTACTTAAGTAAAGAAAAAATGCGAGTACTTTTTCCACCACTGCCAATGTGCTCCGCTACTTTGATAAATGGTTTGTCTTACGTCGGGTAACGTATGTAATGCATGCATAATCCTCCACTGAGTCAGAGCCTTGCCTGCAAACGCTGCCTCCTCGGCATCGTCAGAGTTCGGCAAGGACTCGATGCTCCCCGGCTCTCCCATGACTGTCATCGTGGTGACTTCGGCCTCCGACTCGGTATCAGAACCCACCCCCTCCTCCTCCTCCTCCTCCTCCTCCTCCTCTTCCTCCTCCTCCACCACCACCGAGCCCACAGCAGCGCTGATAGGCGTTTCAACGACAACCAGCCCAAGCGCCTTCGTTGCCGAGTCCGTTTCGTCCATTCTTTCCTACCGCAGACGATTTAAGCCGAAGCTAACCGATCGTGTAATCGGGCCGGCTAAGGTACCCTAGCGGATTGCACGGTCTAATAAACGGTTACGAGGGCAAATCTTGCGACGCGTTTACGTCTATGGTTCATGCAGACATGATCAAGTTGATTCTAAATACACTTGGAAGCGCTAACCGCAGTGAAATGGCGTCCAACGTTTGTTTTCATGAACAGGAAAGAGATGTACCGGAAATTACCGAATGAACACGACGCAATGCGAAGCGACGCAACCGTAGAGTCATGGACACAACGGACAAAAATATTTTGAAAAGCTTTATATAGCCATAATAATAATAAATTGTATTTGTAACGCATTTTATATTTGACACAAATATTAAAGTGCTACATTGCAAGAAAAAAATATTTTAAAATAAAAACAATTGATTGATTGATTGAAATTTTTATTAGGCAAAATAATGTAAAACACGGTTACATTTATAATGCTTTTGTCTAAAAGGTCCGGCCAAAAAAGTCCTTGCGGACTTGTTTCCGTTGGGGTCCTTGAGTTAATTTCATAGACATATATAGTAGTAGTAGCAACCAAACAGTTCAAAAATCTACATGAAAATACAGATAATACAGAAAAAATACCACTATGTACAAAAAAAAGCATTTAAAAAATATATGTACAAAAAAAAGGGGGGGGAAGCATGGAAAAATAAAAATTATATACAAAAAAAGCATGAGGAATACAAAATATGTACAAAAAAGAGGAGGGAGGGGGGGGGTCGTCTGTCTACAGGGAAACTGGTACTAGCTCCTCTTTCGGCCTCCAGAAAGATGGGTTTTTAGGGCTGTTTTGAATGAGCCCAGCGAACTGCATTTTTTGAGGGATGGGGTTAGACTATTCCATTCCTTGGTGGCTGTGCTATAGAAGGAGAATTTGCCCATGTTTGTTTTATGGGTGGGTGGTACCAGATTGTTGTTTACGCTCCCTCTAGTTTCGTGGCTGTGGGTGTCACTAACTTTTTCGAGGTATTTATACAGATATGCGGGTATAGGGGGCATATCGGGCAAATCTGCATTTACAATTTTGAAGACCAGACCCATTTTTAGTTGTTTAACCCTGTCTTCCACCCTGAGCCAGCCTAGGCTGGCAAAGTGAGTGGGAGAGAGGTGGGTCATGGGCCCCAGTCCGGGAAGTAGTCGGATCAGTTTGTTTTGGGAGGTTTGAAGCTTAGTGAAGAATAAAATGCAGATCAATGGTCAGAGACCCCCCTCCCCACTATACACTGCTAAGAATAAGCTTTAAAAAACACACAAAGCATCAATAAGTCCATCTAGGCAAATGCTTTGTTAAAAGAAAGGTTTTAGTCTCCTTTTGAAAGTGTCAACGGACTGTGGCGCTCTCAGATGGTCAGGGAGGGCATTCCACAGCCAAGGAGCAGCTGAGCAGAAGGACCAGAGCTTTGACTTGTGGGGTTTGAGTGCGTTTGAATTTCTATCACTGAGCTATGTAAAGATATAATAGGGTAATTACGTTAAAAACAACAAAATGTAGGCATTAAATAAGATCACACAATATCAATACAAAATAAATGTTATACATATTTAATACAAAACCTCATTTAATTTGTCCAATCTATTGACCATAACTGCAGCCACCAACTGATAATGTGAAACATTTGTCAGACTTGGGTATACAGTACATGCTACATATCATGTGGCAAGTAATTGTTATGAACTGAAAGAGATAAGCTAAAGAAGATGGTTGTAAAGGTGTATGAAAGGGAGATGAATAACAGCAACAATAACCTTTTAAAACCGTTTTAATGAAGTAAAATAAAATATCAAAAAAATAAAATACATGTATGCACTGTAATCAATTAGGTTATCATACATATCGTCACTGTCGGGCTATAGTGTTACAGTTGTAATTTGGTCTGCTCATTTCTTTGTGTCATCACTTCCAATTTCACTTGTTTATCCTGTATCTTGTGAGAGTCCTCTCTCCTTATTGGATAAAAGTGGTATCCCAACCTGAACATGTGTTTTCTATTTACCAAAGAGCTGGAGAGACCGGGAGACTCCTGTTACTGAACAAACACTCTATAGCAATGAGTACTATCAGAATATATAGAGCTATTTATCACTTACCCTACATTTAATACTTTGTCATATGAAAAATGAAAAATGTTAATAGCCTCAGAGAGAATGCAGATCCATTGGGGTTCTTTTTCCTATTTCCTGAAAAGTAACGCTTTTGGACATAAAAGGTTTCCACCCGAAAGTGACGATGTGCAATTTAAGCCCTTCACAGGTAGTCAGAGTTTCAATTGTAGAACACAGTTAACTTGGTCCTGACTGCACTAGCCAGAGGCAGTGTCTAAGTAACCTATTGTTTTTGTTTGTTATTCCCAAAAATAAAGGATAGTCTGATTATTGCCCTTTGCCCCCTTCCGAGTCAATATCCTAAATATAAATCTTACATTATCTAGCCGAATCTGACAACAGATAATTTCCACACCTTGAGAACTCAAGACACAATCAGTGGCACTTGTCATATAACTCTAAACTAAAAGATTTTCATCTGCAGAATTCTCTACGGAATGCCACAACTTTCCCCTTTCCTTAGTTAGGTCCCTTATTATATTGATAACTTTAATAAATATATCCATGTATACTGCTCTCATAAAACTGAGATGTAAGTTGCATGTACAAATATGCACATTAACCATTGTCCCACTGGGTGAGCCACATCACAGAGGAATGCAACAGATATGTTATAACGGCAGTTCTCAACCTTTTTTGGATCAAGGATCACTTGAAAATCTCGAAAACCATCTGACCAATTAACACAGGAGCCATTTGGCATGCATTTTGGAACTAACATAGTGTACTTACTTATTGCTATCACAATGAAAACTTTTTTTAAAGCCAAAATGCTATGACATTTTTAATATATATTTTTTATATTAATATTATATTATCAATAAAATCATGATGTTTAGCCAATTATTTGGGGGCCCACAGGTTGAGAATCGCTGTGTTATAAGTAGGGGTGTGCCGATATATCGTCCCGCGATATATCGCGATACGTTTTCGTGACGATATGTATCGTTTTGGAAAAAAAAAAATCGTTTAAAAAAAAAAAAAAAAACTTTTTTTTTTTTTTTTACAATAATAATAATCAGGCATGCAAACAGCCCCGAGGTGAAAAGGGTGACAATATGTTGTTTTTTTTTCGGGTCAGGTGTCATACTATTGCCCTATTTGGATTCAAAACGGCTATTGTAGCTGAAAAGCTACAAGTTCGCATATCTGAATAATGCAAAAACAGAATTATTTGTTTGCATTTGCTTTTTTTCTCCCCCATATATTTTTCGTAATAAAAAAAGTGCGTATCGTATCGTATCGAAATCGTATCGAAGTTGTGAGCCAAATATCGTATCGTATCGTTTGGTGAAATTAGTGTATCGGCACACCCCTAGTTATAAGATTATCCCATCACAGGTAAACCTGAACTATAGTAGACTTCCATGCCAGACTGACTAATTAGAAAAGAGCCATTTGGTAAAGCCATAATTGGCCACTGGCTAAATGAGAAGTAGGTTCAAATCAAGACATACATTTTGTCTTTATCCTGATCAACTCTGGAGTCTGGAAACCATATAGTAGAGCAGAAAAAAGATCACTACAAGCCCAACTGATACATAGCACAGTATCTTGCGGTTGTCCCGGCTGGAGCGTACCATGGTGGAGAATCTCTTAACACTGCCAGTCAAAAGTCCAGTTGCACTTAGGAAATTGGAGTCCTTAAAGACAGAAATAAGAGGGATGACAATTTCATACCATAACATTTCAACTCCATTGTCAATCCACCTTACAAAGGCACAAAAAACAAACTGTGTGTGGTACATAAAAGTCTTTATAGCCGCTTCTATAGGCTTTGCGTAGCATAGTGATTCTACAAGCAAGTTGGTGGTTTCAAGTCATGTGATTTCAGAGAGTTACAAGGTAAATGTATTATATTAAAACGTAAAGTTACACAAGTGTGTGTGTGTGTGTGTGTGTGTGTGTGTGTGTGTGTGTGTGTGTGTGTGTGTGTGTGTGTGTGTGTGTGTGTGCCAGTCATTAGGCAGTGGCAGCACAGTGGTTAAGGAACAGATACAGAGTAAGATAAGTACTGTAAGATAAGTACTGTAAGATACAGCAAGGTTCTGCTTGGTTCTGCTTGAACAAACTGCAGGTGGTGCACCCCCAGGGTAATAGGTTTATACAGGGTCCCCATGGTCATGACATTTCTGGAAATATTTTAGAAAACTTTTTCCAGTCCTGGAAAAAGTTTGGAATTTATCAAGGGTCCTGGAAAAATATTTGGCTATGCATTGTTTTTGGCTATTGATTTTGTTTATAAAAAACGTTTTCCAAAACATGTATAACATGACAAGAAATATGTAAAATGTTTCGCCGAACGGGCTGTGTGATCGAGCCTAATGTATACCGGACGTAACAAAAAAAAACAGATCTACAAGCTCACAACATGCTGCAGAGTGATGCGTAGTTAATTTGGCACGACATTTGGAATGGAATTATACCATTCTATATTCTATGCTTTATTTTTGCTACACTGCCTGTCTTTGGGCATTGCACATAGGAGTAAGAGACTCCTTTATGATTGTTATATAGGCCTGGAAATTGGGTTAAATATTCTGGAAAAGTTTTGGAAATTCATTGGTAAAAATGTGTGGGAACCCTGTTTATAATTAAATCGTAATATGAAGTTAGGGTTTGTTTGTTTTTGTGATGTGCTTTTGAGATTTTAAGATTGTGACGTTTAGTTCTTCAATGCTTTTCTGTTTAACAAGTTATCCAATGGATTTTTGTATTTGGGCACAGATGGCCGGGGCTACTAACATTAGACATAGTTCAGTACAGTCTATAGAGTAAACTGACAGACAGAATGATCAAACAGTCTTAAAGAATAGAGATGTGTAATGGATGCACAGCTATACTGTAGGCCTATATACTCTTACCATATTATCCAGATACATGTTCTGGTCCTCTGCTTCCTTGTCAATGTCATAGGCAAGCTAAGTTGAAGAAATACAAATTACATAATAATTGACATCAATAATGCCGAACAAGCTAACGCTGTTTGCTTATTTCTCTCCCTGGCAACACAGAGTTGCCAGGTTCTGGGAGAGAAACAAGCAACCAGCGTTAGCTCGTTCGGCATTAGCATTAGCCTCTCAGGAACTTTCAGTGCATGTTTGAGTATCATGAGACTCTACAATGAGTAGTAGTAGAGAAAAAAATAACTTTGCATCGGTTATAATAGACGAATTTCACTTAGGCACGCGCTCCCATTATGCCAACGGAGGGGGTCGAAAAAATGACGACACAGGACTCTCTGAAATAACTCAACGTCCCTTTCAAGGATGGTGAGTGATAAGCGACACATCAAAGATAACACTTAAAATGTCCGGATTTCTCCTTTAACCTACATCATATACTAACTCAATAGATATCAACTCAACTTAAAACTTTGTTAGCTCTGGTCCATTAGCATTAGAAGGAGTTCTCTAACGCTATGGACCAGAGCTACTTTGTCATATCACAGGTTTACAGGTCTAATGTGGGTGAAACTTTCCCTAGCATGTGGAGTCTGATGTTTACTAGTTATTACAACAAGTCTAAGACCCCAATCATAAATCAATAGTAGCTCTTAGACTGTATTTGTGCATTTCTTTTAGCCGCAAGCAACTCTTAGATTCTATTTTTAACATCTGGAATCTAGAGTTGCAATACCAACCCTTGACAGCCCATACAACAAAAACTTTGCAGATAGAAAGAGGATAATTCAAGCGTTCTGTACAGCTGCAATGTTGGTGAGATTAACGTTGTCTAATACAATCAGATAGGACTTTTCTGTTTGGGTGTATGAGCTGTCAATGGTTGGTATTGCAACTCTATATTCCAGATATTAAAATTACTAGAATCAGAGTTGCTTGCGGCTACATTTCTTTGTTTTCATCATTGATCGTTTAATTCAAAACAGCAAGCCAAGTATACCACATACTAGTCTAGCCTTAGCTCAAGACTGACTTTTACTTTCGTATCTACGAGTCTTAGCGACCACCCCCCCAGTTTGCCCTGAAATGTCACCAGTAAAGCCTGTATTTCTCCAAACATGTACAAATGCAAAATATAAGGTGCTTACCCGCTTGCCCCAAATGTTAACTAGGTGTCCGGAGTATTTGTGCAATGTATTAGCCCATATTTTTCAATAAAGAAGTGTTTTAATCCCGTCTGTGGCCGAACGCCATCCCCCCTCTCGTTTACTTCCTGTTTACATTGAGAGTAATTCCGGCTTTCACCGGATGCGCCCCGTCACTACCGAGAACTTCCGACAGAATCGGCCATAGACGGGATTAAAACACTTCTTTATTGACAAATGTGGACTAATACATCGCACAAATACTCCGGAAACCTAGTTAGCATTTGGGGGAAGCGGGTAAGAAGCACCTTACATTTTGCATTTGTACATGTTTGGAGAAATACGGGCTTTACTGGTGACATTCCAGGGGAAACTGGGAGGGTGGTCGCTAAGACTCTCGTAGATATAAAAATGTCAACATCAATAAAATACATCTACCACAGTCTTGATCTAAAGGCTAACCACATACTACATACCGATTTCAATCTGGACACTTTGTTTGCCAAATTTTCAGCCATCTGCTTATTTTCGGCATCCAACATGTCGTCCACAGCGCCATGTCCTGTTTTAAGGAAGATAACGTGATTAAGTCGGTGAGAAAGTATGTCACATTACAGCCCCCCAATCATGGAAAACATACATTAACAACTTAAAAGGCTGTCACCGTCCAAAAACAAGATGAACTAAATTCTAATGTTGACTAGAGTTAGTTGTCCCTAAATCCAGAAACTTATTTTTGATAACGTTATGTATAAATTGCTATTTTGACACCCAGCTCTCATAATAATAGTTTGTTGGTTATTTCAAACTACGAAAGTTGAACTGGTTGAATGAGACAGGCTAATCTTATATAATATTTATAAGTAAATACGTGTCAGTAGAACTACCTCGGTAATCCGCCATGTTGGTTGTTGATGTTCCAACAACTTCCTTTCCCTTTCTTCTTCTCTCGTTTTATTAGCGGATAGCAAACAACAAAGGTGCATACCGCCATCTACTGTACAAGCGTGTGTAACATCATGTCATTTAACCTCAACGATTATCTTCTACTACTCAACCTTGTGTGTGTGTCTATGCCCATATAGTTTGGTTATTCCCCATGACATGCATCCCATCATAACAAATGCCGTGATTTCTACTTCTACAGTTATAGGTTCCTCCTTCCTACTCCCTTTCCCTCTGCTCCCTGTGTGTGTGTGTGTGTGTGTGTGTGTGTGTGTGTGTGTTAGGAGGGGGTTAAGTGTCTTGAGACAGGAGGGGGAGGGGTGTTAACGGAGCTGCCAGTGCACACCAATTCAGTGGCTTCCTCATAGAATGGAGTGACACATAGACATATAAAGGTAGACGCCTCCTTCGGCTCTGAGGCATTGGTATCATAAATCTATGATTGGTATCACGCATAGAGGTATAATATAACTAGAGGGCGGATTGCCCCGCCCCCAGCTATCATTTCAATGAATGTGCTCAGTGGCGTTTTGAAGCACCCGGAAACCTGCCGGAAGTAGAATTATTGGTTCGATTTTGTATCCCCATAGAGTTATGAGCATGCGCACTAGTGTCCTTTTTGCGTTCTACGGCAGCCCGTGTGTCAAGGATTGAACGCGAGATATTTATTAAATACACTCGAGATGCCTATGTATAACTAAATGCATATGTGTTTATGTATAATATGTTTACATATTTATATCTATATATACAAATATCTCTCAGTATGTTTTGCTCGCGCATGTATTTCTCCCCGCCTGCAGTTCCAGCTTTGGCCACTGGGGTGGCAGCTTCAATGTTTCTCAGCAACTCTGGGGGCTTGGTATCACGGGGGCCATTTTAGCGTAGGAAAGCTTCCCTGAAGCTTCCGCGTGTGTCACAGAAGGGGGCGTTCGGTAGGCCAATCAGAGGCAGGTGGGGGCGGGACAACTAGATTCTGACAGGTCTTAGAAAAGACGCACTGTGATTGGCCAGTAGTCAACGCGCTGTGAGCGCTGTGATTGGCCAGTAGTCACTTTGAGTGTCCGTTTGCCTACGCGAAAATGGCGGCCGCGATACGAGTTGTTCCAACGAACTGCAGAGGCCAATGAGGTATCTAGGTTTCTATATCTATGGAGTTTTTAACTCTAGAGTGACACCTCATACAATGGCTTCTTCCCCCGTTACCCAGTGTGCCTCTGCTATTACCCCAATGCATGATGGGTACAGGATCTACTTCCAAAAACAACATATTTTAGTAGAAATGTAACATATTTCTAACAAATTGGCATCAACTTTGCTACAATAATGTATGATAGTTAATATAGTAGTGTGTTGTGTGAGTGAGTATATGTTGTAGTAACCACCAGTCTGTCTGGTATGTGTGTGAGTGAGTTACCCATGTCTAACATGTGCAACTCATACTTACCTGGCAAGGGAGACACCATGATCAAGAAGGTGGTTCACCCAGGGCGAGGCTTAGCCATTGCACTCCGTGCTTCGCTGACCCCTGCGAATTCCTCAAATGTGGGAATCTCGATTGCATAATTTCTGGTAGTGGGGGACTGCGTTCGCGCTCTCCCCTGATTTAACTGTGAAAAATAAAATACAACTGTCAATAGTTTAGGTTATTGTAACAATTAACTCATGATTTAATAAAGTAAAATCATGAGTTTAATACAAGGTAATGTTTTTTTTTCACATTGAGTAATCGCGCGCGCGAGGATGGGGGCGCGCACGCGACTTCGCACAGGGCCCCGCATTTCTCCCAGACGGCTCTGCTCCCAGGTCCAAATCCCGACTCCTGTCCAGATTCCCGTGGCTCCCGCCTCCAGAACTTTATCACGTATTAGTTGTGCTTTCCTCTGCATAACTTGTCGTCACAGAGTAACATAACACATTTGTAGCCTATTCATTGATTGATTGCTTGATTGATTGCTTGATTGATTGATTGATTGATTGATTGATTGATTGATTGATTGATTGATTGATTGATTGATTAGGTGCAATGAGCTTACTATGATGAATGAACTAACTAACCTAGTCTGCCTATTCTTATTCCTACTGTGTACAGTATGGCTAAAGTTATCTAACAACTTAACAGTGCCATCTTGTGGTAGAGACGTCCATTCCATACCAGACAAGACCTTTGTACATTATAGCCTACTACAGACAAGCACAAAATCGTGTTTATGCTTTATGCATTTTGTAAATATATAAATAAGCAATCATTCAATCAATCAATCAATCAAACTAAACCCGATCTGATCAAAAGGTGGATACTATTAAATTGATCCTGGACATTTTTTTTATAATCTACACATTTCATTTATTTCAGTTCATATTATTAGGTCATGTTCTTATGCCAATATTCTTTCCTAAAGCTGAGTCTAAAACTCTTTTCATTTTTATTATATTATATTATATTATATTTCACACTAGTAGTAGCATTATGTCTTTGTTTTGTCATATTTTTTTTGTCTTTTATGCTCAATATGTTCTTTTATGTTTTTATTGTCTTATTTTCTTATACTTTATGATCTGTAATTTGTTTTTGATTTTTTTTAGATACTAATACATTCAAATTATATTTAATGTGAACAGTGAGGTTCTCTTATAAGCCCCCCTAGGGGTTTTTACCTCACCGGCACAACAATATTCTGTCATCTTTCCAAGGAAAGAAGTATATACGTATATGATTCCTGCAAATAAATAAATAAAATCAAAATAAAATAAATCAAGTGGTGTCTAAAGCACTGCAGACTTGTAGATAAGCAGCATAGGTACATCATGGACCAAGTCGAGCAAAACAGGAGTTTGTCCATTGTAAAACTGAGAAGTAGAGGCAGAGCGCTATCCCACACATAACATAACCACTTAAATTGCCGATCGGCTATTTTCAGCGAAAGCTTTCCGTACGATAACAGAAAACAGAAAAGATACTAGTATAGAGCCCTGAGGGACTCCGATCAACCATATAGAGTTTAAGTGGTAAGAACAAGCAAACATAATAATGTAACTGTGTACTGTCCCCTTGATGTTGCCTTGCACTTCTTATGATATTTGTACTTATGTTTATGTTGCATTGCCATTTTATTGCTATGCTTACATACTGTAAGGTTGGATGCTGTTGAGTACATTATTTATTTATAGCTTACCTTATATTAATAAACTATTAATGAATTAATATCTTTATAAGCCAGTCCACAAAACAGGATGCACGCACGCACGCACGCACGCACGCACGCACGCACGCACGCACGCACGCACGCACGCACGCACGCACACACACACACACATTGTTCTCTGAACATAAAGGGTGCAGATAGGGCCCACAATGCTGAAACAGGTGTGGTATTCAAACAATGACTGCCATGGATTATTAAACTCTACTAATTGTCTCTATTTGTCCTGTAACAGCTAGAGCGTGTAAAAGTAGAAAGGTGATACTGTTCCCCTGTCACCTGATGGGAGTTTGGCTTTCCCTGAAGGGCTCTCCAGTATGAAATGTTAATAAGGTTAATTGCACTATGGTTCATAGAACATGACTTCTGGTTTTGGAACATTGTTTCTCCAGTTTCTCCACATGAACCTTATATGGGCATGTCATAATAAGTGAGCATTCTGCGAAAATAGCAGATCTACAAGCTCATGTTGTGAGCGTGTAGATTAGTTAGTTATTTTCGGCAAAGAGATTTGGTGTTGAAGGGAAAAAAGGAGGGGACCCGGTCAACAAAGTATATAGATTTAAGTGGTCAGGAAGGATGATATGTGATAGCTTATATCTAAGCATCACTCAAGGACACCTCTGAATCAAGGATGTCATATTCAGTGTTTCGTCGTGTTGTGGCTTTACATGATGCCATTCAAACTGTTCAGCCTGCCGATCCCATGGTGCTCATCTGTGCGTATTGTCCTTAAAAGCACTGATGTCTTACATTGTTAAGCATCATCACTGTGTGTGTGTGTGTGTGTGTGTGTGTATGTGTGTGTGTGTGTGTGTGTGTGTGTGTGTGTGTGTGTGTGTGTGTGTGTGTGTGTGTGTGTGTGTGTGTGTGTGTGTGTGTGTGTGTGTGTGTGTGTGCGCGCGAAATAGGGCACTGAAAGTGACCCGTATCCTGCAGGAGAATGGTAATCCAGGAAAGCGATCACTATTCTCAGCACACCCCAAGTGATTCACCATTGGTGCGGTTTGTTATGCCACAAGCAAAATGTCATGTTAGCTCATCTTCTATATTGGGTCAGTGGCAGACTATCATACCAGTGGGAAAAGGATGACGTCATCATCGACATGCCTTTATCTCAGAGCCACAAATCTTCTATGACTTTATTTCGCAACTGTCTACATTCTACAATGTGGTGAAAAAGGTTGACCTCAGGTGGCTCTGGAAGTTTGGCATGGGGCCCAAGATTCTACAGAGGCACCCCCCGACAGTACTGGATGTTTCACCGCCTGGCATATAAGAACTGCACTGCCCTCAAACACAAAGCAATGCAGATCGTGGTGCGCACAGCTCCAGCTCAGGATATATACAAGACCCTAGACTCCCCTACCATGGACTGTTTCAGCTGCTACCGTCTGGCAAGTGGAACTGCAGTCTTAAGGCCAGGACCAGCAGGCTCCGGCTCAGCTTTTTCCACCACGCAACCAGGCTTATGAACAATAGACACTGCCTGTATACACGCACACACACACACACACACACACACACACACACACACCCACATACACATACTCACATTCATTAAGACAGAACCTACACACAGAACCCTACACACACACACCACAAATTATTTATGATCTAGACATATCTCCCACACACAGGCACCCAGCATCTTATATTTATAAAGGTACATATAAACCAACTATTTACATATCTATAGAGTATGTACATGTGTGTGTGTGTGTGTGTGTGTGTGTGTGTGTGTGTGTGTGTGTGTGTGTGTGTGTGTGTGCATGTGTGTGTGTGTGTGTGTGTGTGTGTGTGTGTGTGTGCGCGTGTGTGTGTGGGGGGGGGGGGGGGGGTGAGAGAGAGCGAGAGAGAGAGAGAAAGAGAGAGAGAGAGAGAGAGAATGGGCGCTAAAAAACCTATGCCGACTGCTTTGAAAACCAAACATTTCAGCAACACCATAAGAAGGACCACAAAATATTTGCATTGGTTCAGCAATGCAGTTATTTTTTATTTCTGAATTGTTTCCATCCAGTTTTAGACCATTTGAATTAAATTGAATTTAGATGTCACCAGACGTATCAGTATAGGCAGAGATCCCTGATCGTCTGGTTACGCGAGTGTGTGTAAATATTTTTGTGTGCAAGTGTGCTTAATCCTGCTGTCTCTGGGTGCTATAATCTGCCTGTTTGCTTTTCGTATTTGTGTGTGTGTGTGTGTGTGTCAGTGTGTGTGTGTGTGTGTGTGTGTGTGTGTGTGTGTGTGTGTGTGTGTGTGTGTGTGTGTGTGTGTGTAATCCTCTTCCAACTTCGGCCATTCATGCACGTGACAGCAGGCATACAGTACGTGTGTGGACTGACCAGGATGCTTGAGTGTCTATGTGTGGCACGTGTGTGCATGTGCACAACTTCACGTCATCCCGACGCCACAGCCATGCTGAGATGACAGCCAAGAGAAGAGGCCTCACCCAGTAGGGGTCATAATGCTGTACTGTGATGTCCATTATGGCCATGTGAGAGGGAATAGTTTCAGTCCACAGGAGGGTCTGACTGAGGGAAAGGCAGGTCTCTGTGGGATGGCAGAAGGGGGGTGGTAGTGGGGGGCTCACAGCATCACACTAGCCCTGAGTATTATTAAACCTCTTTGGCCCTAACTCTGTAAGGCCCTTGGCAGTGGCCAACCCAACAGCAGGAGGGGGGAGGGGTGGTGGTAGAGAGGAGGGGGTCAAGTTCCGTGTTTTACTCCATTAGCACCCTACTGCTCAGAGACCCATAGTACACTCACTCAGGCAAAAGCTTGAGCTCGCACCGCTACCGGCTGCAGCTCCCAGAGGATATGCGCAACTATTTATAGCTAATCCTGTTTCGATGAGGTCGTGCTCTCTACCATCCCTGAGATGGAGCAGTCGGAGTTAAGTGCCGCGCTCGCGTGACATTAGTTGGTCAAGAAATGGACGAAGTTGAACAGCAGACCCTGCATCCATCAATCTGGTATGTTTAGTGTCTATACGGGATGACGGGGTGTTGATGGAGGAGACGGGTGACCTTTCCTGAGAGATGTGCAAAGATTTGGTGGACCTTCCTCACATCTGCCTGCAAGTTGAGTCCTGCTGCTGTTCACCTGTAAGTGACTCTGCCTTTTAATGTGCTGTCATTCATGTGTCAGTCATTTATTTTATTATACCATGGTGGCATTGAAAGACAACAAACTAAGCCTGGACAGACTTGTCTTTTTTTAAAGATATTTTTGGGGCTGTTCTGCCTTTATTGATGACATGATAGATAGTACAGTGGAGATTTGACAGGAAACGATGAAAGAATCGTGGTGTGACACGCAGCAAGGGTCCGCTGGGGTCCGCTGGGGTCGGGAATCAAAGCCGTTACTTGCTGTCAGGCTGCATCAGAGCCTATATATGGTACGCACCTTAACCAAAAGGCCATCGGCGCCCCTGGACAGCCTTTTCTAAATAAATATATCTCTTTAGCTGTCCCCTGCACAATGTGTTTTCTGAATCTAACAATGGCAGTCTATTCAGCCATAGCCACACATGCACACGCACATGCACATACATGCACCCACACACACGCGCGCGCACACACACACACACACACACACGCACACACGCACAGACACACACACACGCACACGCACACACACACACACACACACACACACACACACACACACACACACACACACACACACACACACAATAGATAAGTTACCCTGGCAACTCAGATAGGTTATTAACACATTTCCCGTCTGGGGTTGCATTTACAGCTTGATAGGTTAGCACCAGCATATTGAGATTAAGCATTTATAAAACTGCCACATCCATGGATTAAAAGGCAGCCATATGGCAGATCGGCACACCAGCCTGTATGTACAGTATTTGCATGTCTCGCAGTGTGAGTATTACTTGTCACTTTAACACTAGAGTTTCCTGGTGGTGTCACAGCAATGCTGTCAAAAAAATTGCTTGTGCAATAAGCACAAAACAGGTGCATGTTGGTGTGAAATCACACTTAGAAGTGCAGTAGTATTGGACCATCCTGCTCACTCTGACCCCAACCCCCAACATCTCAATGCTTAAGAAGATTTCCCAGATTATTCCACTGGATGATCTAGCCCTTGACCTCTTCAATAAATAGTCTCACAGATGATTTTTTTTTTTTTTTTTTTATGTAATTGGGATTTTATCACCGAGTGTTGATACTGCTTACAGCACAGCCACAATAACTCAAATAATCTCTAGTTACAACTGAGCATCACTGAAAGCACTACACGTTGAACCTTAAGGCAGATGGGCTAGAGCAGCAGAAGACCACTCCTGTCAGCTAAGAGCAGAAAACTGATGCAATTCACAAAGGCTCACCAAAAGTATATTTTTCTAAGATGTTTCCTTGTGTATTGAATAAGGAAGTCTCAATCAATTTAATTCAGTGTTTATGAGAAGAAATAAATCATAAAATAGATATTGAAATAGGGTACTTCACCTTTGTTGTGATCCCAGTATTGTACAGAGTAATATCTGAAATAGGTCTCAAATCAGGCATACTGTATAATTACTTAATTTGAGTGTCAGATAATTTGTTACTGAATGCACACTGGTTACACTAGTTAATTAGAAGTTTAGTCATCCCTTAACGTTGACCTTTCTAACAAAAATGCTATTGATTAATTTCCATTTTATGCCATCTCCCTCTATCTATTGGTTAGCCAGACTGGACTCAGAGCATCCTCCTATAGGGCTATCCTTTGAAGTCCACTAAAATATTGATTAATTTCCTTTTATGCAAACTCCCTCTATTCCATGGGTCTTCAGCAGGGGGTCCCAGACCCCTATAGGGGGTCCTCAGAGTTAGGGGAGCTGCTAAATGTTCTAAGATAGGAACATTTGTTTTATACTGTGTGTATATATATATATATAAAATAAAATAAAATCTATCAATAAACAGAAAACTAAGCATTTAATTTACACAACACTGCTAGTGCTGTCAAATGAATCTACAAAGTCATCAAAACTGCAGGCACAGGCGCGCAGCAGGAAACCAATAGGCACTTAAAAGAAGAACCTGTGGAATACTTCCAAGCTAGTCCCCTGCCTGCTCTTCATGATTCTATGTTTGCCAAGAGTAAAGCTTTGAGGTCTAAGTAACCTTTGAGGTCCAATCAATTCCTCATTAATGTATCCATCTCACTGCTGGTCAGTGGAAGAAGTAGGCTACTCAGATATTTTACATTTAAGTAAAAGTATCAATACCACAAAAATACAAAAGGCCTGAGTTCAAAATGTTACTTGAGTAAAAGTACAAAAGTATTGGCATCAAAATATAGTACCAAAAGTAAAAGTACAAAACATGTTTGAAAACAGCAGATCTACAAGCTCACAATGCGTAGCTTTGCGAGGCCTTGTGAGCTTGTAGATCTGCAATTTTCATAGGCTTTTTATACATTTGGAAACTTGTGAAATGGGACATTCTGCATAATGAGTATATTTTGATGCCAATACTTTTGTACTTTTACTCAAGTACATTTTGAATACCGGACATAGGCTACAGAGTATTTCTGTATTGTGGTATTGATACTTTTACTTAGTAAGAAAAAAGTAGTTGGCTACTTCTTCCATCACTGCATTGTGGTCGGAACAAACAGGCCTATTACAAAAAAAGGATCTATAAATAAATATTTTTTTTTGTTTTCTTTGTTCACTATTACGGGCTTATTCAGTCGTTTCCATAGGAACAGCTAACTACTTCCCACACAGGTCTAAAGAAATAGAGGTACCTTTCTTTGACGGATTGCAGATTCATTATGTTATTATCAAAGGGTTGAGCTGACCTCCAAACAACTCTAATGAGTTTAGCCCTGAAACATGACTGTCATAAGCGTCATGTGAACCAGGCTATAATGAGTTCAGAAGCGAAACGCCGAAACGTGTTGGTTCCGTTGTGTAGGCTACTATATTTAACAGTGGTGGGAAAAGTACTCAAATGTTTTACTTTAAGTAAAAGTATCAATGCTGCAATGAAGAAATACTCAATTAGTAAAAGTCTGGAATTCAAAATGTACTTTATTATTGAGTACAAAAGTATTGGTATCAAAATTGCACTTAAAGTAACAAAAGTTGAAAATACCTCAAAATTGTACAGTAGCCTACTTGAGTAATGTACTTAGTTACTTTACACCAGGGGGTTTCAACCAGTGGTCCGGGGACCACCAGTGGTCCTTGAGGGGGTTCCAGGTGGTCCCCAGCTGAATGATGGAGAGTTGGTAACAAAATGGACCCTTATAGATCTTTAACCCTTGAGATCGTAAAATGAAACCAAATGGACCCTTACGGGTCCATTTGGTTTCATTTTACGCTCTCAAGAGTTACATTATTGTTAAACATCTGCATTACTTAGGCTAATTAAGGAATTGCTATTTTGATCTCTGCTATAGGTACAAACATCAATACAACGACAACAACATTTTATAATTGGGTCTGAGAGTCTAAATCTCATCAAACGGTGGTCCGTGGCTCAAATGCCGAATAAATAATGGACCTTGATATGAAACGGGTTGAAAACCACTGCTTTACACCACTGGTGGTGGGCGGGGCTGACGGGCTGAGAGGGGACCGTCAGAGGGACGCTGCCACCTGCTACTCAAAGTAACGATGTCACCACATAGAAGGATGTAGGCTAGTAGAAGGATGATGATCGCAGAGGCAGAGGGTGAATGATGCTGCACGACACATAGCGGGTAAAAAAAAAAAGAATCCCCGGTATTATTGTATTTCTAGTGTCAATGTGTTGGTTTATAGGAAGCGGTCGTCTGGTTTGGGTGTGTTACTGTACATAGTTTTCCTTTTGATTACTACTCGTAGATGTTTTTGCATAGAGTATTGTTTGTCTGTCATTAAATGTCTCGATGAATTGAATACACAGGACCCCAATGGAAACAAGCCATAGTGCTTTCTTGGGTTGTAATCCTTTTAGCATCCTTTTGTATTGAACTGTACTTTCTGTGCTTTTTTTTTCCCTCCATCAAACTGTTAAGAAAGTATTCAATTAATTACGAGCGAACATCTGGACTCCAGATGTTGCACGTGCTTTTTTTTTTTTTTTAATACTTGACCATACTGTGGGTGGCAGACAGTGCAGTCTGGCTTTTAGTTTTAAACTTGGTATTTTTAAGTTGTTAACGTCAGTGTTGTAAAGTAACTAAGTACATTTACTCAAGTGCTGTAGGCCTACTTATAAGTACACATTTGAGGAATTCTTACTTTACTGGAGTACTTCAAATGTTCTGTACTTTTACTTCTACTCCATTACATCTCAGAGGCAAATATTGTACTTTTTACTCCACTACAATTATTTGAACATTTTAGTTACTAGTTACTTTGTAGATTTTGATTATTATTACAAAGCATGCATTAACCACCTAAGCCCTATGCATACTTACTTAGGCTATTTGAAAAGTTCTCAACTGTGTCGTGTTGAGAGCTTGTAGATCTACTATTTTCAAAGCATTTCTACATTTGGAAACTTGTGAAATGGGACATTATGCTAAATGAGTACTTTTACTTTCAGTGCTTAAGTATATTTTAATGCAAATACTTTTGTACTTTTACTCAAGTACATTTTGAATGCAGGACTTCTTTGTATTTCTACATTGTGGTATTGGTACTTTTACTTAAAAGTAAATGTGAGTACTTCTTCCACCACTAGTTAATGTACCCTCTTCATTCAAAGATGTAGTCAGACACTATAGTGAGGTGAGTACTGCAGCCTATACTTGAGATGTTGGAGCTGCATGGAAATGAAATGAAAGAATAAAAGTTCAGTTCGTAATGAGAACTGAACTTTTATTATTTTATTTTATTTTTTATTTTATTTGTCACGTTTGAAAATGTTAATTATTGTATAATTGTAGTCTATAAAAGTAAGAAAGAAAGAAATTGTAAGAACGGAACAAGTTATAGCCTTGTAGCCTATATAATGCAAGGCTAGGGTGGCCTATAACTTCTTTCTTTTCTTACTTTCTTTCTTACTTACTTTTATAGACTACAATCATACAATACATTAACATTTTCAAACTTGACAAATGGAAGTTGCAGTGTTTGTCTGACTGAATATCTGTAGCTAACTGGAAATAAATGGGACCCAAGCTGTTCCCTAGCAACGCAATTAACTCTATTAATGTTTGCTGATTAGACTGAGGACAGGCAGAATTAATGGACTGACCACAGGACCTTTGTTGCATTTAGAAAATACTAGTCCATACCCGGTCGACGCATCCGTGGGGGGATATGCGCACATGATGCGCATATCCACTCTGTAGTGGAGGTCTCACCACCACTACAGAGGTTTGTCAAATTATAGGAGGATAGTATAAGATGTGAAATGGAGATTTGTCAGGTGGTGACATGCATGATACTGTATGATACATATGAGTGGTGTAAAGTAACTAAGTACATGTACTCAACTCAAGTACTGTGTATTTTTTAAATTTACTGTAGTATTTCCAATTTTCAATACTTTTACTTCTACTCCACTATATCTCAGAGGCCAATATTATACTTTTACTCCAACATTAGCCAAAAATAGCAGATCTAGAAGCTCAATTCCTCGCGCTGCTGGGCGTTGTGAGCTTGTAAATCGGCTATTTTATGAGAGTCGGTGTAGCGGGAAAAAGAGCAGAACAAGTACAGAGCCAGCGGTCAAGTTGACTAAATATTGAGGGTTTAAAGGTCAACTATCTGAAAATACACATTAACATGAATCCAGCTATCTATGAAATCTATGAAAAAGTTTAATCTGCAACACAATTTTATACAATATGTAGTGGGGGTCCCTGCTTCACCCCTCTCTCCGCTATAGGGGGTCTTTGGCCTGAAAAACGTTGAATGTACAGTATACTGATGATGTACAGTATACTGTATGTATAACATATGGCCTAGTAGTTACACTCAAGTGGCCGCTAGCATTGGCTCTGGAGCGTACAGTAGGCTACTGATGCCACAGATTGTCTAATTAGATTAAGAGATAATCATTTAGCCAGCCCCTTTTCCCCTCCTGTGAATCCTTGCGGCGGTCGAGCGTGTGTGTGTGTGTGTATATGTGTCATGTGTGTGCATGCGTGCTGAAGGTCAAATCATATTTCCAAGGAAGAAAGAGCTATTTAGCCACAACCCTGGTCATAGAGTATCTATCCACATTGCCTCCTGAGGTGCTGTAAAGAGATCAGCTCCAAATCATGGGGGTCTATCTGGAGTTCTGTGAAAGATGCAGGCTTGTGTAAGCGGACTATAGGCTACCGGTAATACCTCCTGTTGCTATGAGGAGGGGAGTGGGGGGAGTTTTTGTAAGTAGAACCTTTTATTTTTAGTAGCATGCAGGCACAATGTCAAAAGACGTCATTTGATTGTTGAAATGCATGCAGCCTCAATGTTCTTGGAGTGTGCACTGTGCATTGTACAAGGGAGATGGCACAGAAAATGGTTATTCCTCACAGAGTTCGCAAATCTCAACTCAAGCCTGGAATCTAATGGGTCATTTTTCTTGATTGCAGTTGGTTGAATTTGTTGTGGTTGGTTGAACTTTATACAGCATTAGTAAAAGCCTTTTAACCTCATCTACCCTCCATCACAGTCTGAGCAGGCCATTAGGGTCCATCTCTTTGAAAGAAATCAGTTGCTTTACAACGTCCAGTGCAAAGCACTACTCAACTCGTCATACTATTTCCACCCAGCTGGAAAATAGTACACACTTATGGAACAACGTGATCTAGTACATAATAGTAAACATTTCAGAATTCTATTTTGGGTTTTCAAGTCAAGTAAACACATTGCCTGTTAGCTGTTAATTTACTGTCAGGTTTGATTAACTGTGCAAGCTTTTCATATCTTAAATGTACTTGGCAGTTTGTTCTCTCCTAAGGCGTCACGTCACTTCATGTGTTGGTCATTGAGATGGAGAAGCATGACAGGGTTGCCACAAACATGTTTCTCTCTTCAGTCTCTTTCAGAGATGATTGATTGATTGATTGATTGATTGATTGATGTAATTCAAAGCACATACTGTAGGTCGTAACCTTTTAAAGGAAAACATTTGATTTGTTTCCAAAATATAATTTTTGCAAATACTCTTATATAGGAAAACTTCAGGAATGTTTCAAGAGAATTGATAAATAACATTTCAGTAGCAACAGACAGTGCCTCCCAGTTTGACATCATTCCCGGACATCTTCCCGGTCAGCATTCCCAGATTTTCATTTGAAAATATATAATGATTTGAAAGCTTAAAAGAGTATTTATCAAATTTGAAGACTTCTATACAAAAGTGATAATATTGATAAAGATGCAACATTTTGGATGCCAAGCCTGTGAAAGTTCACTAATTGTATCTTCCATTCATTTCATTTCAGATGTACCCTTCTAACTTCAAAGGACAAATGGCACCCTCAGCAGTCAAGATGAGCAAGTGGGCGTACAGGAATCAAATGAAAGGAGATTTCTACATGTGTATGTCACGCTGCCGGGAGACAAGCAAGCTACATTCTTGAGGAATTACAGCGTTTTTATGGGAAATACAGAAACAGTTTGTCACTGAGTAGCTTATTGAGGAAGACAGAGGAAGCCATGGCCAACAACTCTTTTCGTAACTCTTTACGTGGGTCCAAACATGGCCACCGTGCAGCGGAGGCCAATCACGATGCAGAATTCACCTGCTCGCTTAAGGAACTTCGCTCCCTCATGGAGCTCAGAGGAGTTGAAGGAGTAGCAAGAATCCAGGAAAGTTATGAAGATGTCAATGGACTGTGTGGAAGGCTGAGAACATCACCTGTTGATGGTAAATATATATTTGTATGCAGTATTTAAATATGAAGTGCAAGAGATGTGATCATGTGTTGATGACAAAAAAAAAACTGAGTTTTTCTTTAACTGAGTGTTAAAGAAATACTAAGCATTTTACACTTAGCTGCTCCCCTAATGTCAAGAAAAGGTCAGTGTGGCACCTCTCATGGGAGATGCTGTGGTTCAGTGGTTAGCACTTAGCACTGTTGCCTCACAGCAAAACGATCCTGGGGGTGAACCCATCTGGGGCATTTCTGTGTGGGGTTTACATGTTCTACCAGTGTTACCATAGGTTTACTCTAGTTTTCTCCCACACCAAAAAGACATACATGTTAGTCTCTGGGGGGGACAGTGGTCTCTGGGGGGGACAGTGGTCTATGGGGGGGACAGTGGTCTCTGCTCCTAATAGTTAGGACGGGTTAAATGCAGTTGACCCATTTTGGGTACAATATACGCAAAATGTAGGAAAATGTATTAAACAAATAAACATAAAGGATTTGGGTCAGCTCTGCAGGGAGACGAAAAGTAAAAATTTTACACAACAACTCTGATGGCCTTCAGAATCCCACAAAATCCCACCACTCTTCCTATGGATTTTATCGGCAAATATATAGGCCTAATACTCAATTGTTAGAAATGGTGTTAATTATGGTTTTATGGGGTAATGGATTCTGGTTTTTGCATTGTGATACTGTCACTGTGCATGTCATTTCTTATAGTTTTCATATAATATGACTGCCTTTCATCTATGTCAAAGGAACGAGAAATGCAAGATGCTGGAGGGCTTGGTCTCAAAAAGTATGGAATCTGATGAGATAAACTTCATTAAAGTAAATTAATGGTAAAAATAGATTATGTCATGTATAGTTAGGAGCGTACATCTGAATAATCAGAGAATGTGGTATTAGAACTGAGTGTAAGGTGACCTAAAGGCATGTATGTCATTTTTTACAGTTTCACTCAGTACTGTATGGCTGCCTGAGGAGTCAGATGTCCCTGAGATTGACTAACCCTAACCCTTGACAGTGCAGTGGGTTATTTGACATGTACAGTACATAAATAGGCAGAACAATGTAGACAATCAGTTATTTTCACTAAATATAGTTTCCTTATATCAGATTCAGAACACAGCAAATGGAAATTTTAAACCCGATTTCTAACTGTAATAATGTGTTGCTCTGATGGACAGATTGTATTGGTCCTCTATTGCTTTCAGGTCAGATCAGACTGGACTGCATTACATACACCCCCCCCCCCCTGTGTCTTTATTGTCATTCTACATAATCACTTCGCTGATCTTTGTTGAACTCTAGGTATGGGATTTTAAGTGTGATCCCAGATTAAACAACATTGCCAATGAACAATTGCTTTCTCTCTCAGAATCTCTCTTTCTCTCTTCACTATTGCCTATATTTCACAATCCAAAATGGCACCGTGAACCTTGCCTGGCGTTGCCGGGTTCCATATATGGGCATAATCAATTAGTGCTGATGGCAGGATATCAGGATATCTGGAAATCAGTTCATTTCAATAAGCGACAAGATCATACCATGTAGTATAAATTAGCCATGTGTGTTGTTTCTATGTAGGGCATGACACATACAGTAATAACAACCAATAGGCCTACTCATGATAAGTTTGCCAGCTGTCACTGGCTACCAACAAGCCTGGCATTGCCAGACTAACCAACAGATGTGAATCAAACAGTATTTTCAAATTTCAATTAAATCGTAGTGCTTGAGCAGATTGGCAGAGTTAGCATTTTCCTACTGCATGGCCAAGTTTATTTTCATTCTGTAAGATAGTTTGTGTGCCTGATTGTACGGGGGGAAAATACTTTTTAGCAGCCTACTGGCAGTGGCCCTGACACTGCATAGTCATTTTCCAGGCGGCATTGTTGCAATACTAGGGTTGAAATTTCTAAATGGAAGACAACAGTAGGGAGAAGTACCCCCAACCACTACAGATATACTAGTTATATTTCATTAACACACTGTACCATACAGATTGGTTAATATAATGTTTTATTAATTACAATGAGGTTTATAGCTTTAATGTGTTAGCACAGTCCAAATAGAGCCAGATAAGCTGTCAATCACTAGTTTATTAAAGTTACAAACTCACTAAATAGACAAAAAAGTGTTCAAATGTTCCGGCATCTGTTGTAGTGTGGTAAAGGCCTCGTGGAAATTAAACCAAATGCTATTTGAGTCAGGTTTGGTTATCAGACAATGAGGGCAGAAATTAATTAATGGAAAGATCTTTGAATTTTTGAGTGCTTTAGTGAGTCATTGAGCTAGGTCGTTCTTGTATGATTGATGTTATTAATTATTTATTCCTCACAGCGAACTGTAGAGTCTTGACTCTGAACTTACATTCTGTACTTGTATTGATGCACTGACTTTGATCACCACTAAAAAACAGCACTAAATGATGGTTCATACTGTAAGCCATATTTATTGTTGCTAGGTTGGGGCAGAGGTTACTAAGACACTGAAATGAAGGATAATTATGTTGATCCAATTAGATTCTTTTTAAGGTCCTTTCAAAAACACAGTTTATACAATCGTTGCAGCTCATTTATCGTGTTATTGTTTTCACAACAGAGACAATGGGGTGCTGGCAGCTTGGGTGTGCTAGATTTGTAGCCTGAATATGAAAATAAATCCTTTTGAAAATCATGTTCAAGGATGTGAGATACTCTCTTGCTGAATGCATATATACATGTATGTCCATTTTATGTAATGCTTCTTTAAAAAAAATCTTTAAAATGTATAACCTGGTGCTGTAAATTGTTGGCTGCAAACACAATTTGATTTCTAAACACATAATCTCAATTAATCAATTTATCGCCACTTGTTCTCAGAAAAATAAGTCTCTAAAACTTCCCAGCCTACAGCAGGATAGTGAGACATAGCCTACTGTGTTGTCTGAGCCAAAGGTTTCCACTCAGGATCACATTCTGTCCTTTGACATTTGCCTAGCCATTACTTATTCATCCCCCTTGGCCTCTATCATGTATGCTCAATAAACACTGTTAGTATTTCCCCTCTCTCTCGTCCTTTTCTTCCCCACCTGCTGTGTCAAGACCGAAAAAGAGCATGAAAATGTCACCAGCAGCTTGCCCACATACAGCAGAAAAATCCATTGGACTGACAACCACAGACTTATAGTACAGTGCAAAACACTACATTACATCTCAATTGTGACAGCTGGCGGCAGATTGATTCACCTTAATCCCACTCACCTTAAACCGTCAAGCATTGTTGGTTGATTGATCGGTTTTGGACTAAATCTGTCACGCTTGTGTAACGTTTCTCACGACTCTTTCATTTTGTAAGTGTATTCTTTATGGCTGACAGGCCCATCGGCTGAATGAATGAGGAGAAGTCGGTCAATGTACGGCGGTGGGCTGAGGCAGAACGCAGCAGGTTCTCTCTAGCCAGCTAGGCACTCTCACCACTGAGTTGGAAATTTAAGCTTTAGGGTGTCAGAAGGAAATGCGTTGCTTAGAGGGATTTAGAATATATAAGCATGCTGACCAGTGGGTCAGTTGAAGCACAGGACTTGGTTGTAGCCTACATTTGGCCAGTAAAATCCTCACTATTCATTTGTGCCTGAGCTGCAGTTACACACAGTTCATTATAGCAGCCATCCAGTATATCCAGTATGTGTTGTTGCACACTTTACATTGGGGATGGGGAACTTTAAGAGGCAACTTGAATCATAGCACATCTCACATGTTTAGAAACATGCTTGTATGTTTATCCAATGCTTTGTAGAGAGACATATATTAATGATCCAGTGAGGAGTGTAGTGCCTTGATGGTCAGTTCGGATTGCGCTGGATGACAATTTGGGGCTATCCAATATGAGCCATTCACTGGTTGAATAACGTTACAGAAAGATAATTATTTCGTAATATATATATGAAATGTAAAACTTATGAATCACAGATTTGTTATTTAAACTATGACAGTATGTGCAACATTCAGCACACAATGAGCTAGCAAGAAAGAAACCGATTGACATTCAGTATTCAAGGTGAAAGGTTTTTCTTTTGTCACATACAATACAGCTGTGGCAACACTGCCAGCAGTGAAATGATTCTACTTAGAGCAGTGAAAACTGTAAAACGTGTCTTCACGTTCAACGTTTCATCTTCATTCACATAGCATAGATTTTCTGAAGTTGAAAATAATCCTGGTTCATCCTTAATATCTATTTAAACTGACTGAAGTTAAAATAATAATGAAAAATAAATCGTGTTTGCTCCACCATGCCCGCACCATATTGAATTATGACCACCCACTGAGAAGGAGATGCGGTAAATATGAGATGTACTTAGCTTTGTCTGGACCTTTGAGCTGGCAGACTGTTCACAGTAGGGCTTTTCACTGCATTCATACATTTCCAATGTCAGCTCAGCTTTGATCTATTTGTTTTCCGTCTCAGTCCATTATATGTATCCATGTCTGAAATATAGATGTGAATGCAGTTTTGCACTCTGGTGAGGTAAAACATTGACAGGTGCTGGGAATCATATGCGAATTATAAAAAAAATGGAGGGTATAGCTGCAAATAGGTTGGGACAAAATTCATTATCACTATTCTGGGACATGCCCAGAATAGGGATGCTCATGTGGTTAAAGAGCAGACATTTGGGGATTTAGCATAATCTAGGGTGATTTACAGTAAGCAAGGTAAACACATACATCAAATGCTTAGAGACAGTGTAGTGTCAGTAATCTAGGATCATAGGTAAACCAAGAACCTTGCATCAGTCTAAATAATATCAAAAAATAAATAATATGTACATTCACGGGAGGGGTTGTAGGGTTGGATCAGGCTTTGAAGATATGTGGGTGCCATACCTTTGGTCGTTTTGTAGGCCAGCATCAGTGTTTTGTACTCTGTGCGGGCAGTAACTGGGGAAGCAGAGAAGGGGAAGACATGTGCTGGTGTCAGGTAGGACACCTAATGTTTGCCAAGTAGTACTGCCTGAAACTCATAAAAGAAATACCTCCCCTGGATAAGGGGGGTTGCCTCTTGTCTGGTGTTGGAAAAACTCTTGACTCTACTGTATACATTGACAGTACTTAAAATGTGCTTTACCTGCATTAACCCATAATTAGATTAATTAGATTTGATAACACTAATGTCACACACACATGTTGATTGTTATTCCTGTGCTTCTCTCGTTTAGGCTTAGACGGCACTTCTGAGGACATCGACAGGAGGAAAGAAGAATTTGGAAAGAACGTTATACCTCCCAAAAAGCCAAAAACATTTCTTCAGTTAGTGTGGGAAGCATTGCAAGATGTGACACTAATCATCCTTGAGGTGGCTGCCATAATATCACTAGGCCTTTCTTTTTATAGACCTCCAGATGCCGACAGAGAAAGTAAGTACCTACTATATTTCAATATTTGTATATTTTCAGACATCTTTAAAAGACCATACCACTGTCAATACATGTAAGTCACTGTCTAGTCACAGCTTCAGCCATATATCGTACATACTAAACATAGAGCATTATTCCATTAAATTAGGGATGCAAATTATTGATTAATTAATTAATTGATAGTTGATAATCTTATTGATCGATTAATCGATCAATTGATAAGTGGCGTTTTTTAGGACCAAAAGGAAAATTCTTCCGAAAACGGAAACGAGTGCAGAAACATAATTGCCTTGATGTATATAACATTAACGAGCATCAACAAGCATATCAGCTGTACACATTTTTTAATAAAATTGTATAAATTCTTAACGGCAATTAATCGATTATAGATGAATTGTTAACATGCAATGACATTTTGTGTGTTGGATTACATATTGCATTGATATATGCACAAACTGTGTGCCGCGTTGCGAGCTTTTAGATCTGCTACTTTCATTACTTCTGAAACGTTTTTATTTTATTTATTTATGGATTATTATTTTTTGATTCATGAAGTACTTGTAATGTTTTTAATTTATTTGTTTAAACTTTTTAAAATCTGTTTAAAAAAAGAAATATATATATTTTTTAAATGTACTCGTGACCCATAAAAACTGGTCCGCGACCCAAACATGGGTCCCGACCCACTCTTTGGGAAACAGTGGTCTAGTCTATCAACAATGAATATTATGAGTGAATATAAGTAAGTCTTGCAACAGCCATCTTCAACAGGCATCTGTTATAGTTCTGTAGTGTACTGTACATCCCAGTAGTCCATGTGCAATTGCACCAGAGTTGAGCAGGAGTCAGTAATCCCAGAGAACAGAACAGACCACAGACTTAAGTTCGGGTCTTAAGGTCTTAAGTTCTCATATAGGGGCCACTCTTGGTTATGGATCCTGATGGATATTGGCACGAAGGACTGTCCATTTCACTTTGTGGTGTGCCAGGAGGGAATGTGTGGTTGAATGTGCTCCTTATCCCCTCTAGCTCATCATAGAGGGGATCACCAGGATAGCGTCCAGCTTCCCCCTCATCCTCCCCTCTGCTCTGCAACCACCTCCAGGTTGTCCAGTTAGGAGTTAGCCTTCCTCAGCAGCTTGTTCAGTTTGTTGGCGTTTGTTGAAATGGTGTTACCTTTCAGCAAACCACAGCAAAGAAGAGGAAACTGGCTACTGCTAGACTGGTAGAACATCTGCACCAGCTTGTTGCACACATTGAAGGACCTGAGCCTCCTCAGGAAGAACAGCTTGCTCTGTCCCTAACTGTAGATGGGCTCAGTCCAGTTTATTATTCGTCTCCCAAGAACTTGTACAGTCGGTGTCTACCATCTCCACCTCCTCCCCCCCGGATGGTGATGGGAGTTGGGGTACTGTTCTTGCTTTGCTGATAGTCTACCACCAGCTCCTTGGTCTTTCCAATGTTGAGCTGGAGGAGAATGTTGTCACACCACCTTACAAATCTCTCCACCAAGGTCTGTATTCCTTCTCGTTGTCATCTGTGATGCAGCTGACAGTGGAGGAATCATCTGAGAACTTCTTTAGGTGGCACATATCCGAGTTGAAGCGGAAACCGGAGATGTAGAGGGTGAATAAGAAAGGTCATTGTACGTACGCTTCCTTTGGGAACGTTAGTGTTGCTCACCAGCACGTCTGACATGTGTGAGGTGTGAATGGGTGCACTCACTGGTGCTGGTGAGTGGGGTTTGGGCTCACAGACTGACAGCAAACAGACACACCGGACAAACATATTGTCCAGCCTTCAGCCGTCCTGCCTTCTGCCTTTGGCAGTCCAGCCTTGTGGAGATAATAACAATGTAGATTAGAAATACAAATGACAGAAGCGGCAAATGACAAGAGGCTGAGGCACAGACATCATGTACTGCACATACTCAGTTATGACTATTTGTTGCAGTCACTCTCCATTTGATTTCCTGTCACTGTTTGGCTGTCCTCTGTATACAGTCTAAAGAAAAGAAACTGCCAGAAATAATATTAATTTTGTTTTACAAATTCATCCTGACAAAGCATTGGGATGATGATGGATTTTCTTTTCTTCCCAGATAGCCACTATTTGTAAATAACTGACAGTGTTGTCATGAAACAGAAAATAACAGTGGCTGCTATTACAGTTATGGTTGATTGTAATTGTTGTTTTGCTCTTTTGTGGATGCTAAGTACAGTGCCCGTTTGGAGCAGGCCAGTTTTTATTGACAAAAAGTGCATACATGACCATATTGTACATATCTGTCAAAAGGATAAAACACAAAAAAGCCTGAGGTTATTCCCATTGTGGTCCTTTGAGTGCAAGAGTGCCGAGACATAAAGTAGAATATTATCCATGATAAGTACAGTCATACAATTTGAACATACTAGACAAGTAAAATAGCAAGTAGCTGTAGCAATAAGTCTAGGAGAACTGCTCATCCAATCAATCAACACTGGACACTACACTACCTTGGGCCCAAGTCAGTTGAACGGTTCTCAACAAAAACTGCATCCATCCGTAAATAATCTTGCTGGTTTTGCTCACATTGTTACTTGCACTGATGTAAATAGATAAATACATGTACTTGATGTACCTGTATACCTTACTTCACTGCACATTATATCATCACCTAGCAGCCCCTATAATTCTGCACATTCCCCATTGCTGCTAAGAGGTTTTTAAAAGAGGGATAGTGTGTCTTACTCGTACTTTTTAACATAATTTCTTACCTATCTATTTTTCTTCTTTTTTTCATTACAATCCAGTATTATCTCTATTTTCCTGTTGTATATTGTATTGTTGTTGTTGCCACAGTCTTGCGGCGCATGCCACACCAACATTTCGCTGCTTGCACCTGTATGAGTGAATGACAATTAAACCCTGCTTGATTCTCTTGATATGCAAAGGACCTACAAACATATGTACAGAGATCCCTGGAACTTATAGCTAGGTTTTTCATTTTGGAATGAAACCTTTAAATTAAACGTCACTTTCTCTTCCAGACTGTGGAAGGATGGCGGCCGGGGTGGAAGACGAGAGTGAGGCTGAAACCGGCTGGATCGAGGGTGCAGCTATCTTACTGTCGGTGGTCTGCGTGGTGCTGGTGACCGCCTTCAATGACTGGAGCAAAGAGAAGCAGTTCCGTGGCCTCCAGAGTCGCATCGAACAGGAGCAGAAATTCACTGTGGTTCGCGGTGGTCAAGTCATCCAAATCGCTGTATCAGACATCGTAGTTGGCGACGTTGCACAAGTCAAATACGGTGAATGACGTTTGATTTAGATCTGTAAATTGAGTGAGAAGTTAACATACGTAACATACGTCATACATTGCAAGGGAAGAGTTGGAAGTGCCTTACCAAAAAAAAAAAACATTAACATTTTTAAAAATTTACATTAATGGATGGCAGCACTCACCAAAGTAAAAAATGGACAGGGGCAGTTTCTCAATTTCAACAATTTATTTTGGCTATAAAACATTAACGTTCCGGCCTAGTCTGCATTCATCAGAGCTACCTTCATAGTTGTGTGTCTGCATGACCTGCACACATAATGTAATTACCAATTCAATCAAGTTAAATCAAGAGTGAAAAAACATTTTCATATATGATGTGCTGTATACAGTAAGTAAATCATTCTCACATGGACTACAAGAAATGTATCAGTTACTCTGAACAGAGACATTTACATTAGTCATGTTTAGGTTTCGTTTTTGTTACAGCTTAAAGTGCTTCAGTGATGTGCTTGATGAAAAAAAAGGAAATGAACAACAATACATAAATCCAGTGGCGGAACAACTCAAAGCCGGGCCGGGAGGCACAGCACAGTGATCAGGCCCCCCCTGTGCACCCACGCACGGCCCGGGCCCTCCTGGGTCGCGGGCCCGGAGGCGGCCGCCTCCCTGGCCTCCCCGGACGCTCCGCCACTGCATAAATCAGTGTCTCAGACAAGCTAGAAGCAACCATTTTCCAGTGTCTGGCCAAATCAAATGGCAAATCAGCAATAATTTTCATTAAACAGAGCTTCTTGAGTGTGAAAATGGCACCTCTTTTTTAATCCAATTGTAAAATATAAACATCTCTGCTATGGGAGAAGGTCATATTGTCTACCAGTCATCTTACACTGGGCACATATACAAATGTAAATTAGCATTGAATGAGAGCTAATATTGTCAGGATTGTGTAAAATGTCTTACTTGAGTGTCTTATTAAAATGTGTCTAATTAAAGTGTGTGTGTGTGTGTGTGTGTGTGTGTGTGTGTGTGTGTGTGTGTGTGTGTGTGTGTGTGTGTGTGTGTGTGTGTGTGTGTGTGTGTGTGTGTGTGTGTGTGTGTGTGTGTGTGTGCGCACGCGCGTATGTGCGTACGTGCGCGCGTGTGTGTGTGTGTGTGTGTGTTTCTTCGTGTATGTGGTTTCAGGTGACCTTCTCCCTGCTGATGGAGTGCTGATTCAAGGGAATGATTTGAAAATTGATGAAAGCTCACTTACGGGTGAATCAGACCATGTCAAGAAGACCTTGGACAAAGACCCAATGTTGCTGTCAGGTAATTCACTCATCCCCCAGTGTGTTGCTGATGTCTCCCAGGGCAGCGTTGCTTTTATGAGCGAGCTGTTTGGTAATGTATGATTCCATCTCACTGTGCTCTGGCTGACACTGGTCATGTGATAAAAGTCATGATAAAAGCATACAATTGTTTTCGTCATATGTTGGTAGGTGACAGTGACAGATACTCTGGTTCTCTTATCAGTGTTTTTCTTCCTACCCTCCTTGTTCAAACTAAGACTATAAGTATTTGACCCTCACCCACTCACTCACTCACTCAGTCTCTTCTTGCCCATTGGACATCATTCCTATCAGATTTCCAAGGAGGTTTTACAGACAATTTTGCCCTAATATTCGATCTATTATTAATTGCTCTCAGTTCACTGGCATATTGTCCTACGATCTTAAAGGTGCCAATTTGTATCCAAAAGTTTACAAAAGATTGTGTCCACTCAGTTGATCTCGTTTTGAATTGTAACAGTGTTTTTGATTATTTTCAATCTGGCTTCCGTGCTTACCATAGCACAACTTTATTAAAGGTCACCAATGATTTATTACCTGCCGCTGATTCTGGGGACTGCTCAATTTTAATCCTCCTAGATCTTAGCTCAGCATTTGATATTGTTGATCATTCTATTTTAATCAAATGCCTGGAAAAATGGGTTGGCATCAGCGACTGTCCCCCAGGTGGTGTGTACACGCTTCCCCCGGGTCATATTATTCACAACCACAACATCCATTTTCATTGTTAGGCAGATGACACAGTTAATACGTCCCACAAAAACCCAGTGATGCAGACAATAATTTATGCCCTGGATCCTCACATGTCTTTCTGATATTAAGTGCTGGATGTCCCAGAACTTCCTCCAGCTAAAGAGGCAAAATCTGCGATCCTCATATTTATCCCCCCAAATTCCACCCTTTAAGTCACACCTTGGCAGCTTGTCAAACAATGTTAAGATTGCGGTCCAACTTGATGTTCATCCCTGATGATTCAATAAAAAGACCTTAGAACGAAAGAAAGAAAGAAAGAAAGAAATAGCTTCTCTTCACTGGTTGCCGTGAGATTCAGTAATGATTTGGCACCTAGGCTCTGGAGCGCCCTAATTGAGGCGCTCCAGAGCTAAGGCTAGCAAAGTCAGTGTCATTTTTCTTCTGAAAACCAAGGCCTTTTGATTTATTGCCTCTTTTATCCGTGTTTATTTGAATTGGTGTTAATTGATGCTATTTGTTTTTATTTATGCTTTTTACTCTACCGTAGTTTTTTCCATAAGATTGTACTTTATCTTGCCATTGTAAAGCACTTTATAAATGAAGTTCATTAGCATTCTCATTCTCCCCTCACTCATGCATTAACTCTATCACTCTTTCACTCCCCTCACTCATTCAGTGCCTCCCTCCCTCACTTACACTCATTCACTTACTACCTCATACACTCACTCCCTTCATCTACTCACCTTCTCACTCATTCTAACTCATTCATTCATTCATTCATTCATTCACTCTCACTCATTCATTCACTCATTCATTCACTCATTCACTCATTCACTCACTCACTCACTCACTCACTCACTCACTCACTCACTCACTCACTCACTCACTCACTCTCCACTTTTCTCTCACCAGGCACCCATGTCATGGAAGGCTCTGGTAAAATACTGGTGACGGCAGTGGGCGTCAACTCTCAAACAGGAATCATTTTCACCCTCCTTGGTGCCGGTTCGGACGATGATGATGACGGTGATGCGTCTGAGAAGGAGAAGAAGAAAAAGGAGAAAGAAGAAAAGAAGAAGGAGAAGGAAAGGAAAAAGAAAGAAAAGAAAGACAAGAAAAGTAGGTGCCACAAGCTTAATGCTTAATTTAAATTGTAAAATTTGCTTGCCAACAAGAATTTATCTTCAAGCTAAAAATACGTAGATGTGACGCGTTATTAGCTTGTAGATCTGTTCTGTCCAGTAAGTGAAACTGCTGTGTGATGGAGTATGAATCAAGTTCAAGGCCCCAGTATCATTTCCTCGCTGTCGGGTAGAAACGTCCAAAAATTAAGCATAGCGTTAGCTCATGCAGAACACGGGAGTCGCAAACGCCTCAGCGGTAATCAGCTGTCAGTCTGCTCATTGCTTTCAATCAGCCACGCTTTCCTACACACCAATCACACCTCATTCCCTCAAGGCGGTCCATATAAATACAGCTCCCTACAGTGGATCTCTGCTTTTCAATTGCTGCCACACACTGCTGCTGCGGCAAAGCTTGCCTCCACCAATTCAATGTTCTATGGCTTTAATGTTAAAATGTATTCAAGTTTGCATGACTCAAGTTAATCTGATTAAATGTCTTGCTACGGGCCTGCTCTTGTATACCTGTGGGAGGATTTTGCATAGCGTTCCCTGATCTTGCTTAGCATGCTGCTCAGCAAAATGTAGGGAACAACTTGAAAAGTTTAACTATATTCCATTTGTTGCAATAAATGGTTAAATCTACTGTGACATGAGTGTTCCTGACTGAAGTGTTACTTTGCAGGAAATGGAAAAAATAACCTGTCTTCCAATGGATCCAATTTAGTTATTATTTAGTCAGAAGCTCTTGTTAACACTTAAAATTGGTTTAATATCCTATATTAAAATTGGCTTAAGGGAGGACCGACCACGTCACTCTGACTCAGACATAACCATTAACAAACCCCATACGCCCATATACTGTATAGGCAGGACCACGGCCACATCACTCTGACATAAGCATAAACAAACCCAGGGCCGCTTCTCCCTACACGCACACTACGCAGGTTGCGTGGGGCCCCGCCTACCCGCTGGAAAAAAAACGAACCCAATCCGCCCAGAACCGCGAAAAAAACGAACCCAATCCACCCAGAACCGCAAAAAAAAAACGCGCGCCATGTGTCCCGTATCATGCTTAGGGCCCCTGTGGAGTCTAAAGCGGCACTGAACAAACCCATATATAGGCATACAGTATATGGAGATTCGGTTGTCCAGAGCCACAGATCCGACTGCTATGCACATACTGTATATGGTCATGGGCATGTGCATAATATATGGGACCGAGCGACTTCACACCTCAGACCAGCTGGTGTTCAGTTCTTTGTAATCATTAATGGCCACAATTGCATCTGTGCTGATCTGCTTTTGTTAAACATGTGGCCTAATCCTAGCGCTTTCACTGTCAACTAGGCTACAACAAGACACTACAGAAAGCACAGTCTTATCCAGTTGTATGAGGCGCAGTGAAAAAAGTGAACTATCTCTCTCTCTCTCTCTCTCTCTCTCTAATTAAATAAAAATTAAAACTGTTATTTATTTATTTATTTAGTGTGTGGCGCTGTTGAGAGGCACTTTACAAGAAATAGGGCTGGTACATGTTCCATTAACTTGATGTGAATTCTTCTTCTTTTTTTCTCCATTAAAAGTCAATTGTTGTCAGTGACAGGTTATTTGTAGCTGCAAATCTATCAAATCATTTTTAATGAATAATTCATCAAGTACAAAAAAATATCTCTTGAATCTTGAAGTGACAGTTCTGGGTCATGCATTGCATAAGCCCAGTATTGTGGGTGAATATAAAATCTATCTTCCAGTTTTTAGCTTTGCCAGTTTTAACTGTGAATATTGTTTCACAGTTAAACTGTTTTTATGGTATGATGTTTTGTTGAATTTGTATAAATATTTAGACTTACTCAATAGCTTTTCCTCATTTATATATATATATTTTTTGAAAGATTTAAGTTTTAACAAAACAGCATATCAGCAATGTGATTATATATAAAAGAATGCTTCGTTCCTCTTTTATCTACAGATAAAAAGGATGAGAAAGGCAAGAAAGGTAAGCATTTTTCTGTACATTATATGATAATGTAAAAGTTATCTTTTAATTCGCCATGAACACCCAGCTTAACGTGGGCTTTTAAGTATATGTGTGATTTATCTAGTATAAAACAATTCCCTATTAACCCATTTAGACCTAAAAACGCCTTCTAAAACCTAACCATAGTTATCTGAAAACGGTCAAATTCCTTACTAAAAATAAAAAATAAAAACTGATGTTACTATATTATAGCAACAACTAATGAGACACAGAGGTGGCATCCGGATTGAAAGGTATAACAACGTATAGGTAGCAACAGGTCTCAATGGGTTAAAGAAATCATAAAGCACCTGGTTGTCCTTGCTACAAAAAGTCAGTCTAATCTCCTTGGCTGTCACCACATAGCTTTTTTCTGCCTTTATCCAAGGCACTTTTACATTGTGCATTTCATTCACCCATTCACACACACATTCATACACTGACCGCAGAGGAAACCATGCAAGGCACCAACCTGCTCATCAGGAGCAATTAGGGGTTCAGTGTCTTGCTCAAGGACACTTCGGCACTAACTCTGGGGGAGCCCGGGATCAAACCGGGAACCTTCTGGTTCCCAAGCGGCCGCTCTACCTCCTCCGCTACTGCCGCTCCCCATGATGGTTGTAGGTATTTGTCATCAACCACTTCATAAAACAGTGAGATTAACAACATTAATTTCATGTCTATGAATGGTGGATTTTATTAACGATATGCAGACAAAAGTGCTTTGATTGGCCGAGTTTGCTGACAGATTCCTCTTACGTTGTTGTTTAGCATGTCAAGTTTTCTCATCCTAAACTGAGTGCTCTGTCTCTATTATACTGTTTCTGGTTTGGAGGTTACCCCATCATTCATACTATATTCTTCTATATACCTCTAGGCTTTACTTTATGCCCCCATGTTTTAATAGTTTTCTTCTAGTTTCCTAGTTATTGTTCTCTTTTACTGGTGTGATGTTTCTGTTTTTATGCAATTAATTAATTTATTAACATAATCCCAGCTTTCTTCTGTAGCACTTTGAGATTTCTTGTAAATGTAAAGTGCGTTATAAATAAAATCCATTATTATTATTATTATTATTATTATATTCTGTATTGGTTGACTGAGTTCTTATGCTGCTGCTTTTGATCAAGTTAAGTGCAGTGTTTATTTTAGTCAGTCAAACTGGTTTGATGCTGGTGAGGTGTACAAACACTTGACAGGAAACCATATGGTTGGTCTCAGTCGGCAGCCACGCAGCAAAGACCAAGACCAATTTAACCCTGGCGTAAACCTTAGAGATTAAGTTGCTTAACAACCAATGAAAGTTTGTTTCTATTTTGGGACATAATAATAATAATGATAATAATTTTCCACAACAGAATAATTTTGTCTTGGTTATATCAAGTTGTGATGAACAGTGTTTGAACAGGTAGAGATCTGCTTACTTATTTCAGGGGAACTTCTGAGAAACAATCTCAGGCCTTAACATGTTTCACTTGCATCAAAAAAGCAAAAGATCTTATTCAAACAAATCAAATTGCCTGTATTTGTTTGCAGTTTAGCTTGGTAGGAAGGTACTTTGGACAGGCACGCAGACAGGTACACTCTTGCATGTCTCCTCGGGGCCATATGGTCATGTGCCTGTCCCTGTAGGCCGAGCAGCAGGTGCTCTTGACTCCGTTCATGGTGATTAGGACCAAGGAGATTATAGACCTTAAGCTTGGCAGCTGCTTTTTTCCCCCTGCCTGCCGTTCTTCCCGCTAACAGCCTCATTTACTGTGTTTAGAACACACACACACACACACACACACACACACACACACACACACACACACACACACACACACACACACACACACACACACACACACACACACACTAATGCAAAATATCACTCTCACAAAGTACAATATTCCCTGTACTAGTTCTCTCCCATACGACCATTTTCAATGAATTATCTTGTGAGAGTGAGTCATTTTCTGTGTGTGTGTGTGTGTGTGTGTGTGTGTGTGTGTGTGTGTGTGTGTGTGTGTGTGTGTGTGTGTGTGTGTGTGTGTGTGTGTGTGCGTGTGTGCGTGCGTGCGTGCGTGCGCGTGTGTGTGCGCGTGTGTGTGTGTGTGTATGTGCGCGTGTGTGTGTTGCCATGGGTATGTTTTGGTTTAATGTCTTGTAGAGAATGTCAGTCAAGAAAGAGCTGTAATCCCCAGACTAGGATTATAGACCAATGAGCCAAACAGCAATCAGTACCATTGCTGCTAAGGATCACACAGAACAGCGCCTCCTATCTGTGTCTATACCGTATGTACTGTAAGTAAGGAGGTAACCCTGGGAAACAATGGTTCCCGTGCCATAGGTCTCTCTATCTCCTGTTTTTCAGTTGCTTCGTATTGATATTCTGTGTATTCAATTCTTATTTTAAACTTGGTGTCCGTAAAAAAATAACATCTCAGGTGCAGTATAGTGCCTGGGCATATCGTGTTTTTTTTCTCCAAAAATTATGTTTTATCAAATTCTGAAATTCAACATAAATAACCAAAAGGCGGAACCAGGGCGGAACAAGGCAGAAAGAGCCTACTGGTTAGTCAGTAGGGGACCAATCAGAAGGCTGACAAAGGGTCAATTGAACCCCAACCTCTGGGGCAGACACTATAACCACAAGGCCACTGAGCTGTCTCTATCAACATATTAACATAATCCCAGCATGCTTTGAGATGGACCTTATTACAGGGTATGAGGTTTGTCCTCAATTCAAGTTAGATCGTTCACCGAATCGTTGACCAGAGACCCCGAGGGTATATACTTGGTACACTCCTTTTTTCCTTTTCCTTTTTACCACTACTCCTTATCCGTCCAACTGACAGTAACAGCCTTGTACCGAGCTATAATCGAATTGAACTGAATTGAATGGAATGAAATGTCATGGATTGAATAGGATTTATAGTGTGTGCCAGCTAGCCAGGCAGGCTCATCTCTCAGGTGTCTCTGCCACCGACTTAACTGTTATGTCACATGGAATTATAGTGAACGAGGAAAGCGAGACTATTATAGCTGCTGTATGAAAAATGCACCTGTTCATATTTTCCCTTGCTTCAAAGAATCTAGCCTTGTAGCTCACAACCTGCCTACTAGAAGGAACATAGAATTTTGTCAATTAATAAGCCCGATGTTGTTACTCAGCACGCTCCCTACATCCAGTTATTTTAATGTACTGTGAGTAAATTTTAACTTACTCACCTTCAGCCGCATGTGAAATGAATCCCCATTAAGAGTCTTGTGTTATTAGTCAATATTTACTACCTGAAGGCGTTTGCAAGATGGCACCTGAGCGAACTGACTTCTCTCAAAGACAGAAACAAGCTATGTGGTCTGTTGACAGACAATGTGATTAGACTGAATGCCCATCTGTTTGTAGCAAGGACAACCAGTTGCTTTTTGATTTCTCTAACAGGGCATTGTTTTATACTAGATAAATCACACATACTACTTAAAAGCCCATGTTAAACTGGGTGTTCATAGTGAATTAATTGAAGATGGATTTAAAGATAAAACGCCAAAAAGGCCATCAGTTCGAAACACCATGGAGGCACAATGCTGTGTCTTCGTCAAGTGACAACACCATCACTAGGTTGTTTAAATTCATGTAATCCAGTCAAACAGGTACCTAATCAGGAATGTTGGTATCAATGTGATAAGCTGCATCCTTCTAAATGTTGTCCCTTTATAGGAAAAAACAAGTATGGAGCCCCTGTAGAAATGGAGCCCCTCAATGAAAATGGAGAAGAAGAGAAGAAGAAAACCAAACTACCAAAGAAGGAAAAATCAGTCCTCCAAGGAAAGCTGACCAAATTAGCCGTGCAGATTGGCAAAGCAGGTATGTACACTAAACCCTATATAGGTGCTTTGTTTTCCAAAACTTCGCTCAGCGTATAAAGTGAACCCTGAACCTTTGACTCAAGCAAAAAATAAGTTGGTGATAAAGTCTACACTAATATTTCCCTCAGTATAATGTATTAAAGGTCCTATGACATTCATTTTCACTTTTTTTTTTAAAATGTTTTTTTGGGGGGATTTTATGACCTCAATTAGACCCCAAAAAACAGAACTTTGAACATTCAGTGGATTTTCTGTGGTCTGGGGTTTTCTGAATAATTAGGCTGAAAAGTAATCTGTGATTGGCCCCTGGACTTTGATGTCACAGTCCATTAATTCCGCCCCCTCTCCTCTCCGCCCCTCCCCTCCCCTATCCATTCCTGCCATGGATCACTGAAGTGGATTTTTCAATTAAAACTTTTAATACACGTTTGAAGGACCATGATAAATACTTTTAGTGTGTTGTAAAACTGAATGTCATGAAACCTTTAAGGTTGAAACAGGAGTAGCGTACTGAAGAGGCTTAGTAGACCACCACTTATTTTTGTTACAATTTGTTTCTTTGTTACAATTTCAGTATTGTCTTGGAGCTGTAGCTTTAACCATCAATCTTCTTACTATTGTTTACTTGACGTAGAAATGTAAGCTCATTGTGGTCTCTCTCTCACTATGTCTCTTTCCTCCAGGTCTGTTCATGTCGGGGTTGACAGTCATTATCCTCATCTCTCTGTTCTTCTTGGACACGTTCTGGATTCAGGGTCTACCTTATGTCCCAGAATGTTTGCCTGTCTACATCCAGTTCATGGTCAAGTTCTTCATCATAGGTGTAACAGTACTGGTAGTGGCTGTACCCGAGGGCCTTCCCCTTGCTGTCACCATCTCACTGGCATATTCAGTTAAGGTACAATTAAACAATGTGTTGTTGTTTTTGAAAATGTGGGGTTAGGGTCTGCTAATCCGACTGAAGGAATGCAGATTGTACCAGCCTGAGACACAGAGCTGCTTGAGTTATGTCAGAGCAAAAAGGTCCCGTCTGCAGTCTTCTTGTCGATTCAGTGGCAGTCCATAGATCTGTTTATATATCATCATTTTCTTATATCTTGTGTGTAGTCGACTGTATTTATGGAATCATTTGTGCTTTTGTGTATGAATTAAACAAGGAATTAGTGTAACACACATATTGTTCTCCTGATCTCCCTCAGAAAATGATGAAAGACAACAACCTGGTGCGTCACCTAGACGCCTGTGAGACCATGGGTAACGCCACGGCCATCTGCTCTGACAAGACCGGCACGCTCACCATGAACCGCATGACGGTGGTGCAGGCCTACCTCGGAGACCGCCACTACAGGAAGGTTCCGGAACCCGACCTCATTCCGGACAAGATCCTCGATGTGCTCATCATGGGTATTGGGGTCAATTGCGCCTACACCACTAAGATCCTGGTGAGTTTTAGAAGTGCTTTTCCATTGAGGAAGCATTAGTTACTTCAAGTATTTGGCATGAGCTGTTATAGGACTAGCTTTAAATTCAGACAGAAGAGCTCAGCACATAAATTAGGGCCAAAGAGAGTAGAGGAAAGCAAGATGACACTCAATGCCCTACTTCCTGGTCTGGGTTGATGTGAAGGGATAAACGTAAAGCAATCCAGAGATTGATTTACTTTTACTGATGTTAATGGAGAATCCATCAGACCACATATTATAATTTTCCACAACATAAAACTTTGATAACTTTGATGTTAAATTAAAAGTATCTGTAATTAGGATGCTTATAAGAAAACATATTCTTTTTAGGTTCATGTCGGTTGTATTCCTCAGGTTGCTACTTGCTAGGTGACAATAGCTCTACCAGTAAGCTAAACTGAAAACTGTTGATATGCATCATTTTCTCTTCTCTACCATCTATTAGACACTACCCTTTGTGTGTTAAAGTTCAGGAGTATGGCAGTAATAGATTATTCACAACTGAAAAATCATGAATCATTAATGCATTCTCCCTGGTTCCTGGTTTCAGCCTCCAGAGAAAGAAGGTGGTCTCCCACGACAGATTGGAAACAAGACAGAATGTGCCTTGCTGGGCTTCGCCCTGGACCTGCGCCGCGATTACCAGAAAATTCGCAATGAGATCCCTGAGGAGAAACTCTTCAAGGTTTATACATTCAACTCTGCCCGCAAGTCAATGAGCACCATTCTGAAGAACGCTGATGGCAGCTACCGTATGTACAGCAAGGGAGCCTCCGAGATCCTGCTCAAGAAGTAGGTGTCCTAAGTATTGGTGGCTTTCAAATGTCAAATTCTTTCCTTTTTTACTTTCCTTTTAACCCATTTTGGGCAGGAACCCTTGTTTGTAACTATACCTTTCAGGATGGGAACCCCTTTTGGGGTTCTTGTTGCTATGTACAGTATATAGCAACATACATAATTTTTGAATAAATATTTGAAGTTTCTTTTTGGGGGGGGGGGGGGGAGCATTATAATGAGTCCCGACCAGAGGAGGAGGCAAATCAAAGCAGCTTATTGGATTTGTACTTTGAGGCGCTTTGGTTTAAAACATCTGTCAAATGTGAAATATCAGCAAAACTGACAACATTAGTGTCCTGCTAGTTTCCAGTGATGACTGGTGTCTCAAAAGATTTTTTTTTGTACTTGCATTGAATTTCAATGCAACTATTATGGGAATATAATAGGATTCATATACTTTATAGGCTTTTTGTTATAGGTTAAATGGTGACTTTCAGAGCAGTTCTCAATTGGTTTTATACTACCGGTGCAGTGGTTCTCGGTTTAAAACCTGCGCCCTGCACGGTTCAATGCACCTTTTTGAACCGCAGATTTTCAGTTCTGTGTCCTGAAGATAATATGAGAAAGCTAGATTCACTTGCGGGGATCCCCACGACCCGTGAGGGAATCCAGCTGGTGTTGCTTGCCAAAAACAGCCGATCCACAAGCATCACGACACGTTCCGAGCCTGTAGATCGTCAATATTCTATATATCGGATTCATAAATGAGCATAATGATTAGCCTATGTGATGTTGTTGTTGTCCTCTCCACTTGACATAAAGTGATTTTTTTTGCCTTGAGCATAATAATGAAAGTAAAGTCAGCGAGCAGGCATTGGCAGGGCGCGCAGCTCACTGCATTCGGGAAGAAGCTGTTCAGCACCCTGCTCGTTTTGGCCTTAATACTCCTGTACTCCTAGCAAGTAGCAACCTGAGGAATACAACCGACATGAACCTAAAAAGAATATGTTTTCTTATAAGCATCCTAATTACAGATACTTTTAATTTAACATCAAAGTTATCAAAGTTTTATGTTGTGGAAAATTATAATATGTGGTCTGATGGATTCTCCAATAACATCAGTAAAAGTAAATCAATCTCTGGATTGCTTTACGTTTATCCCTTCACATCAACCCAGACCAGGAAGTAGGGCATTGAGAGGGTAGGAGAACAAACAGGGTGGTGGGGGTCCCTTATGATGCTGTTGGCTCTTCGGGCACAGCGTTCTGTATAGAGCTCCAAGAGAGAGGGGACAGAGGCACCAATGATCCTCCGAGCTGTCTTCGCCCATTAATTCAGCATTAAATCACAGAATACTTAATGCATTCAAATTATTCTTTGCTAGTGACCCTGTGAGAATATCGCACAACACAATTTTAGGATCACTTTGTTCCTCTGAAATTATTGCTTGATGGTTGGTCGGTCACTCCCTCACTCTGTTGGTCAGTCCATTCACCTCTTTGGTCTTAAACAACGTGTTTACAAAATCACTGTCTAGAGATGGATGGAATTTCTGTGCACCTTCAGGGGATAAACCCTACTGATTTTAGTGACCCCATGGCCTTTCCTCTACCACCACAATTTGCCCAAAATTTCCACTTTCACATAAGATACATCATGATTTAATAGGCTGGTTCCAGGATGAACCCTACTGATTTTAGTGCATCACTCACGACTTTTCCTATAGTGCCATTTCCATTTGAGTGTAAGGAGCAGTATGGACACTAGGGTCTGCTTGCAGGGCCTTTAGACTCTGTCTTGTTGTATTACAACTTCATCGGCTGATACAAAGCTTCCTTTCGTCCTCCCAGATGCTGTAGAGTCCTCACAGCCAGTGGCGAGGCCAAGGTGTTCAAGCCTCGGGACAGAGATGACATGGTGACGAAGGTCATCGAGCCCATGGCCTCGGAGGGCCTGAGGACCATCTGCCTGGCCTATCGTGACTTCCCCCTGGCAGATGGAGAACCTGACTGGGACAACGAAACAGACATCCTCACGGCCCTCACCTGTATCTGTGTGGTGGGCATTGAGGACCCCGTCAGGCCTGAGGTATGACGCACAGGGCTGAATACAACACATTATTGTTTCACATTTTGAAATGTGATATACTGCTACTTACTTACAATGTTCTAGTGGTCAGCACAGCGACAGCACAGCTTCATGTTCCTACAGTTGTCATTGGCATGCCCTTATACCACTGTAAGAAGTTTGCATTTGCTGATGAGCATGCAAAGTTGTGTGGTGTAAAGGATTTGTTTTATTTGCCTTTTTGTGAGAAGCCAGTAAAGCCACACCCTCTACAATATTCATTGGCTCATGGAAGCTTAATTTATTGAGATACAAGCGTTTCTTTTACTGGGATTTTAGATTGTGTGTAGAATGTTTCACGCAGATTACTAAATAATTATAGTCTGTTTCTAGGGATTTGAGTATTTTTCAAACTATTTGTAAAAAGGCAATGATAATAATAATTTAGGGGGCCAAGCACTTTACAATGTGCATTACATTCACCCATTCACACACACGCACGCACGCACACACGCACGCACGCACACACGCACGCACGCACGCACGCACGCAAGGCACCAACCTGCTCATTGGGAGCAGTTAGAGGTTCAGTGTCTTGCTGAAGGACACTTCGACATTAACATCAAGTAGTAGTAATACTAGTACTAGTAGTAGTAGTAGTAGTTGTTGTTGTTGTAATGTTTAAAAAGGCCTTGTTATTTTATCATGACCTATTTTTTGTCTGTGCACATAATTCTTAATGTATTAAAATCTCTTAATATAATTCTTAAAGTGTATTGTATTGCATTCTAATGTACAAAACGTGCTATTTAAATCAAATTTGACGATTGATTGATTGATTGATTGATTGATTGATTGATTGATTGATTGATTGATTGATTGATTGATTAAAGTCAGTCTTTGGTTGTTGTTTTTTCCATGTTAGGTGCCAGATGCAATTCGGAAGTGCCAGCGTGCTGGCATCACGGTGCGCATGGTCACCGGAGATAACATAAACACAGCCCGTGCCATTTCTCTCAAGTGTGGCATCCTGCACCCTGGGGATGACTTCCTCTGTATGGATGGCAAGGAGTTTAACAGAAGGATACGTAATGAGCTTGGGGAGGTACAGTAGGTTTTGTTCTAAATTGAGATGGAACTGATCTAATTTTATAAATATTTCTTATGCACTATTAAACCGCAAATGTTTTTTTCCCACAGATTGAACAAGAGCGCCTTGACAAGATTTGGCCAAAACTTCGTGTGCTTGCAAGATCCTCTCCGACAGATAAGCATACTCTTGTGAAAGGTATGGGTTTTTGGCTGTTCCACATCAAAGTTCCTTTGGAATTCAATGGCAAATGTGATAAAGCCAAGTGAATCTAAGAATGTTCACTGTGTCCACAGGTATTATTGATAGCACAGTGTTGGAACAGAGACAGGTGGTGGCCGTAACAGGAGATGGAACAAATGATGGCCCTGCCTTGAAGAAAGCAGATGTTGGTTTTGCCATGGTAGGTACCATACAACACATACTGTACAGCAATGCAATGCATTGCTGCTTACGTGTAAAGCCTACACTAGAGCCCGTTGCAATGTGACACATTATGAGCTTGTCTACTCGCCCACTAGACAGACAGACACTGCCTGCCACAACTTCAAGTTTATATCGTAGATATGCATTTTTACATAGTAGTCCTTCTTGGATTAAGCCACAACAAATATTTCCTTATTATTAAATCTTGACTAAGTTTCTCCATAGGTCATTAATTAATATTTTTTTTACAATAACAGGAATCATTAACATGATTCATATTCATGTTTGTCTTGTTGGTATACTGGGTGGAAGGGCAATACATCTAAATATATCTGACACTGATAATCAAAAATCCTACGGCGAGTGTCGAGGTGGTGTCATGTCATTCGTGCACGGATACGCCGTGACAGGGGGACAAATATCAACTAACCTGACCTGACACTCTTCACCCACAGGGCATTGCAGGCACAGATGTAGCCAAGGAGGCGTCTGACATCATCTTGACTGATGACAACTTCAGCAGCATCGTCAAGGCAGTAATGTGGGGACGCAATGTCTATGACAGCATCTCCAAGTTCCTCCAGTTTCAACTGACTGTCAATGTGGTGGCCGTCATTGTAGCCTTCACTGGAGCCTGTATCACTCAGGTGAGACACAGATGGTTCATAACCTGGTCAAAGTTCCTGTCATACACTGCAAATATCTGATAGAAAATCCTTTTTGTAGGACTCTCCATTGAAAGCCGTTCAAATGCTGTGGGTCAACCTAATTATGGATACGTTAGCTTCCCTGGCTCTGGCCACCGAGCCCCCCACTGAAGCCCTCCTCCTGAGGAAGCCTTACGGGCGTAACAAGCCCCTTATCTCCCGTACCATGATGAAGAACATTCTGGGACATGCCGTCTACCAGCTCACCATCATCTTCACTCTGCTCTTTGCTGGTTAGTTGCTGCTGTTACTTTTCCATGCATTGTCTAGAAATACTTACAGTATGGGTCTTGAAAGTGCATACTAGAGCCCTGTATTGGGACTGGGATCTTGTGGGACCCAAAACAAATGTTTTGGGTACCAATTGTGATGTTTGTATTGTGTGATCATACACCAGGCATACAACGACGTGCGTTCAATGGGCTTTATTAACGAGCTTGCTCATACAAAGTGCTGCTGCATACTGGGCTGACTGAATGAATGAACTGACTGCTTATAGCGGTCTCCAACAGGTGGCGTAGTTGCACAAGTCATCAGTAATTGTCTCCGCTATAGGCCGATAGGCATTAGCCTGGTAAACCCTCCCTCCGGAAATCTCATTTCCATTTGATTTCAGGAGTGAGTCTGGCCTGATCCGCCATTCTGCAATATTGGCTGTGCTGGAGTTGGGCGGGAGTAATACCGTTGACTGACAACCCCTTCAGCCAATGATAATTTTCCCCCTTCAGCCAATCAGCAGTTCACCAGTCTTAATGTGACGCAACGAAACTTTTGAGACAGCCATGCCGAAAATGGGTTGCCTTATTCGGATACATGAGTGTCACTGCCCACCCCTACCGGTTCTCTAAATTTTTATTTTTAAATAGGCTTTGTCATGATTAATTGACCACATATATGAAGTTAAACAACTAAATTCTATCCAAACGATATCTTATAAGTAAATTCCGTGCCTCAAAATAGAAGTTAGAGAGCTTTTTGAAGTAAAAAAATAACGGAGAATATAGCGCACAAGAAAAAGATGGCTGCCGTTCGTGTTTTGGGCTCACTCGAACTCGCCACCTGATTGGCCAACGTAAGCTGTCAATCACAGAACAATGAGCGACGACGCTGATAGGCTCGGCCGTTTGGCATACACAGCCAATATTGCAGAAAGGCGGTTCATGCCAGACTCACTCCAGGAATCAAATAGAAATGAGATTTCCGGAGGGAGGGTTTACCAGGCTAGATAGGCATGGGAGAGAGTATGTTTTGCCCCCCGTCCGTCCGTCCGTCCGTCCGTCCGTGTGTGTGTCCGTCCTTCTGTCTGTGACCAGCTAATCTCCGCCACCGTTGGCCCGGTCGCTGTGAAACTGCGCACACACACTCCCTGGATGCCACAGCAGAACCTCTGCCCCACATTTTTCAGATCAGCCTGTCATAGCGCCACCATGAGGCAGACTTTTGCAAAACATATTTTTTGCTATTACTCCTACAGATTTTGTCCAAAAACCACGCAAATCGGTACACAGTATCTCTATAGCCATGTGATCAACACGGATCTGTCTGATTTCCCATATTTCATCATGATTGGCTAAAATTGGCTTCCAAAGTTTACAGGATTGGTACATTTTGAACAAAATGCCTCAAATCATGAACGCAACATGCGATTTCCGTGAAATTTTCCACAGAGATTCCCACTTGGCCCAGGAAGAAATGCCACTTGAAAACGTTCACATCAGCCTCATGGTGGCGCTATAACAGGCCGATTCACGTTTTTAGCTATAACTGCACCAATCTGTGTGAAACTTTGCACGCACACTCCCTAGAGGCCAAGGAAGAACCTTTGCCCTGCATTTTTCACATATACCTTTTAGAGCGCCACCAGGTGGCTGAGTTTCGTAATACACATTTTTTGCTCTTACTCCTTCAGATTCTGTCCAAAAATCACGTAAATCGGTATACAGTATCTCTATAGTCATGTGATCAACATGGATGTGTCCGATATTTCATATTCCATCCGACTTGGCTAACATTGCCTTCCAAAGTTTGCAGGATAGGTCCCTTGTGAACAAAATTCCTCAAATCATGAACGCAGTGTGCGATTTCTGTGAAATTTTGCACGCACATTCCCACTAGGCCGAGGAAGAAATGCCACCCTTTTCACATTGGCCTATTATAGCGCCACCAGGAGGCCACAATAATCTACCTGACCTGGCGGAGACTTGTGCTCCGAGGAGCACTTTTTCTAGTTTAGACTATGACTTATTTATGATATTTGATATTTGCCTTTTGGAGAGTGTGATGGGATTGTAGGATGTACTGTATGTTTTCTCTGTCTTGTCTGTACTTTCTGTCTTCTTTTAAAATGCTGACCCTGGGAGCTGAGCTCCAAAATGTCCTATGCACTTGTGCAAATGGCAAATAAAGTCTATTCTATTCTATCAACATTTGCTGAACATCACACTAATGATGGCAAAGTTAGCTTTGCATAGTAAATTCTTACCATAAACTTAAAAAACTAAAATATTCTTCCCTGTGTTTCTTCCCAACATGAAGTGTAATTCATTTTTCATCTCCTTCACAGGTGAGAGGATCTTTGACATTGACAGTGGCAGGAACGCGCCGCTCCACGCCCCGCCCTCCGAACACTACACCATAGTCTTCAACACCTTCGTCTTGATGCAGATCTTCAATGAGATCAACGCCCGCAAAATCCACGGCGAGAGGAACGTCTTTGACGGCATCTTCAACAACCCCATCTTCTGCTCCATCGTCTTCGGAACATTTATTATACAGGTGAAGTATATTTACCTTGCAGGATACAACAATTATTAAATTATAATGTATTGTTATTGACAATAAGAGTTATAAGAATGGAATAAACATTGTGCTAGACTAGGCTTGTAGTGTTTTGTGTATGAAATCCTATTCACAATCAATAATCATTTCTCTCTTTTACTTGGTGTCTTGTGTTCTAGTTTGTTATCGTGCAGTTTGGCGGTAAACCCTTCAGCTGTGTCCGTCTTTCCATTGACCAGTGGGTTTGGTGTGTGTTCTTCGGGGTTGGTTCTCTTCTGTGGGGACAGGTGAGGCAATAATAATTATACATTTTATAATCCTGTGTCAGATAGCATTGACAAAGGAAAGAAGCGCTGCGTGGATAAATACAGATAGACCTTTATTGATCCCACAGGGGAATAGTCATCATGGCTTTACAGCAGCACAGATACAGACAAAAAGATACAGCTAGTAGTAACAAAATACTCATTATAGAAAATGTCATTTCATTTTCTATTTAATACTATTGTAAAATAGATTTTTATGATCAGTCAATCGATTGTGAATGAATATTATATTATCATAGAAATCTTAGTTCAATTATTTGGGCCCCCACTTGCAATATCCTTACGGCGCACAGGTTGAGAACCACTTATCTACAGTAAAACTTCAAATGAAAATAAAAAGAAAGAAAGAAACTGTTCAAAGATATATTATTTATCACATGAACAAATCTCTAAATCTGTCCGTGTTCCCAGGTGGTCACCACCATCCCCACTAGCCGTCTGAAGTTCCTGAAGACGGCAGGCCATGGAACCCAGCAGGAGGAGATCCCGGAGGAGGAGCTGGAGGAGATGCAGGACCAGGATGAGATCGACCATGGTGAGATGGAGATGAGAAGAGGACAGGTGCTGTGGTGCCGAGGCCTCAACAGGATCCAGACTCAGGTATGGAAGCAGTCATCAAGGCAACTTGTTCTGGGGTACAACTAAGGATTCATCTATAGTTTGTCGTTTGACCCTTTCGACAAGCGTTGCTCAACAAAAATGACATATTTGAACTGAAATATTTAGCAAAATAAATTAAAATCTTACATTATAAGATGTAACATGCACAGGTTAGAATGTCAGAGGAGTTTATTTCCCCAATGCAGCCATGTTTTGACATCTTTTTTGTTGTTGTTGCTGAACCCAGCTTTTTCATGTGTTTAGGATTTATGCCATTTACGCTGATCTCGTACTTATAAATTGCTCTGATTTAAGGCAGGTACACACTGCAGGATATTTCGTCCGATATTGCTGTCGCCGACATTTTTTTTAGCGCTCGCCGACAAAACCTCCCGATCTGACACAGATCGGCCTTTGATCGGCGAGCTAATGCTCGCTCTGTGTGAAAGGTTCCGCGAGACGATGTGGCCGCGATTATCCGCTCTGCGACGGCTTTCCGACCGTTTTCAGATAACTACCATGTTAGATATTCAGCTCTGTCCCAGACAGGACAGCAGACAATATCGTACAGTATGAAAGGAGCTGAGACCACCTTGCAAAGAGATGAACGCTACAGCCAATGAGAGCACATTACAGCCACCGTGGCTATGGAAGGTCCACAACAAACAGATCCCCCTCATAGTTACCGTCCAGTCCTGTATTAAGTTAAACATTATTATAAAACAGAATGAGAGTGAGCGAGCATGCTCGAAGGGGGCTGTTTATTTGAGACTATTGCACAGAGATAGAGAGAGAGAGAAAGACACAGAGAGCGAGCGAGCGATGTGTGTGTGTGTGTGTGTGTGTGTGTGTGTGTGTGAGTCGTTGTCTGACTGTGAGTGTTGCCAGATTTTGCGAGAGAAATAAGCAACCAGGTTTGTGAAAACAAGCCCAACAACTATGAGCACTTTAAGCCTATCTACAGATACATTGGATACTTGAAAATAGACGATCTACAAGCTCACGTTGTAGATAGGCTATTTTTAAAGAAGAAATTTGGGGGGGGGGGGGGGGGGAATTTGTGGAATATTTTCCAAATCCACACAGCTCTTGTATGGGGGTCTATGGCACAACATATTTTCAGAAGGGGGAGGTCGTCTGCGCCTCTGCGGACAATTAATTATTATTATTAATTTGGGGGTCCTTCCCATGAAAATTAGGAAACAAGGCCAAAAAAGCAACTACACTTTCAAGCAACTTTACAGAAAAATAATCTATTATAAAGCTTATAATAAGCGGACATGGCAACGCTGTCACTGACTTCAGCGCACTTGACGTGCGAGAGAGAGAGGGAGAGAGAGGGGGAGAGGGAGAGGGAGAGGGAGAGAGGCATATCACGGGATACGTCGATTAAAATGAATTGGAATAAACACAAATGTATGTATTGGGTCTGACTCTGGAGATAGCATCCTAGTGAACTATCCTACAGTGTGTAATCCCTGGTCGGGGATCAATCTATAGTGTGAAAACCACAACGATATATGACAGCCGATTTCAAGAAATAAACTCCTGCAGTGTGTAATGCTTAACGATCAGATGACCCCCCGACCACTTTAAAGTCCTACAGTCTGTACCTGCCCTAAGAGTGTCTGCTAATAGCACAGTCAGTCAGTCAAAAAAGTACAAAAGGGTCCAACCCCGTGAACCCAGGAGAAATCACAATTGTACAGTAGATTGGTGCGGTCTCTGTAAAATTATGTTGATATTGGAGGGCCTTGGATCTTTGCCTAAATTTGGGGTCAATCTTTCCAATAAAAAACTTTTACAAAGGATATTAATGTCTTCCTCTGTATTTGGGGTACTAGTACCCCAATACATAATTATTCTGCCAAATTTTACACTTAGAGATTGTGTGCCACACTGCTTAAGAATGGCGGAGGTCTGTGCTCTACATCGTGCTCTACATCAGTGGCTCTGATGATCTACAAGCTCACAAGCTTGTAGATCTGCAATTTTTGTTACAGCAGTAAAGGATTTCCTTCAATAGGATGTGATGATCCTTTTCTCAATTTAGAGAAGACGTTTGATATAAATCCGGTCCGTCAGTAGTTAATACTGCGGCGGCCCAAAAACACTCTCTCTTACTGCAGGAATCATTAGGTAATGTAGTGAACATTTATGAGCCAAAAGTGGTCACTTCGCACATGATCTTTGTGTCTCGTTCAACGGTGTACTAGTGCACATTTAGTGTGTGTGTGCACCACACTGACTCAAAAATAGCCTGAAATAGCCAGAAAGCTGTCATCTGCTTGTCATATCTGTTCACAAAAATATACTTTAAAATATATTTTTTAATCAAAATGTCTGCAGTTATCTAGATATGTTTCAACTAATTTGATTTCCAGTAGCATTTATTATGTGCTTTATTTTCTACACATTGTCAACGTGTCTGATGTACAGACTGATCCTAGCATTTGAAAATTGTGTGAGCCATCAGTCTCGAGAGACTATGGAACCCGTGTTCTACCTGATCTTATCTCTCCAGCTAAACCAACCAGCTTCATGATGCCACAGACATAACAGCCTCTACCTCTGTATTTTCTGTTCACATAAGATTATGACAACCTGATGTGATTTTAATATCTCACACAAAAAATAAAATTGTCCTTACTTGCCCTGTAACAATTTTCCTTGTCGATATGTTACATTACATTTTTTAAAGATGAAATAAGCAATATATTGGATAACACTGAATGAAATGACCCCCTTCATCTTAATGTATTGAGAAGCTCTGATCCAAAGAGTTTCAGCCCTGCAGTTTAATGCTGTAAACGTCTACCAGCTCATTATTCGTTTTTTTGATGACCATGAATTTAGTGTAAGAAGAATAGACGCGAAAAGGTTAAAGCTACAGTATATAGAGGTGTAAAGAAATATATATCCCTGTGAATCTTAGTTACACCAGCATTCAGGTTAAAAAAAGGTTCACTCATGCAAGGACAAGCAGCGAAATGGATGCTCTGAATGGTAGCAGAGTAGAAGGATTTTAGGACCCTCTCTGAAACATTGTCCTTTGCGAGGCGGTTTTGCACATATAGGTTGAGAAATGTATAAAGATTGTTATTTCCATTTCAAAAGAGATGGTCACCATACTGTGTGCTGCCATTTGAAGTCAGTTTGCGTTTGCGGCACTACAGTCTGCGCTGTCATCAAGGACATAACTGCTTCTCCCTTGGCTGGTCACAGTGCACAGGAATTTACCTTGTATATATATGCTTTTTGGATGTCCCAATAATTACTATTGCAATTTTCCCTAGGTCAAACCAGATGTTGACTGGACTAATAAATGCCTAAATTGTAAATACTGTGCTAGAATAATACGCACTTCAGGCATTTAGCCTCTTTCTACCTGAAAGCCCACGCCCCCAATACCCCCATCTTCCAAGCAGTTCCTACCTGAACACCCCCCCCCCCCCCCCCCACCACCACCAACCTCCCACCCCAATTCCTCCCTGGTTCTAACTGTGTGTGTGTGTGTGTGTGTGTGTGTGTGTGTGTGTGTGTGTGTGTGTGTGTGTGTGTGTGTGTGTGTGTGTGTGTGTGTGTGTGTGTGTGTGTGTGTGTGTGTGTTGTTCAACTCCTCAGATCCGCGTGGTCAATGCCTTCCGAGACACCATGTCCCCCTATGATGGCCTGGAGACCCCAGAGTCACGCAACTCCATCCACAACTTCATGAACCACCCAGAGTTCCGCATCGAGGACTCCCAGACGCAGATCCCCCTCATTGACGAGGTGGAGGGCGAGGACGAGGCCCCGACCAACCGAAACTCCATCGTTCAACAACCACGTATGCACCCGGTCTCTGCTAACCCATCATCGCCCAATCAGAACAATAATGCTGTCGATCGGATTAATCCTCTCCACAGGGATGGCACAAAGCCTGGTCTGATCACACCTGGCAGCCCGCTGCACAGCCTGGAGACCTCCCTTTGAACAGGGCATGTTCAAAGGGTAGCCTACTAAAGTCTCTCAGCCCACAGCGACACTAACTCTTATCTAAGCCAGCATGAACTATGCAGAGTTGGCCGTCAAGAAAGCACTTGAAAGTTTGGCTTGTTCTGGACTTGAGAACAGCAAACGTTTTGGACAACCCGCTTGGGTTTTACAGGTCATACTGTATTTTGTTATCTGTGCACCCGCCCCCCGAACTCCTCCTACTTGGCTTTGATTTGTTTGTGTCATGAAAGGGTGCTAAGCGGAGGCAAATTGAAAGGATAGGACTTTTCTTAATGGTGTTTAGACAAATAGTTATCTTGGATGATAAGCATAACTGTATATTGTGAAAGAACAGCTTTTATTGTAACTGGTCTATTTTCCATGCAGGTTCTATTTGGTACTAATTTCTAGCCTTTAGAATTCTCTACAGTACAACAAAAAATGGTTGTGCAGCAGACGTCACAGACTGAAAATGTATCTACAAGCTTACAACGCACCACATCCGTGAAGATTTGTGATTTACTGTGATCTGTATTTACTGTGTACAACACCATCATACAACGTAGTATAAATCAGGCTTTAGAGAGAAAAGAAAAATGTGTATGGGTCCAAAAGATACGCAGATATCCATGCTGGTATATCTCAACACTGTAAATATTCCTGTCATTGTTGTTCAAGCTAGGTCCAAAGTTAACTTAATCTTCAGTGGAAGATGATATAGTTGAGAGAGGGAGGGAAAATGTATGTATTATTTCACGTTATTTATTCATAGACAAAACTGTTTAAAGTAAGTGGATTGTTGGACTTTAGGATTTTTGTAAAAATGAAAAAAAAAAATGAAATAAAAACCACAGTTATAGGTTGTTGTGACAAAAACCTCTACATTCAATTTCTTAAATGTCCAGGGTGATATTTCACAAATATATGTTTAGGTCTGCCAGTTAATTGTTTCTTACACATACAGTACAGTGATAATATGAAAAGTTCCACATCAGCATAGAGGTTGAGATGCGTTCACTTTGAAACCACTATATGCCCATTGATTTCTTATCTTGTCCATTAATTTGGCTGTGCTTTTTTATTGAAACATTCCGGTTTGCTGGCTGAGAAACTGACATGTCTACTTTTTGAAATACCACAATTATGTGAATTATAGAACGTACTTTTAAGAGTCTTAGACCTTCAGGACAAGGTTCTTTGTTGCAGTAAAGCTACTTTAGAATGATTTGACATACTGTAAAATATAGCTTTATACTATATTTTTAAAGAGCGGTCAATCATGTTCATCACCAACAGAGGATAATGAGCCGGGTTGTATAACCATCAGGTGTAGATTTTATTTTTATTTTTTTGGCAAGTCTGCTATGAAATTTGCCTTTTCTGGACCAATTGAACTCCATTGTGCATTTGCTTTGGATGATGTAATTTACGGTTTAAAATGCATCTTTTAATTGGTTTGGGCAAAAGAACAGGGAGGAATAACTTTTTATTTATTTGGCTGGTTGTTTGTTTTTTCATAATTTCCTGAAGGTGGAATGAGGGTTTAACTGATTTGTCCATCTCTTAACCACTTAAACCCTAGACACCCCATCACAACACGCTGTGACAGGTTGTGAGCTGGATAGGTGAGCACTAGGGGCATCTGGGCAACTCGATGTAAAATTGGCTATTTTGTCCAAAATAAAATATTTGAAAAATGGTCTTAAGACAATTTTTCTAATAGTAATTTTTTTTACATTTTGGACAAAATAGCCAATTTTACATTGAGGTGCCCAGATGTCCCTAGTGCCCACATATCCTGTATCCCTTGTAGCTATTGTACCCATCATCTATTGTAGGTGAATGTATTCCCCAGAATAGGGATGCTAGGGTTCAAGTGGTTAATAGATTAATCGTATTATGTAAACATTCTAAGACCATATCTATAGTGCATCATAAAAGCTGGATGCACAGTTGGTTATAATACAGTCAAGCTACATAATTAGACAGAATTCTGTCTGATGATGCAGAATACTCATGTTGTAATGTATACAGGTACAGTCAGCTGAGGGCACAGATCATGATACACAATCACTTTAAAAATAAGGCTACTTATCCGCTGTTATGGCACACAGCCCGTTAGGCAAAGAGGTTGCTGCATGAAACAACTGACAGGTAAAATGTTGTGCCACATTTCAACATCTTACGACAGCACAACTCCACTCTTTGTAATGTAATATAGATATGGTCTTCCTAAAAGTGTGTTTATATATATTTATATATACGGTATGTGTGAAAATCCTTTTTTTTTATTTCACAATTTGATCAAGTACAACATACAGTATCTGTTAACATCCTCAAAAGTAAATGTGCTTACTGTGATTGATATTCATTTTTGAAACGTGTGTGTATGGTTTTTGCAAATAAAGACCAATATTTAGTTTACCTTATGGACCGTCTATAATGTCTGTGATGCTGGTTTAGTGACAGCAGTAGGCCTAAAGTAAGTAGCCAGAATATATTTATTTCATTGGCGTGGCTAGCGATTCAGGGGCAGGAGCCAGGCTAGGCCTAAAGTGTTCGATGGTTCTCAAAGCAATAAGCCAACTCGAATGCCTTACGGCAACATCATCATAACGTTGTATTAAGTAATAATAGACAGTTGGCAATTCTGTATCTATGCATAGTATCAACAAATAGTCTTTCAACCAGAGAGTTGCAAAAGGGGAGCCAGCCATCAGGGAGCTTTCAACAATGGCAGATCTACAAGCTCACAACACTTGAGTGCTTGTAGATGGCTATTTTGAAAAGGTTTTAATAGGACTTAAGTTAAACTGCTACATATCTTGCTACATATAGAAACAACTAAAGTGATTGAGTGAGTCACAACAGCACAATCATCAGAATTGGACTGAATCCAGTTCTCCCCATAACTTGAACTGAGTGGATGGTGAACACAATCCGTGCACTCATTGTAAAATAAATGAAGGTGAGTTTCCATTATACAAACTTTAATGATTCATTTAAAACATTTTCTTCACTTCTACACACACCGCCTTATAACATTTATTAATATAGACAAAAAGCAGCAAGGTGATCACAGTTAAATTGTTCCATAAGAACTTCACAAAAATATATCATAATATGCAGTAAATTAAACAAACCGCGTTCACTTTAAGATCAGTAGACATGATTGTTGTAGGTTGTAGCACTGGTGGGCCATATTTATCAAAAAGAAAAGTTGATAAGGGGAGCCTCAGTCACAGCATTCTCCTTCTTGTCTTCTGGACTCCATTTGATCAGGGGAGAGGTCAGATCAATTAACTGTTTAGAGAAGTAAAACATTCACATCAATTACACATGGTTTGTCAGCCCTAATATGTTAGGCAATGGTCAGAAATTATCTGCAGAGCGTACAATACTGTATGTAGCTAGCAACACGCACAATTACAAATCACATACTGATTTTATTAATCTGGGAACATTGAAGTAGCAGGTCAATGTTGCATCAAACAATCTAAAAAAAAAAATAGAATAGGCAATGTTGGTCCATTCAAGTCTTACTGCACATATTGTTCGACTTTGACTGGTTTATTTTTCCCCGATACCCAGCCCACATAAATGTGTTTTCTCTAAACACCATTTGTAATCCCGAAGTGGCCGGGTGCTGACAACTTCCTCTTGGGCCACGTCCTCATGTCCAGTTGTACACAAGATATCTCAACATCTAATGATTAGATAGCCATGAAACTCTTGCTAATCAAATTCATGGTCCTCAGATAACGGTTTTGGAGACTCCATGCCATTTCTTCAAGCAGCACCCATAGCCAAAGTTTCCATTTGCATGGAGGCCCTCAAAATGTAATGAGTTGGTTACAATATGACCCAACCAATTCTGCCATTTTGAATGTTTTGCTCCACTGAGATGGCAAGGCTCTAAGGATGGCAGTATCAGTCCGTTTTTTACTGTATCTGCAGTATTTTGTGGCTGTAATAGCTTTGTTTAGTGCTTAGTCTACCTGCATATTTATTCATTTTGGGATGGAAATATATATGCTAATAGCATATTTTGCATATACAAAGCTCTTTAATAATGTATGTGAATATAACCCACATTTATGTTCAAAACAATCCCAGATGTTACTACAAACACAAATTCAGACAGACAAAAAACATAAAAGCTCTACAGGAACAATTTTTTCCACGATTCCTCACCTGTATCTCACTAGCCTTGCATGTCCTGATGAGGTCTGGAGTATTGGACAAGTCAATGAGGGGTTTATCCTCAGGTTTAAACAAAGAAACCGGGTCATCCAACAGCAAATTCTAGGTAAGACATGAAGCAAAATTTTTAAATGGCAACAAAAGACAATTCTACCGACAGCAATACTGACACACACTGATCTCTTATCAAAGTTACAAATAGGGCTCAAGTTTAAAAATGGGCAGTGTCGTGTTTCTCTAGCCTCTGGTTCCAATGCCGTCACCTTGGCTTGACCGATCCAGACCTACAGCACCACTTGCTCATGGGTTCCCAGAAATCAGGGTTTGAACTACCTACTGAGCAGGGCCCAAATGAGGTTCTGAGAACCTTATCTGAAACCGAGCCATAGCATATGGAAACAAATCCAGAACCTGTGAAATACGTTACATGGTTGACTTAGTTCTTGTAATCAAAATAGATCCTATACACGAATCCACGGAGCGCTGCCCTGTAGGTGGCGCCGCCATTGCTGCGGTCAGCTGCTGCTGCGCGGTGTCAGTCAAGTGCAGTCACTGACTGCTCACGTTACTCTTTTACCTGCTTTTTACAAACTTTTACTAACACTAACTTTACAAAGATGTACAGAAAATCGGGACGAACCTGTGTACCGGTAGTTTATGGCTGCTCCAACAGCCAAGCAGGTAAAGAGTAACGGTCAACAGACGGACACAACCGCAGCAGCAGCTGATTGAGTCTGACACCGCAGAAATGGCGGCGCCACCTACAGGGCAGTGCTCCGTGGATTCGTGTATAGACATGGTTGGCCAGTTGCCCCAGTTCTACAATGAACATGGCTCAAAACATGTATCAGTTACCTCAACACCTTCCAGTGTCTTGGCTCCATGGTCTTCAGAGATCACTTCCTCAGCAGAGTGACAATCAATCAGGTTTCCACTTGGCTTAGGCTCCTGGTTCTCTACAACTTCCTGCGGAGGCTCCTGGTTCTCTTCAGGGTACTCTACAACTTCCTGCGCAACTTCCGGGCTCTGTTGACAGAAATTGTATTAGTTCTCAAAAGTCAAACTGATGCAGTCAGTTTTTCCAGCACTAAAATATGTTCCAATCTAAAAGCCAAACGTATCCTTATAATATGTACAGTATGTGAAGAATCTATGTTATATCACAATGATTATGGCCCATTATATAGTAATAATATAAATCCTGCAAAGATTCAAGCACATTCTTGTAGTAGGAAGTAAAAATAACCAAATTCAATAACATTCAAGGTTTTTTATAACCCGTTTATTAAACCCTGCCTTACCTGCACTTTGACACAAGTCAGTGCTTCATTCTGCATGTCTGTCTGGAGACCTGCTGGAGCAGCATTTTCCACAGAGAATGGTTGGATCTTTGGTGAGAAGACCAGCTCCTCCTCTGAGGTTGCCGACTCAACCCGAGCAGGGCTGAAGACAGGGAGAGGTACAGAGACTGGTAAGTCCAAAATCGTGCGAGAATGCAAGTTGTTATACTCATCATTTTAATGCAGCATTTTCTACTTTAAAATATATACAGTAGTAACTTTTGAAACGTGCTCTGCATGAAGTATACCATTAATATTAATTCTTAACTCAGTGAAATCCACTGGTGACCAGGTCTTTTATTCTTGCAGAGTAGCTAGCAATACTAATCCAAGACCTAATCCCTCAAGAAAGATTCTGCCAACAGCAGAATGAGCACCACCACCCTAAACATGTAATGAGGTTGTTAGTAGGAATAAACACAGAAGCATCAGGGAGGAAGTGGACTAAGAAAGGGGAGAAGCCAAACAGAGTTCCTGTTTCTACTCAAAAAAGGAGGTGGTGACAAAAATAAATAATTCATTTTTTTTTTCAGATTGATCCAATACTGACCGACAACGCCCATGCATGAGGCCCGGGTTATCATCTCACCTCTGGTTACGGGTCCTCCTAGCAGAGACGAATGTGCCAACAGGGCCAGACCCAGGGAGCCTATTAGGGGTCATAGCGGGGATACCAGAGAGTCTCCGGTTGACGGGGGTCGGTAAGGCAGATGGACATCTTATTTTAGACATGGAGGGCGTCCTGTGGAACAACTGCGGATTTGGGACCACTGGTTCCTGCAGGAGACTTGAGGAAGAAATGTCAAGTCAGTGGAGAGAATTTTGAGGGCATTTAAACATCCAAATGTCATTAGACAAGACATAAATGAAGTTTTTTTTTTCATACAGTAGTACATACACACATACCTGTCCAAACTGCCAGCACTCCTCAGTCTCTTTGGTTTCATGATCTTAAGTGAGTCTGGGGATTGAACCACTACAAATGGAGAAAAGGCCCATCATAAGGCTATTAGTTACACAAGACTAAATAAGTAATGCTTGTGCAAGGTACAGTAGAAGGTACCCAAACTACAAACATACATACATATTAATAACAGTCCTAACAAAAGCTTTAAAATTAACTTGGCTGTAGCTGGTAACTAAAATAAACTTGACAAAACAAATTAGGCTGGTGGTGCAACAGTGAATTTGATCACCAAAACATTGAAATATGATTTTAAAAAAATAGTTCCAATACATTCCATTTCTATATGACGTACCGAGTGAAACTGACCAAAACTCACCATCAGATCGCTTGAGTCCTTTCAGCCGAGTACTGGGAGTAGGGGCGATGAAGGCCACGGGTTTGGACCACTGGCCCAGTTGCTGGGAGTTCACACCAGAGACATTGGCACGCTTGGCTGGGCTCTGTTGGAATGGGGTGGGGGTACTTGGTACAGCTCTCTTCACAGGTGTGGACCTGACGAGCGTGGTCGGGTCGGTCTCGGAAGTCTTCCGGGACTGGACTACTGAGATGGACCGTCGTGCACCTCTGACAGTGGTGGCTGTAGGGGGGGCTGGAGGATCAGCAGCTCTGCCAATGAGTGTGGAACGGCGAGTTTTGGCAGCACTCGTGCTGGCAAGTCTGCTCATGTTAGTTGGTGCACGGCTGCTGGGACCACTTATGCTTGTGTTCATAGAAGTGCTGAGTTTTCCTATAATGGTCAAAGCCAAAGAAGATGATACTGTTGGTGAACACCAGATGGCACTAAAGACAACAGGATTTATATCCCATGAACTGACTTTAGTAGAATTCCTGTGCTGCTCACACCTTGGAGAATACTGATTTGATAACACTCAAATACCAAAACATTTACAACTATACCTCCATCAGTTTGACATGTATAACATGTCAACATTTTAAGAAAACATCTAAAAATTCCTCTAAATACAACTGTCTGCCTGATATTTACAAGTTTAAACATGCCCATTTACTAGACATAATGTATGTGAGAAGTATACAGTAATAAATAAAACATTGGCCAATTTCTCTGTCACATTGTGGCCATTTAATTGTTTTAATCAGCCAATACATGATGGCTATTTATATAAGCATACCTTCTTTCAGCCACATATACACAATGGAGAGACCTTACCTTTCCCAGTAGGAGAAATAGACATGCTGGAGTTGACACTAGACCCAGAGGAAAAGGAAGAAGAGGTATTTCTTCTCCTGTCTAGTACCACTCCCCTTGTCTGAAGAGGCGGTGCTTTGGACCTCAAACCAACCTGTAAACATGATATGGGCCATTACAAATGTGAATTCATTTCAGACAGGAAAACCCCACACAGTCTTGACCAACAGCATATATTAATCAAGCAAGGGGGTCGGCTGAGTCCACCTGAAGGGATTTTTGCATCTGCTGTTTTGAGTGCATCTTGGTAGCATGAGCCGTCAAAATTCAATGTACACATTTTATTGCGGTAATTGTAATTTAAAATAATGCAGTATTTCTTATCCCATGGTAAGTCAGCTATCAACTTGCTGAAAATGTGCTTTTGAGACTCCATAGTGCTGGTCCAGAATCAGTCCTTGAAAGCAGGCAGAATCAAACTCCTACCCCTATTAATGACACTAAAAGGTAAGAGTTCTGGTCAGATAGCAAAATTAACGAGATGACTTGTCTGAAGAAAAAAAAAGTCTACGCTGCCATAATTGGAAAATATAAGTGAAATCTTGTTTTAGCAAGATCCCATTTTGATCATTCCAGAACTGTGCACTGTAAATATTGCAGCTGGATATCAGGGGTAAAAAGTGTATAAATCTAAATGGAGTAAATAAATATTGTTTCCCCCTTTTGACCAAGCGAAGCAGCATGTAAAGAGGAAAACACTGAGGACTTTTTAGATACTTTACTTCTACCTGCCAACGTTTACAATTTTCTTTATCAAGTCAAAGTAGCCATGGCTTTTTTAGGAAACCGTCAGAGGGCAGTAAGGCGACACATCAGAAACAAGGATGACTGCATAATGGCATCAATCAAAACGATAAAAAATTATAAATCTTAAGTGTTTATGGTTTGTTTAACAAGCGAGCACTCTTTTACTCGTGTACACCCCTAGTGGTAGCAAAAAAGACAGACATCATTGCGAACGCGGAAGGAGGCGCGCTTCGCCCAAGTGGAGCCTACTATGAAACTCTGCTCGGCTTGTGAGTGTCGGTGTGTCTGTGTTCATGCACTACCTAGTAGAGGGCGCCAGAGTGCAGGAATTTAGACAGCCTGCCCCCCACACCCACACACACACACACACACACACACACACTATTTTCGAGCTGCGTTCCGTTAACACAACATTACGAGCGACGCCCACTGCACTCTGGTTGGTTGCGAAATGAAACACTTCCTCATACCGAGTAACCTCGCATCACCAGTCTTTCCACCTCCGAGTACACCGACCCGCTGGGCCAGGCTTTTATTTTTTAGCAAAACTAAGCAATAAAAGCCTGGAGATCGAGGCGAATCTGCGTTCGCCTCCAGCGTTCGCGCGTCTTACTTGTATATTCTTACTTTGCTTGATGGAGCCAGTCTGGAGGCATTTTCTGCAGGCACTGCTCTAGTCTTTGCAGTCTTCAGTGAAGTGGCAGAGGTTGCGGCTGGCACTACCGGCTTGCTAGGGAGAAGCCCACTGGTGCCCAGGCCTGCCTTGCTTCGCAGTGCCATCTTGGGCTGTGTCTTAGTCTTAGACCCAGAAGCAGGACTGGAGGTGCTAAGACGAGCCCGAGTGGATTTGACACCAACGCCTGAGCCAACGCTGCTAGTACTACTGCGGCCTTTCAGCAAGCGTTTCTGGATAGCGGGTGGAAGCTGTTTTAAGGGACTGTCCTGTACACAGAATGTCTCCCTTTTAATTGGGCTGAGAACCCGATTAAATGGCTTGCTGAACATATCCAGTTTGGCCCCAGTGTCCTGCACAAAGTCATCTGTCATATTGCCTTGCCTCTCAGCAGGCACAGTACCGTCTGTCTGTCCAGTGTGTGGCTGCTGGTCCTCCTTTAACCGAGTAGCTAGTTTCTGGGCTTCACTGGACATTCGGTCAAAATCATCTCCAGGGAGAGGACTCCACATCTGCTCCTCACCCACAGAAGGCCCACTGCTGACAGTGTCCCTGGACTCCCTGGACAGATTTTCCAACCCGACACAGATAACCTTTCCCTTGCCTGGACCCACAAATACTTCATCCTCTTCATCTTCTCTGGAACTGTAAACAGGGGATGTACAGTATACATATACCAGTGATTTAGTATACCTGGGTGACACTGACCTAACCATCAAGTGTTACAGTGGGATAATTGATGTAAAGACAGACCACAAGTCACACCCAAAAAAAACCTGTGGATAGCCAGACATTTGGGGCATAAAAAATAAGTTGAAGGCTAACTTTAGGTCTGATAATGATGTGATGTTCAAATCATAGACTACATTTATATACATGTTTTTGTATTCTGAAAAGAACCAATTTAACATTGAGGTGCCCACCTGTATCCCATTTTATGACTTAATAAAGAAGCCTCGTATTTCAGTTTACTCCAAACATCATCTTGCGCATGCACACTCTTCTCTACTATATAGAGATAGATGGATCCATCCATCTATCTCTATATAGTATTCCATAACATGTTTACATAAAAGTCTCATTACGAGGCTAATATGCAGGCAGCAAAATTAAGTTAGTTATATAACATTTATCATGTGAAAGGACCAACCTTGCAGGAGACAGTGAAACGTCAAAATCAAACTTCTCCTCAGCCAATGTGTAGAAGTCTTCTGTGGAAAAAGACAAGCTTTAACTCAAACTACACAAAACACGCAGACTGACTGCTAAATAAATTAGTTGTAGTTTACACAACCGGATTAATCCAATGTTACCGGCGTTAGAGGAGGGATCCATCCTGATCGGGCAGCAATGTGTAAAGTGCTGATTCAAAAGAGACAGAATAACTTCATGTTAAGAAAATAAAGCATTTTACATTTTGTAACAGTAACACCGAGCCCGCCTTGGATCATTTATCATACATGCATTTTATCAATGTTTACAGATCTATGATAGTCTTGGGCTGCACCCCCAAGTGCCCTGGACTTTCACCAGTTAAGTCCGTATTTCTTCAAACATGTACAAATACAAAATATAAGGTGCTTACCCGGTTGCACCAAATGTTAACTCGGCATTCGGAGTCTTTGTGCAATGCATTAGTCCTAATTTTTCAATAAATATGCGTTTCAATCCAGTCTGTGGCCAAACGCCATTTTTTGCACCCCTGTTTAGAGTGACTGTAAACATGCTTTCACCAGATGCGCCCCGTCACTACCGCCCATTGAGGAATACCAGGGAACTTCCGACAGAATCCGACGCAGACGGGATTAAAACATATGATATATCCATTGAAAATTACGGACTAATACAGTGAACACAGGTTCCGAATGCCAAATTAACATCCGGGGCTACAGGGTCAGCACTTTATTTACGGGATTTCCGCGAGGATGTCCAGTGACAATTGAGGGGGGGAGGGGTGCAGCCCAAGACTATCATAGATACGAAAGTAAAAGTCAGACTCGATAAAAATATATCTACTGTATGTATGAGTCTTGATCCAAGGCTAGTATTTAACAGAACACCCAGCCATCCCACATCTCTGCTTATTAATGTAGCCTACTAACAGACAGGGCAGCTACAGCTGGGCTGGCTGACCAAAACAAAACATAAATATCTCAAAAAGACAAATTGTCGCCTAACATTGTTTGGCGTCAATGTCATCATTGTCATTATTTGTATTGGTCATCTTCTTGCTAGGGCGGAATCATATGTTTAGTGAGTCTGCTGCTAGCAGTAAATGCTACATACGCCAAAACATTGTTTATCCACCACGATAAGACGACAGTCACACACACAAATCACACATGATCGTTGAGTATACATCGACCAAGAGTCAAGACAACTTCTAACCTGAGGACAAATCTTTAATACATTCGCGTTTATTTTTGAATGCAGCTTACCGCATAAAATCGTCCCAAACAGCAAACAAACAAAACAACAACCTCAAATGTTTCAAATTTAGTGCGTTGTTTTGAGCGTGAAACGTGTTTCGCCATTGGCTGGAAACAATCATCAATGATCTTACGGAAGTGTTGGTTGGGAGAGTTATGGGTAATGTAGTCTTATACTTCTATGAATGTAGTCCATAGATACAGTCAGCAATGGAACATACACAAAACGTCACCGTTTGCGCTGAGGGGGCAGACTGTGTGAACCCTATGGTGTGAACTCTATGACACCTCCGACCTACCAAGTTTTAGCCGGTTTTAGCCTATATGTATGTATGTTTTTTTTTCTTTTTTTTTTACAACTGTAGCATTCCTAATCTCAGCCACCCACCACTTGCCTCTGTGTGACAAACTCCCTTATCCCAATGGTTCTCAAACCTTTCATGTCAAGGACCCCCAAATTTATATGTATTTGGCCGCATATTTTGGAAGTTCACAGTGATGTAATGTAGAAATAAAAGAAAAAGTCTGGTATTCCAAATTTACTTGAGTGAAGGTACAAAAGTGTTGTTGGAATCAAAATATAGGCTACTTAAAGTACCAAAAGTAAAAGTGCTCATTATGCAGAATGTCCCATTTCACAAGTTTTCAAATATTTTGGAAATATCTACAAGCTCACAACGGGTCGTGATGTGACCCGTTGTGAGCTTGTAGATCGGCTATTTTCAAATAGCCAAAGTTTAAATAAGGCTGAAGTGGTAAATGTATGTTTTGTGATAACAATCAAAATCTACAAAGTAACTAGTAACTAAAAGTTTTTAAATAATTGTAGTGGAGTAAAGGTACAATATTTGCCTCTGCGATGCAGTGGAGTAGAAGTAGAAGTATGAAAATTGGAAATACTCAGCTAAAATAAAATAAAAACACCTAAAAATTGTACTTAAGTACAGTACTGGAGTACATAGTTACTTTCCACCACTGGAAGTTCAGACATAGTATTAGCTAAATCTGACATTAAAAATTATGAATTTCTATCGGATATCTAGTTACAATGAGATAACGCGCTAACAGTTACGTTTTGTTTCTCTTTATGTGTTCAGTTTGGGAAAAGTTGTCTAGCCTACAACCATCTAAATGGGACTTCACCTGACTGGCTGAGTAAACAGGGACACGTTGTCTCTGTCAGACCCCATGTATTTCCAGGATAACAGAGATAACACTCGAAAAAAGGTTATTTTGAAAGCGAAATGCCCCACATACATTTGTATGTGTCATTCTAATGGTAACTGTTGTATAATCGCAATATCGAGGGTGAGCTTTGCCGTGATTATATTGGCTAATGTTATTATTTTATTATTATATGCTTGCGGAACTCCGCCACATCTTATTTGGGTGGTTGATAGACATTTGGTGCAAAATGGTTAGTCTGCTCAAAAAAAAGGGGGGGGGGACAACTTCACTACAATCAGGAATAGGATTGGAGTAATGTGGTACAGAGGAACACGCTGGGACTTGGGTTACCATTGAGTTTTTATAAAAAATATATATATATATATTTTGGGGCTTTTCTGCTTTAATTTATCATGTTTAGTGGATATGGATCATCGGGAACGGGACTGGGAACGCGATGGGATGTCAGGCTACATTGGAGCCTAAGTGCCCGGACCGCTGCATTCAGTTTAAATGAATATAACTGACCAGGAATGTGGTGCACAAGTTCACAGAATCATATCCAGGAAAATAAATCAATAACGGTCATATAATTGATATTAACAACCTTCATCGTATTCGTACCTCCTACAATATTGTAGTTCAAAGTGCTCTATGGAGGGAGTAAAACAAAAGTAATAATAAATCAGGAAAATGCCCTCTCAGTGTGCAGATCTCTGCCATGCCGGTCTGTGTCAGTCGTGGGGTGCAGCCGTCAGTAGGCCTACACAAGGAAGCTGCGGGGGAATATAGAGTTTGTACCACAGACAGTGCAAATGTTCGTGTTTGTGCCGTCCCCTATGCAGAACAAGTGAAAGCGGTTATGGAGGTGCACTCTATAGAAAGGCCCCTCAACATGCAATTCCAATGTGGGGATGGTTGGATATTGCATTAAAAGTTTCACACCGATCGGTCCAGCGGTGTCCGAGATTAGGTGCTCACAGACAGACAGATAGGAAGTCAGAGGTCATATTAACTGAGGTTTACACTTGGCAGGGAAACAGAGGCTGCTGTATGTCAGGAGACTGAGATGAGATGTCTCACAAGGTTGAGTCAGCTGCTCACCACTTCTGAAAGTCCAGTAGTAACAGGAAGCACCACCGAGTAGGGTGACCTGGTCAAAAGAGTTCAGTCACAGGACAGCAGAACCACTTTTGTGTGGCGATTATACACACACACACACACACACACACACACACACACACACACACACACACACACACACACACACACACACACACACACACACACACACACACACACACACACACACACACACACACACACACACACACACACACACAGTTTCATTATATATTTTTTCGGGAACTACAGATACAAAATGTACTTGTGTTCTTGCTCCACAAGAACAGGCTTTTTTATTCGCATGTCAGAAAACCACACCAGTGAACAGAGGGAAACATATTGCTTCATTTTCCACTGACTTGGCGATTGACTGCAAACTATATCATAATCCTGGGTATCTTTGTGCAATAAACAGCTGTCCCCTCCAGGGGTAGTCTACGTGGGCATGTGGGCACAGTGTACGTACAGTACATCTTATCAGAAGATATGCAACATAGTATATGTTCGTGACAGGTATAAAAGGAGCTGCTTAGCGGCTGGCACAGTACCGACACTGTTCGCCTACAGGTTGTTAACATGGTTGCCCTCAAGTACATCCTGGGTCTCCTGGCCCTGTTCGCTGTCTCTGCCTGGGCCGAGGAAGAGGTGAGGAAATGTGTTGTGTGATGAAGATTCAAAGTACTTTTACTTAAGGCAGCAGCATGGCAACCATTCGTGTACTGTATGTGTCAAATAGTGCTTTGTGATGTTTTTGAATCTTTTTATTAGTAGGCCTATACATTCTATTGTAAACTATATTTCATTTTTCAGGACTGTCTTCTTGTTTGACACCATCTGTGCTGTCTTCATGATGTAAACACCTACTAACATTTGACTTTCTCTTTCTACCCTGCTTTGTGCTGTCATATTGGAACTTTTCGGTGAGTACAAACAGTAAGCACATTTTATCCGCTGTAGACCAACAGCTGCTTGAGTGGAAAATTAACAATATTATTTCACATCACTCTGAAATGAAAGAATGCATGACAGCAAAACAAAGATGATTTTACATGCAGTTCTATTTTGTTTTAGGTGGTAAAGTGATATTTATTTGTTAGAATAAGTGTTAAATAAAAATAAGTAACTATATTCCAATAGCAACAAGTAAGACGTGCGAGCGCGGGAAGCGAACGCAGGGCACATTTTTTTTGTGTCTTTTTTAAATTGTTATGTTGTGTATTTACGGACTTGTAATCCGTGTTATTTCACCGTGATGGGGAGAGCGTAGAGAGAAAGTCACGTGACTGCCTCCGCCTCGTATTGAAGTTAATGGGGGGGGGGATATGGTTCTCCTATGCACAGAGTTTCGGAGTTCCTAGTCATCTATGCACGGAATTGCCGTTTGTCAATCCGTGCTATTTCACCGTGTTTGGGGGGCGATCGGGTTGGTTTCTTAGTAAGCTCCACTCTGAGATCTGTCAGCAGCCAATGAGAGCGTGAGTCACATGGGGGCGCGGCTGCACACAGAGAGACAGACAGACACACACACAAGCCGAGCACGGTTTCATAGTAAGCTCCACTTGGGCGTAGCGCCTCCTTCTGCGTTCGCAATCATTGCCACAGTATGTGTTTGTTATCAGGGGTCTGCAAGTCTTCCTAAACAAAAAATGCATTTCCAGGTTGGCATACCAATTCTATCCAATCAGGAGAGAGAACTCATACAGGACACAGTGAAATTGGATGTGATGAAACAAACACAAAAAATTAGCAAATAAAAATGGAACTGGAACGATATAAAACTGAAGCTGATACATGATCTTTGTGGGATTCTCTATCCTGATTGGAAAAACTGGTATCCTGACCTGTTTTTTCCTGTTTCCTAAAGAGCTGGAAAGATGACTCCTGTTACTGAACAAACAGTCTAGAAATGTTTATTAGTATCCGAATATAGAGCTTTAACTGGTTAACTTTTTACAATTGTATTTATTTACTTATTTATTATACAGAAAAGAATGTCACTTACACCACCTTTAATGAAATTATTAGTTTATATTTTAGTCTTAGTGTTAGTTTTGGTATAAAGAAATAATGAATGCTTCAATTTGTTCAACGTAGGTCACCCAGGATCTGTCTGTCGGTGAACTGCTGTGGAAGGCCAACAAGGATGTTGGTGAGGCAACATTAATTATTATTTATTTATTATTATAGTATGATGTGTCTGTATTCCTTTAGGGATACTAAAACATTTAACCTATGATTTACAGGCACTGATCGCGACAGTGTGAGCTTGTAGGTCTGCTATTTTCAGTGCATGACACCGCACCGGCACACAACAAAGTAAGCATTATGGGCTCCCTGTTAACTCCATAGTACACACCGAGGATGAGCCCTACATTGTGGATGACATCGCTTACGAGAATGAGAATGAGAGGAACGCTGATCCCTGCACATCCCGTGGTTGCATGTGGGGAAAATCCACAGACGGCAAGGTCTACATACCCTACGTCATCAGGAACCAGTATTGTAAGTACTAGTCTCATCATACACACGTTTAGATTTTGTAAGGCTTTATCCATACAATGTTTTGTTTGTTCTGACCCAATACTGTTCTCATAGCCTCCAGAGAGCTCCAGGTCATTGAGCGTGGTATTGAGTCTTTCTCTGGCTTCTCCTGCATCCGCTTTGTCAAGCGCACCAACCAGAGAGACTACCTCCACATTCAGTCTCTCAATGGGTGAGGATAATGAATGCTTAAATTCATAGTCCATACTAAAAAATAATAATATTTAATATCATATTGTTTATGTCCCTCAAACGTTTTTCAAAAGGTTTGAGCCTAAATCAAGCCTCAGATATACTCATTCCAACTAACTTCTCTCTGGCTTATAAAGCACTTTCACCTGCAATACCACATTGTCCTGTTTGGCAAGGGGCGCTATTGAGCCAGTTTGTATGCATGTTATCTCCTGGTTCTGTGTGGAAAAAGTTTTTTAAAAAAATAAAATTTTTTAAAATATATATATATATTTTTTTTGTTGGTTGGAACTGAAAAATGGGAGGGATTGTACCCTGACGTGACATCACGTCAAGGTGCAAATCAGTTTGGCCTGTTTTGAGACCAATTTTCCTATTTAATATTTTCATTGGCTATTATTGTGCATATAGTATTCACTGGAAACAAGAACGCATAATTCCTTATGCTTCCTGCTGGATATTCTGGAAAATGTCCTTTCTCTCCGGGCGGTTGCAGGTGTTACTCCTACGTCGGTCGTACAGGTAATGCCCAGACGGTGTCCCTGGACCGTCGGGGTTGCATCTACCACAACACCGTGCAGCATGAGCTGCTCCACGCCCTGGGCTTCAACCATGAGCAGACCCGCTCTGACAGGGACAGACACATCCAGGTCCTCCTGAAGAACGTCCAGTCTGGTCAGATCATGTCTTTTATGCACACATCCTTCCTTACTCCTAAAACCATATAGCTCAGACGGAGAGATAATCAAAGACATGCAGACAAATTGAGAGGCAGTCACACACAAGCTGCTGATGTTCTCACAAATACTGATTTCACCATCCCACCTGCACTCACTACAGGTCACCTGCGTGTACACACACACACACACACACACACACACACACACACACACACACACACACACACACACACACACACACACACACACACACACACACACACACACACACAGTATGTAGTTCAGCTATTTGTCTGTGCCCGACACGATGCGCAACCATTTATAAATCAGGAATTATCTTTGTTTCTAGGCATGGAGCACAACTTCAACAAGATCAACACTCTGAACCAGGGAACGGCCTATGACTACAACTCTGTCATGCAGTACCACAAGTTGGTTATGTTTTCTTGTCAGAATACTGTTCATGCTGCAGTATATTCTTCTGCTACAGCCTGTCTTCCATTAGCACTCAGCTGAATATACAGTGTGTTCTTTGTGTGCTGAATATACAGTGTGTTCTTTGTGTGCCAGGTACGCCTTCTCCAAGAACAACCAGCCCACCATGGTGCCCATCCCCAACGCGAACGTTGAGATTGGCAAAGCCTCTCAGATGAGCAGAAATGACATCGACAGGCTCAACAGGCTGTACAAGTGCTAAGCAGTAAGCTCAGATACACCCAAAACAGATGTAGGATCAAATCCCAACTGTGCCTCCTTTACCCTCTGTCCTTCTCAAGTTGTTAGCATATTGCCATGCAGCTATTACAACCCAGCTTATCCTCAGGCTCAAGGCTATTCCCTTTTCAGGGACACACTTTTTCCAGCTGTGTTACATCACTGCAAGGTGGAGAACAGACACACAGGGCTGAACAGCTGTGCTGCAGCCAATCAGCACAATTAATCACAGGTGTTAATTGTGGTGTTACAGTAACTGCTATTTCATAGTGAGTGAATAACCTGTTCCTCCATTCTTTTAAGGATCCTACAGTATCCTATATACATACTATAGTATATAACAAACAGATACACAATCTATTCTTTTGTCACATGGCAGAGCAATTTGTTTTTTGCTGTGGTAATTCTTTTCACATGAATACAAAAATAGATTTTTCTGTCTTGTTTTCTTTTTATCTCTGCTGTCTGGCCGCAATCAGCTAACTCCAAAACCCACATTTTTCAGGAAATGAAAAAAGTTTTAACAGACTACGGGGGAAAAACCCTGCATCAGCGTCGTTACAGTTTCTTTATGTCCGCTGCAGATCTGTCCTCTGTCTGTGTAGCAGCACGAGGAGAGGGGGTGGAGTTGCGTGGTTTGACGGACAGTTTGAGGATCCAATGGAGTTGGGAGGTTTTGCCAGAGGCGCTTTTTGCTACTTTTCATTGGTTCAATTTTTCTTTTTGTACACAGACGTAAAAGGGTGTTCAATAGTGTTGATTTATGAAAAAAATGAAGAAGCTGAAAATGGAGTTAGCTGGTTCCCGCTGGACAGCGATGACTATATTACATGCATCACCGGTTTCCTCATCTTGAGCATAAATTGATGCTTCAAAATGTGTTGATATACACGCTAATATAATTGTATATTTCTGTTTTCATACAGGTGACTGAGACAGCCCAGCGAAAATCACACAGGCAATCAACTTTGATGGTTTAATCCTGTGGGTGTTTTCTTCACTTTAATGTGGTCTAAGATGCTGATCATGACATCATTAAACTTCATCTAACTATTTACCTACGTGTTCCTTGTTTTTTTTCTTTCACTTTGACGGCCCTAGCTGTCTGTACTGCCTGTGATCTGTCTGCCTCTTTAGCTGCATCCCAATTCCATAACATATTCTAATTCAAACCATGTGTTGAGTGTGTAGTCAGTGCTTTCACACTGGAAAAACAACAAAATACAGCACAATAAAATGCCTGTACAGTATACAAATCAAATCTTTTTTTGTGTGTGTGGGCTTAAAGCAGTGTTTAACTTTGGAAGAAACTTGGGTTGTATACTGGGCATGATATACGTCAAAATATTTTCAGTCATCTTTATCTGTTTCTTCTGTGCTCCATGAGTGAGAAGCCGGAAGTAGTAGGCTACTGTAATTCCATTCACTCTCACTATGTGGTAAAACAGCACATAAACAAATAAAGCAGAGCAGAAAACTAGTGGAGTATATTTAATAACATAATATACACATTTGTTAGCATTATTTAACTTCACAAGTCTACAAATAGCCTACAGTCAGACAGGAGAGTTGATTGAGTCAGAGAGGTGCCGGTTTGTCTGAGCGGGGTGTGGGGGTACTATTAACATTCTCTTTGTTGCTTACCTGGGAGAGAGAGCATGTGTCCCCCATCCCCCTTTCCTGCCTATACAGTTGCAAATCGAATCAGGGACTAAAAGGGGGATCTATTGTTTGTCTGGGTGGGGTCTAACCTTTTGGAGGCTGACCCCCACCCACTTATTCAAAATGTGACCACTGCTATAAAGACTATGACATGTAAGCTTGTAGTGTGTGTGTGACTCAGCGGCCGGCAGGCTGTTGTGTGGTGGGGACCTCAGGGTCTCCATAGGAAGCTGTTTGTACTATGCAATAAATCGGAAGCAAAGAAACCTCACTTACTGGAGTGAAGACTCAAATTCATTCTACCACCATTCATTCTCACCACTGGGACAACAAACTTACTACAATATGGCGTTGTTGGCAACTACAAAAGTGCAATAGAGCCTTTAAGGCCGTGGAAGAGATACTTCATATGGCGTTTAAGTCGGCAGTCGCGTTGGTTTGTTTTTTTGGGGGCGTCAGTCTCCAGGGATACTGAGCCAGGCGTCGAAAGAACATGCGGCGGCGTTTTTGCCTTACGGTGGGTGTACGGATCACGTTCTCTTCCTGAGATGTGGGGGGTCCACTGTGTAGGTGATCATGGACATCGGCACGACGTGACGACAACTTTTCGAGAATCTACAGGGAGAGGACCTCATGACCAGATCTGGGACGGCTGCACGACTCATCTGGCTACACAGCTTATCTTCTGCGATCGCTAGAGGAGCGCGCTGCGGTGCTGACGGCAGAGCGGGGAACCTGTGGATGGACGGGGTTCTTCGTAGCGGGTATGTTGTGCGGAGAGGACAAGCGGGTGCCAGCAGAGTGGAGGACTTGCGATGGAGGGGTTCTTCGTGGGGAGTGTGTTATCACATCTCCTGCGGTCGCTAGTGGAGCGCTCTGTTGTTGACATGCGGCTATCTGTTGGACAATCTGGGTACGGCACTGGAGCACGGCTGGGGTGAGAAGATGACATTGAGGGAGACTGCAAGAGAGACTGCAAGAGAGACATTATTGAGCGGAGCGCTGCGCATATGGGACCTGGGGTTAAGTTTTTGTGATGAGGGTGGTTTAAACTGTGGAGCGATGGCTGCCATGGAGGAGTGCTGTGAGGGTGTTTTTACACTTTCTGGTCTCTGGGGTTAAATGTGGATTTTTTTATTTTCGTTGTAGGCGGCTGAGATTGAAGGGATTGATGCGCTGATGTACCTTTGACTATTTAGGGTGAAAATAGCTGTTGTTTTGTGTATAACATTTTTCCCGGAGTTTAAAGGCTAACAGAGGGATCCTGCACGCTGATTGGTTGGAGTTGATATAATTGTAAAATGTTAACACCTCTGGAAATGTTCCAAAATGTACTAACTTAGGGGCAAAAGGCATGAGTCAAAAAGCAAGCTTACTTTACTGGGTTTTGGGACCTTTCCTCGGGGTGTTTGAGTTTTCTGTCTATTTAATGTGAATCGCCTTGTCGCTGTACTATGTAATCTTGGTTCTTGTCTGTGCATTTTTCTGTATGATGTTGTTTGCTGTTTTAGTATTCCTGAATGTTTTATTTTTTGTCCTAGTTGGTGTTCCAGTCGCTTTTCATGGGGGGCGGTTCTTTGTGGTTCTTTTGAAATATACGTGTTTGTGAAAGACGTTTAATGTCTCTCATGGGGGGTAATGGAGTATATTTAATAACATAACATACACATTTGTTAGCATTATTTAACTTCACAAGTCTACAAATAGCCTACAGTCAGACAGGAGAGTTGATTGAGTCAGAGAGGTGCCGGTTTGTCTGAGCGGGGTGTGGGGGTACTATTTGTGGAGATATATATAGGAACCAATGTGTGTAGCTACGGGGGGGAACACATGAGGTGAGACACCCATTCATGCATACTTGTGAGTCATTCCAGTTTGTCAATAAAGCTACCTAAAAGGATACACGACCGTCTCATCGATATAAGTTATAAACTATACTAATAGAACTTATTACATGGTGTCAGAAGTGCCGAGTCCCGTCACAGTGATTATCGGAGGCCGTTAAGAAGAACGTTTGTTGAGTGCAGAAACGGACGTTTATATGGAAAGTCCCGGTCGGCGTTGCTAAGCTAATGAGCTATAGCAGTTAGAAACTGTAGTAGTAGTATAGCAGATAGCTACCGAGTTGGGTAAAAAGAGACTGAGTGCTATTGAAGTCGGCATCGCGTGGTCCTGCTTGCCTGGAAGAAGATTTTTTTTTGAGCAAAGAAAAAGTTTAAAAATCTAAAAAAAAAAAAAAAAAAAAGAGCCAAACAGCACAGAGAGAAGATGATGGATTCCCTGTTCTCCATAAGTCCACCAGAAAACTTTGATTTCTCAGACTTTCCAAGCTGGCCCAATTGGATCCGCAGGTTTGAGAGGTTCAGGGTTGCTGCTGGACTGGACCAAAAGGATGAAGACTATCAAGTAAATTCATTAGTTTACACCATGGGTGATAAAGCTGATGACATTCTGTGCACACTGGGCTTGAGTGATGCAGACAAAAAGGAATACAGTAAAGTAAAGGCAGCTTTTGATAAATATTTTGTTTGCAAACATAATGTGATCTATGAACGATGCAGATTTAACAAAAGATGCCAAGAGCCAGGTGAATCGGCTGAATCGTTCATTTCTGCAGTTTATAAACTAGCAGAACACTGCCAATATGGTGCACTGCAAGAGGACATGATCAGAGACAGGTTGGTGGTCGGCATAAGACACCAGGGCCTGTCAGAGAGTCTGCAGATGGACAGTGAGTTAACGCTGGCAAAAACTGTCCTAAAAATGAGGCAACACGAAGAGATTAAGAAACAGCAGCCCACTGTACGTGACACACATAGCCCAGACCAGAGAGAAGCTAATGTGGATATGATGAAGTTCAAGAAAAAGTTTCAAAAACAACCTCAAACAGGGAAAAGTGCCCACTTCAAGGGTCAAAATGACTATGAAAAAGGGCAGAAGAGCTGTGGTCGATGCGGCAAAGCACCACCACATTCCCTGAATAACTGTGCTGCAAGAGATGCAGAGTGCCGTAAATGCCACAAGAAAGGCCACTATGCAGCCCTCTGTAAAACAAAGCCAAGCAGCGTGGATGAAATCCAGGAACAGGAGGTAGAGACTGTTTTCTTGGGACAGGTGTCCGCAGGTGGACAGTCAAAAACATGGCAGAAGACACTGATGTTGAATGGCCAACAAACCACCTTTAAGCTGGACACAGGAGCGGACGTGACAGCCATTCCAGCTAAAGTCTACTCAAAGAAGCAGCATGGCCCACTCACCACTGCAACAAAGAGACTGCTGGGACCGGGCGACAACGCTCTACAAGTGAGAGGTCAGTTCAATGGCATCATAAAATACAAAGAGCAGACAACTGAACAGCCAGTGTTTGTCATACAAAGATTAGCTACCCCACTACTTGGCCTGCCAGCAATTGAAGCACTGCAGTTAGCCTACACGGTTGACAGTATTCAGGAGCAGACAGCTGACATTAAAAGGCTGTATCCCAAAGTTTTCACAGGCCTGGGATGCCTGCAGGGCATGTACAAAATTAAGCTAACAGACGATGCCAAGCCCTATGCATTGTCACTGCCCCGCCGTGTGCCTATACCCTTGATAGACAAAGTCAAAGAGGAGATCCAGAGAATGGAGACTCTGGGAGTAATTGCTCCCATCGATGAGCCCACAGAGTGGTGCGCAGGGATTGTTGTGGCACCAAAGCCCAACGGAAAGATCAGAATCTGTGTAGATCTGACACACCTGAATCAATACGTCTGCCGTGAAAGACTCATTCTGCCGGCAGTCGATGAAACCCTCGCCAAGCTGTCAGGAGCGAAAGTGTTTACAAAACTCGATGCCACAGCTGGCTTCTGGCAGGTGCCACTGCATCCAGAATCAGTTCCCCTGACAACGTTCATCACACCGTTCGGGAGGTACTGTTTTCACAGATTGCCATTTGGGATTTCATCAGCACCCGAGCACTTTCAGAAGAGACTGACACAGATGCTGTCAGGACTGGAAGGAACAGTGTGTCATGCAGATGACATCCTTGTCTTTGGGTCGTCGCGTGAACAACATGACCACAGGCTGAGCAAAGTGTTGGAGAGACTACAGAAGGAACGGCTGACACTCAATGATGAAAAATGCCAGTTTGCTGTGGACCGTGTCAAGTTCCTAGGTCACATCGTCAGTGCCCAGGGCCTAGAAGCAGACCCAAGTAAAATTAAAGCCATCACGGACATGCCCACACCCACGGATATCGCTGGTGTTAGAAGATATTTGGGCATGGTGAATTATGTAGGGAAGTTCTCGCCTCGTATTGCAGAGCTCTCACAGCCCATAAGGGAGCTGCTCAAAGCTGACAGCGACTGGGCGTGGGGGAGCATGCAGCAGCGGGCGTTCGAGGAGCTGCGTCGGGAGCTCAGCTCAGCCGCTGTCCTGGCACAATACTGCCCGAACAGAGTGACAAAAGTCGCAGCGGACGCTTCCTCATTTGGACTAGGAGCGGTCCTGTCTCAGAGGCAACCGTCAGGCGAATGGCGTCCAGCCGCCTTCATCTCACGCAGCATGACAGATGCGGAGCGTAGATACGCACAAATTGAAAAAGAGGCGCTGGCGCTGACCTGGGCGTGTGAGCGCTTTCAATCCTATTTAATAGGGATGGACTTTCTGATACAGACAGACCACAAACCCCTCATTTCCCTGCTGGGCAGCAGAGCCCTTGATGACTTGCCCCCTAGAATCCTGAGATTCAGACTGCGACTGCTTCGCTTCACATACAAAATTGAACATGTGCCAGGGAAGAACCTGGTTACAGCAGACGCACTGTCCAGGGCTCCGATCCAGGCGCCGCCGACGGCGGAGGAAACGCAGCTGGAGAAGGATGTTGGTGCTTACGTCAACCAAGTGGTGGAGCACCTACCTGCGTCAGAAGGGAGGCTGGCTCAGATCAGAGCCACACAAGAGGCAGACAGTATCTGCAAAAGATTAAAGAATCTGGTGCAAACTGGATGGCCTAACAGAAAGGCTCTCCCACCAGAGCTTCAGCCATACTGGCAGTATCGCCAGGATCTGCTTATTGCAGATGGACTGCTGATGAAAGGCGAACGACTTGTCATCCCTGACTCTATGCAAGAGGAGATGCTGAACAAAGTTCATGAAGGTCACCAGGGAATCACAAAGTGTATCGCCAGAGCACAACAATCCATATGGTGGCCAGGTCTGTCAAAACACATAAAGCAGAAAGTGGGAAACTGTGCAATATGTGCCAAGGAGGCTCATAACTTCCCAGAACCACTGCTGACGACACCGTTGCCGGACAGACCGTGGCAGCGTGTCGGAGCAGATCTATTCCAGTGGAATGCAGCTATGTACCTGGTGGTGGTCGACTACTTCTCACGCTACATAGAAGTAGCTCACCTCACTTCCACTACCTCAGCCCATATAAAGGAGAAATTAAAGTCTATCTTTGCACGTCATGGGGTCGCGGAGGTTCTGGTCACTGACAATGGTCCACAGTTTGCTGCAGCAGAGTTTGCAGACTTTGCCAGAGAGTACGACTTCAGACATGTGACCAGTAGCCCCCGTTATCCTCAAGGTAATTCGGAGGCTGAAAGGGCTGTGGGAACAGTCAAATCGCTCCTGAAGAAGGGAGAGGATCCATACAAGGCCCTCATGGCTTACAGAGCCACACCCCTGGCACAAGGTGCATCTCCTGCACAGCTGCTGATGGGTCGAAACATCAGGACACCCCTGCCCGTCTGTCAGGAGAAGTTGGAGCCGAGGTGGCCTGACCTACAGTCTTTCAAAGAGAAGGATCAGCAGATGAAGGAGAAGCAAGCATCCTGTTTCAATCAAAGACACCGCACACAGCCGAGACAAGAGCTCAGACCAGGACAAAGAGTCTGGGTGAAGAACACCGAGCAGCCTGGGACCATCACAGGTCCAGCCCAGACACCAAGGTCCTACAACATCGAGCTGCCATCTGGAAGTCTTCGTAGAAACCGATCCCACATCAGGGTCATTCCAGAGACTTCTACAGTTACTAGATCAGGGCGCATGATTAAAAGACCAGTCAGAATGGACTTATAATAACCTGTGTCTTAGATAGAAAGCTGTTGATAAACAGGGCAGAATAATCCCTGCACAGCTTTGGGGACTCAGGCAGTCTAACCTGACCCCTAGATAGGAACAGTACATTTAAGTTAATTCATATGTAGTTTGTTTAAAAGAGAATAGACACTACAAGTAATTCATTTGCAAAGTTATATTGTGTGAAACATAAATGTTATTCTGAGGAATTCTTTAATAGTTGATTTCATACTGTACGCTCCTGAGTTATAGTAAAAGAAAATAATTGTGTTTGTAAGTACAGTAAAAGAAATGAACAGTGTTTGAAAAAAAGAAATGTTGCACTTCACTAAAAGAGGGAGATGTGGAGATATATATAGGAACCAATGTGTGTAGCTACGGGGGGGAACACATGAGGTGAGACACCCATTCATGCATACTTGTGAGTCATTCCAGTTTGTCAATAAAGCTACCTAAAAGGATACACGACCGTCTCATCGATATAAGTTATAAACTATACTAATAGAACTTATTACACTATTAACATTCTCTTTGTTGCTTACCTGGGAGAGAGAGCATGTGTCCCCCATCCCCCTTTCCTGCCTATACAGTTGCAAATCGAATCAGGGACTAAAAGGGGGATCTATTGTTTGTCTGGGTGGGGTCTAACCTTTTGGAGGCTGACCCCCACCCACTTATTCAAAATGTGACCACTGCTATAAAGACTATGACATGTAAGCTTGTAGTGTGTGTGTGTGACTCAGCGGCCGGCAGGCTGTTGTTTGGTGGGGACCTCAGGGTCTCCATAGGAAGCTGTTTGTACTATGCAATAAATCGGAAGCAAAGAAACCTCACTTACTGGAGTGAAGACTCAAATTCATTCTACCACCATTCATTCTCACCACTGGGACAACAAACTTAACTACAATATGGCGTTGTTGGCAACTACAAAAGTGCAATAGAGCCTTTAAGGCCGTGGAAGAGATACTTCACTAGTCCTGGCATGTCATTTAGAGAAATGGCTGTATGTATTCATGTTATATTGCCTTTGATGGAGGTTCTCCAACAAAACAAAAATGGATATGTCACCTTATTGATGTAGCGCAAGTGACACAATTTACATACTAGGAATTGACTCTACTTTGTGTTAGTTTTTGTGCTAAAAAAAATATTTTGAGACCTGTTACACCATACAATGAGCTTTAATGGATTAAATATGATCGACAATATTTGGACTGACTGCTGTCATGTTAACCCAATAAAATCAGGAAAGCATCTAGCTGTGTCATTTTCGATTTTAGCTACATATATTAACATAGGTTTTTCAGAAAACTCTTAGGATTTAGAACAGTGGTTTAGAGCAGTGGTTCTCAAAAATAGCAGATGTAGATGCTCACAGCGCGTCACTTTGTGCCACGCTGTGAGCTTGTACATCTGCTACTTTTAAACATTTTTTAAAAATCTTGTAAGTGTTTGAAAAATGTTGAATAATTTTGATATCATGAATGTATATCAATTTGGGGGTCCTTGGCACGAAAAGGTTTGAGAACCACTGATTTAGAAGGCATTTGTAGAATCAGCCTCAGGTCTTAATAGGTTAAGTTAGCTATAGAACGAAGGTTACGTATGTAACCATGGTTATATGAGCAATTGGATCACTCCAATATGATTTATCCCTCCGCACGGCAGAGGCATCCGAGGTAGACTTACCTGTGCCTGCCCAAATTCCTACGCATCACCTCCTTCTTCCTCGTGTCCTTTCGAGGTGCCCTGCCTAGACCACCGCAAGACGATTGGAGTGATCCAAACGCTCACATAACCATGGTTACATACGTAACCTTAGTTATGTAGCGCTATATTGGATCACTCCAATATGATATCACAGTACCAAATCAATCGGTGATCTAGGAAAAGAACCAAGCTCAAACTCACCTATAAGAAGGGGTCGAGCTTAAGTTCTCACAACAGCTGTCGTCCGTTTCCATAGAAGCGAAGGCAACCCCCAAAACGGCTTGTTCCACCTGGTTGGAAGGGACCACATTAACGCGGTAGAACCTAGCGAATGTGCTAGGGGACATCCAGTTGGCCGAGGCACAGATATCAGACAGGGGAACCCCCCGGAGCTGTGCCCAAGAGGTAGCCACACCTCTGGTGGAGTGTGCCACCAAAGAGGGCGGCAAAGGCCGGCCGGCCAACCGATACGCGTTAGTGATGGTATCAACAAGCCAATGCGAAAGTCTCTGTTTAGAAAGCTTCTGACCCAGAATCTTCTCACCATAGCAGACATAAAGCTGATCAGAGTGCCTGATGGCTTGAGTCCGTGTGACATAAGTGTCCAAGGCCCTTACCGGACAGAAGTCACTGCAGGCACCACTCACATCACCCTCACCCGAGGGAGGGGTGTTGGCCGACAAGTGCAAAGGCCGGTTCATATGTTCGGAGGACAGAACCTTTGGCAGAAAAAAAGGGTTAAGTCAGAGCGTGACACTCATCTTGTCAGGACCCATCCGAAAACACTCCGCACTCACAGAGAGTACATGAAGCTCACTGACCCTCTTAGTGAAGGTGATAGCCAACAGGAACGCCACCTTTCAGGAAAGGTGCTTAAGGGAAATAGAGTCCAGGGGCGCAAAGGGCGGCTGAAGAAGCGCCGACAGCACCAAGCCGAGAGCCCATGTGGGAACCAGAGGAGCCCGCACCGGACGAAGGTGCCTAACGCCCTTCATGAAGCGGGACAGTAACGGGTGCCTACCCATCGGCCGCTCTGGCCCGTAATCATGACACGCAGAGATGGCGGCAAGGTAAACCTTCAGTGTAGACGCTGCCCGGCCTGCATCCAGCAATGACTGCAAAAACTATAGTACAGTCTGGACATTACAGCTCTCTGGAATGGCATCATGACTGTCTCACCACGCACTAAACACGTGCCATCTGGTCTGAAAAGCCGTGTTAGTAGCAGGGGCCCTGGCATTCTGCAATGTATGCACAACACGGCTCCAGGAGTCCTAAATCTGACCACCTACGCCTCTCGGGGGCCAGGCCCACAACTGAAGGCGACGTGGTTCCAGAAGCCACAGGGTCCCCTGGGCCCGTGGAAGCAGGTCGGTCTCAAAGGCAGCCGCCACGGCGTCCCTGAGATGAGAGACAGCAACCTATACTAGTCCAGCACTCGCGGAACACCGCAGTGAACTGGGGGATAGGTGGGGACAAGCCTAGTCTATCATCGGCCGGCTCTTCCCACGTGAGGCCAAGGGTCATTGCCACCTTCTCCAGGAAGGCAAGTGTTGCGCCAGTAGCTGGCATCGGTTCCTCTGAACCAACACTGCCAGCGTAGGAGGGAGCAAACGACCCAGCTGTAGACGGTGCTACATGCAACACAGAGGCACTGTCATCAAACTCCAGCTCCTCTAGGGCATGAATAGACAAAGCATCATCATCCTCCTCTTCATCATCCACAGCGCTTACCGCCTCACGCAGGGCAGCCGCCCTACGTTCGCCACACAGCGTTTGGGAGGCGGGGCACCCAGATCAGCCTCGGGGGGACCCCGCCGACGGTTAGAAACCTGTTGACGGCCCACCGTACCTGAAGGGGGAAGGCGGTCATCCTGAGGCCTCTGTGAGGCCAAGGTCTGCATCTTTCTGAACCGAGCCACACGCATACGGTCCCCTAGCATGTCACAATGCATGCAGCTCAGGTGGTCCTCCGATGCCAAGCATGCATGGTCCAGCCCAAGGTAATGCATACAGGTGTCATGCGAGTCCTCTGTGGACATGCAGACATCGCAAGTCAGACAGAGAAAGGCCATCGTGATGTAATGGAATACACACCAAGTGATTATCAATGTCAAGGCATGCAAAAACATGGAAAAAAATAAAGTTTTTCATATTTTAATAAACTGACTAAAAGAGAAAAAAAAACACTATTATTGCCGTGCGCATATGGGGGTTTAACAGTGTTACCAAAAGAAAAAAACAACTGTATATTAGCCGAGCTTATATGGGGGTTAAACACTGCAACTCAACACGCACGCCCGTTCATAAGCTCTTATAGCTGTATACAGGGCAAAAGCCGTGTAAGACAGAACCGCGTGTAGGCTACTAGTACTACACACCTGCTGTGCAGCATAGACTGTCACTCGCCTGTTTATTAGCCCGAGGCTTTATACAGGGAGGAAAAACTGTATAGTGTGTGCTTGTGACTTGAATATGTATGACCGCTCGCTGGGCCAAGAGACTCAGGCCCGTTCACCATGGAACACACAAGGGTAATACAAAGTGCACTCCTGTGTGATCGCTCTACTCGTTGGGTTAAAGGGATCTCACAACCCGCTTACCATGGAGCACACACGTTTGTGAAAACAAGATGGCACAGCCCTGTGAGGAGAGGCGTGCAAAGAACTTGCGTGTTGTATGCTTCAAAAACTGTGGGGAAAAACTGCAAGGTCGCCTAAGCCAACCATACACAGCTTCCCCCATTCTTGTTATGGGGTAGGCGCTGTCCCCGAGCCCGAGGCAAACCAGGAGGGTTTCAGAACAGAGACAACAATAAAAGGACAGGAAACCCTCAGCGCCGCAATACAGGTTGACCAGACCGGGTATCGCCCAGTGTACACACGGTGTCGGGAAATCTGTAAACAATAAACGACAAACTCACGAGCGGAGTGACAAGCAGAAGTTCTCAAAGGTGGGGCTAAATTAGCTCCTCCAAGCTTATAGATAGCTGCGAGTATACTTTGTGCACACAGAGCAAGTGCAGGTAGCGCCACCCTTAGCCGCGGCACCACCCGTACACGGGACTAATTTGTAAGTCTACCTCAGATGCCTCCGCCGTGTGGAGTGCTTTATCATATTGGAGTGATCCAATATAGAGCTACATAACGCCAGGAAGAACACCAGGTGTCTCGATCTGTTATCCTTTCCAGGTTTCGAGGGTGGTAAGTTGCAGTTTTTGAGTAGCACCTTCATGTGGTCCTTGTAGCGCTTTTGCCTCCTGCAGATCTCTGGCCGGATTGGAGTTGGCTGTAGAGCACCTGTCGAGGTAGACAAGCTGTGGGCATGCGGATCACATGGCCTAGCCAGCGGAGCTGTCTGCGCGCAAGATACATATCTATGCTGGATGAGTTGGTGCGATCGTAGATCTCTGCATAGGTCATGTGGTGCTCCCATATGATGGTAATCCCATGTGAACCCCCTGTTTCATTATATATATTTTTGGAAACTACAGATACAAAAATGGGACAGTAGCATAACAAAATTTAACCCGATTTTTTTACTTGTGTTAAGTCAAGCTCCAAAAGAACAGGCTTTTTTATTTGCATGTCAGAAAACCACACCAGTGAACAGAGTTTGACTGTCTGCAAACTATATCATAATCCTGGGTATCTTTGTGCAAGAAACAGCTGTCCCCCTGTAGTCTACGTGGGCATGTGGGAATTGACAGCAGGTTTTCAAGGTACAGTGCAACATAGTATATGTTTGTGTTGCATGACAGGTATAAAAGGAGCTGCTTAGCGTCTGGTACAGTACCGACACTGTTCGTCTACAGGTTGTTAACATGGTTGCCCTCAAGTACGTCCTGGGTCTCCTGGCCCTGCTCGCTGTCTCTGCCTGGGCCGAGGAAGAGGTGAGGAATGTGTTGTGTGATGAAGATTCAATGTACTTTTACTTAAGGCAGCAGCACAGCAACCATTCATGTGCAAATAGTGCTTTGTGAATGTTTTTTATTATCTTTATTTGTAGGCCTATACATTCTATTAAATAAAATATTTAGAATGAAAATATTTGTCAGTATTTAACCAGTGCCCTTTTGGGACTTTTTGTGCAGTTTTGTCTTCTTGCGTGACATCATCTGTGCTGTCTTCATGTTGTAAACACCTACTAATATTTGAATTTCTCTTTCTACCCTGCTTTGTGCTGTCATGTTTGAACTTTTCGGTGAGTACAAACTCAAGTAAGCACATTTTATCCGCTGTAGACAGCCACTACTTGAGTGGATGAACATTATTATTTCACTCTGAAATGAAAGAATGCATGACAGCAAAACGAAGATGATTTTGCAGTTCTATTTTTATTTGAGTTCATTTTAGTTAAAAGAAGAAAAAATATTCCAAAGGTGGTAAAGTGATATTTATTGTTAGAATAAGTGTTAAATAGCTCTATATTCCAATAGCAATCATTGCCACTGTAGAGTGTTTGTTCAGTAATGCAGGGGTCTGCCAGTCTTCGTAAACCAAAAATGCATTTCTAGGTTGGCATATACATTTTATCAGGAGAGATTACTCATACAAGACACAGTGAAATTGGATGTGATCAAACAAACACAAAAAATGAGCAAACAAAAATGGAACTGGAACACTATAAAACTGAAGCTGATCTTTGTGGGATGAAAATGTTTTTCCTGTTTACTAAAGAGCTGGAAAGATGAGGACACTCCAGTTACTGAACAAACAGTCTAGAAATGTTTACTATCCGAATATAGAGCTTTAAATTATTTCCCCCTGTTAGTTTTAATTTTAGTCTTAGTGTTAGTTAAATGTAACAACCCACTGATTATTTTTTTATTGCTTGCAAAGAAAGGTATAGTTGCCAGATTAAAGTGTGGTGTGTTTTGGTATAAAGAAATGATGAATGCTTCAATTTGTTCAACGTAGGTCACCCAGGATCTGTCTGTCGGTGAACTGCTGTGGAAGGCCAACAAGGATGTTGGTGAGGCAACATTAATTATTATTTATGTGTTATTATATTATGATGTGTCTGTATTCCTTTAGGGATACTAAAACATTTTACAATGTGACTTACAGGCACTGATCGCGACACAGTGTGAGCTTGTAGATCTGCTATTTTCAGTGCATGATACTGGCACACAACAAAGTAAGCATTATGTCCTCCCTGTTAACTCCATAGTACACACCGAGGATGAGCCCTACATTTTGGATGACATCGCTTACGAGAATGAGAATGAGAGGAATGCTGATCCCTGCACATCCCGTGGTTGCATGTGGGGAAAGTCCAGCGACGGCAAGGTCTACATACCCTACGTCATCAAGAACTCGTATTGTAAGCACTAGTCTCATCATACACACGTTTCGATTTTGTAAGGCTTTATCCATACAATGTTTTGTTTGTTCTGACCCAATACCGTTCTGATAGCCTCCAGAGAGCTCCAGGTCATTGAGCGTGGTCTTCAGTCTTTCTCTGGCTTCTCCTGCATCCGCTTTGTCAAGCGCACCAACCACAGAGACTACCTCCACATTCAGTCCCTCAATGGGTGAGGATAATGCCTAAATTCATATTCATAGTCCATACTACGTTGGTGTCACTCGCAGCAAGTAACACATTTGAAAGTGGAAACTTTCATAACAAGATAAAAGATCCATCCTGTGATCTCTATTCAGAATGAACAAAACAGATAATGTCAAACAGTAGCCCTTAACATTTCTTACTTTTACTTTCATTCAAGCAGTCATTGTCTATAGGCTACAAACAATATCAGGTTGTAGATATTTCACTTATAAGTAGTGTGTATATCAGCCATAACACCTGAGGTGGAACAAGAACGCATAATTCCTTACAATGACATAGCAGCTGCAAGCAGCAACAACATATTGTACTTAGTAAAATGCTTGTGGGCAACAAAAGTTCTCGGAAGACAGAATTATAACACTTGCCATGCTGCCATGCTCTGTGTTTAATGTCATGCTAAATAATGAACTACAGGTACATTAGATATAGATATGTTTTATTTACATATTGTTGCCGTCGGCAGAAACCTTGTTTCTCCATATGTCATGTTTATTAGCAAATTAATGTCCATCTTCATCATACAAGTATCTCTCACAAAAATCATGAAATAAAATAACTATTTTCACCATTGTTTAAAAATAATGGTTTTGGGCATACAAAGTTTCCACCCGACAGCAACGATATATAGTGTTTGAAACTGTATGCTTGTAAAGCTCTGCTGAACATTTTGAAAATGTCCTTTCTCTCTGGGCGGTCGCAGGTGTTACTCCTACGTCGGCCGTAGAGGTAATGCTCAGACGGTGTCCCTGAGCCGTCAGGGTTGCGTCTACCACAAAACCGTGCAGCATGAGCTGCTCCACGCCCTGGGCTTCAACCATGAGCAGACCCGCTCTGACAGGGACCAACACATGCGCGTCCTGCTGCAGAACGTCCAGTCTGGTCAGATCATGTCTTTTATTTATGCACACAGCCTTCCTTACTCCTAAAACCATATAGCTCAGATGGTGAGACAATCAGAGACATGCAGACAGACAATCAGAGACATGCAGACAGACAGACAGACAGACTGAGAGACAGGCACACAAAAGCTGCTGATGTTCTCAAAAATACTGATTTCACCACCCCACCTGCATACACTACACTAACACCTACACGCACGCATTCACACACACACAGTCTGTATTTATTTTGAGGTCTAAAGCATGATTTATACTTATACACAGTAGTTGCGTGCCTGTGTCATGCAACAAAAATTGCAGATCTACAAGCTCACAACACGTCTCACCGTGACACCTTGTGAACTTGTAGTTCAGCTATTTGTCTGTGAACTATTTATAAATCAGGAATTATCTTTGTTTCTAGGCATGGAGCACAACTTCAACAAGATCAACACTCTGAACCAGGGAACGGCCTATGACTACAACTCTGTCATGCAGTACCACAAGTTGGTTATGTTTTCTTGTCAGAATACTGTTCATGCTACAGTATATTCTTCTGCTACTGTCCGTCTTCCATTAGCACTCAGCTGAATATACGGTGTGTTCTTTGTAATGCCAGGTTTGCCTTCTCCAAGAACAACCAGCCCACCATGGTGCCCATCCCCAACCAGAACGTAGAGATTGGCAAAGCCAGTCAGATGAGCAGAAATGACATCGACAGGCTCAACAGGCTGTACAAGTGCTAGAAGCAGTAAGGTAAAACACAACCCCTGCATTGCCCATTAACAGTGTGGTGTTAGCTCAGACGTACCCAAAACAGATGTGGGATCAAATCCCCTCTGTCCTTCTCAAGTAAGTTGTTAGCATATTGCCATGCAGCATGAGTTATTACAACATAGTTTTATATCAATCAGGCTCGTTAAGAACTCAGTCTCAAGGCTATTCCCTTTTCAGGGACACACTTTTTCCAGCTGTGTTACATCACTGCAAGGTGGAGAACAGACACAGGGCTGAACAGCTGTGCTGCAGCCAATCAGCACAATTAATCACAGGTGTTCATTGTGGTGTTACAGTAACTGCTATTTCATAGACTACAGTTGATCACAAATCTTGCAGGGTGTAGTGAGTGAATAACCTGTTCCTCCATTCTTTTAGGGATCCTACAGTATCCTATACACACATACTCTTGTTGCAGAGCAATTTAAATTTTTTTTTAATAACAAGTTTCTTCTGTGGTAATTATTTTCACATCAATACGAAACCAGATTGTTTATATTGTTTTCTTTATATACTATATCACATACATCGCCGTTTCCTCATCTTGTACAGTATGTTGTCTAAAGACAAACGGAAAGCACCAGATGTTGTCTTCAGTTAAAACAATGATAAAACTTGAGCATATATTGTTGCTTCAAAGTGTGTTGATATTCACGCTAATATAATTGTATGTTTCTGTTTTCACACAGGTGACTGAGACAGCCCAGGGAAAATCACACAGGCAATCAACTTGGACCACATTAAAGTGAAAGGACCCACAGGATTAGACCATCCAAGATGCTGATCATGACATCAATAAACTTCATCTAACTATTTACTTACGTGTTCCTTGTTTCTTTGTTCACTTTGACGGCCCTAGCTGTCTGTACTGCCTGAGATCGTTGATCTGTCTGCCTCTCTAGCTGCATCCCAGTTCCATAACATATTCTAATTCGAACCATGTGTTGAGTGTGTAGTCAGTGCTTTCACACAAAATACAGCACAATAAAAATGCCTGTACAGTATGTATACAAATTACAAATCAAATCAGATTTGTATGTGTTGGGCTTAAAGCAGTGTTTAACTTTGGAGGAAACATGGGCTGTATACTGAGCATGATATATGTCCAAAATAAGTCCACATATTTTCAGTCATCTTTATCCGTTTCTTCTGCGCTCAATGGGGGAGAAGCTGGAAGTAGTAGGCTACTGTAATTCCATTCACTCTCACTATACTACTACAAAAGACCCAGCCGTAGACGGTGCTACATGCAACACAGAGATACTGTCATCAAACTCCAGCTCCTCTGGGGCATGAATAGACAAAGCGTCATCATCCTCCTCTTCATCATCATCCACAGCGCTTACCGTCTCACGCAGGGCAGCTGCCCTACGTTTGAGGCGGCCCCCGTCCTCCGCCGCACAGCATTTGGGAGGAGCAGCCTCGGGGGGGGGGCGCCGACGGTTAGAAACCTGCTGACGGCCCACCGTACCTGAAGGGAGAAGGCGGTCATCCCGAGGCCTCTGTGAGGCCAAGGTCTGCATATTTCTGAACCACGCATACGGTCCCCTAGCATGTCACAATGCATGCAGCTCAAGGGGTCCTCTGATTGCCTTGTCTAGCCCAAGGTAATGCATACAGGTGTCATGCGAGTCCTCTGTGGACATGCAGATCGCAAGTCAGACAGAGAAAGGCCATCGTGATACCATAGAATACACACCAAGTCAAGGCTTGGAAAAACATGGAAAGGGGAGTGTTTTTCAAATTGACTAAACTGACTGAAATAAAAAAAAACACTGTATATCACCGAGCGCATATGGGAGTTAAACACCGTTACAAAAAGAAAAAAACAACTGTATGTTAGCCGAGCTTATATGGGGGTTAAACACTGCAACTCAACGAGCACGCCGGTTCATAAGCTCTTATAGCAGTATACAGGGCAAGCACAGAACACAGAACCGTGGGCTATCTACACACCTGCTGCGCAGCATAGACTGTCACTCACCTGTTTATTAGCCTGTGGCTTTATACAGGGAGGAAAAACTTGATTTGAATATGTATGACCGCTCGCTGGGCCGAGAGACTCAGGCCTGTTCACCGTGGAACACATGAGGGTAATACGAAGTGCACTCCTGTGTAGTCGTTCTACTCGTTGGGTTAGAGGGATCTCACAACATCTCATCTTGGAGCACAATAGTTTGTGAAAACAAGATGGCACAGCCCTGTGAGGAGAAGCACACAAAGAACTTAAGTGTTGTGTGCTTCAACTCGGGGGGAAAAAACTACAAGGACGCCTAAGCCAACCATACACAGCTTTCCCCAATCTTGTTATGGGGTAGGCGCGGTCCCCGAGCCCGAGGCAAATCAGGAGGGTTTCATAACAGAAACAAGGATAAGAAACCCTCAGCCTCAATACAGGTTGACCAGACCGTGTATCGCCCAGTGTACACATGGTGTCAGGAAATCTGTAAACAATAAACGACAAACTACCGAACGATATGGCACAAAGCCAAATCGAGCGGGACAAGCAGAAGGACTCAAAGGTGGGGCTAAATTAAATAAATTATCTGCAGAGCTGCAAATTTCCACCTCTTCGTCACGCCAAGAAAGGAAAAGAGAAAGAAGGTGGTGCCGTGTGGGATTTGGGCAGGTGCAGGTACAGTGCCGCCCCAAGCCGTGGCACCACCCAAACACGGGACTAATTTGTAAGTCTACCTCAGATGCCTCTGCCGTATGGAGGGCTTTATCATATTGGAGTGATCAAATATTATAGAGCTACATATTAACCCAAGGTTGCATGGGGAGCATTGTCTGAGTAGGGTGATCAGGTCAAAAGAGTTCAGTCACAGGACAGCAGAGACACTTTTGTGTGACAATGCTGGAGATTATACACACACGCACACGCACAAACACACACACTGTAACTGCCCCTCGGCCTTGTAAGTAAGTATATGGTAATGATGAGACAGTGGAGTTTCAAACAGATGATGGTTTATTTTCTCCGTAGCACCGTGAAAACTATAGACAAAATATGACATAAAGAATATGCATGAACGTCAGGTCTATAGTATCACAAAATAAAATATAATACAAAATACAAGTCAACAAAACAATAAAACAGTTGATCAAAAATAAGCTTAACTTGACAATAAACAAAAATATACTTCTTAAACAGAGCAAATAAGCCATCTTGGGACAATAAAACAACAGTAGGCATGAAATTAACCTTTGTAAACAAGCCTATGCCTTATGGTGCGTTCACACGCATTCATTTTCAATGGAAACCAATAAGATGCAAAGCGACACAGCAACAAAGATGCAGTGTATTTTTGTAGCACACACACACACACACACACACACACACACACACACACACACACACACACACACACACACACACACACACACACACACACACACACACACACACACACACACACACACAAACACACACAAACCCCCTGTTTCATTATATATATTTTTAGGAACTACAGATACAAAAATGGGACAGTAGCATAACAAAATTAAACCTGATTTCATTTTACTTGTGTTAAGTTAAGCTCCTCAAAACACTTCTTTTTTATTTGCATGTCAGAAAACCACACCAGTGAACAGAGTTTGACTGCAAACTATATCATAATCCTGGGTATCTTTGTGAAAGAAACAGCTGTCTCCTCCTGGTGTAGTCTACGTGGGCATGTGGGAATTGACAGCAGGTTTTCAAGGTACAGTGCACGTACAGTACATCTTATCAGAAGATATGCAACATAGTATATGTTCGTGTTGCATGACAGGTATAAAAGGAGCTGCTTAGCGTCTGGCACAGTACCGACACTCTTTGCCTACAGGTTGTTAACATGGTTGCCCTCAAGTACGTCCTGGGTCTCCTGGCCCTGCTCGCTGTCTCTGCCTGGGCCGAGGAAGAGGTGAGGAAATGTGTTGTGTGATGAAGATTCAATGTACTTTTACTTAAGGCAGCAGCACAGCAACCATTCATGTGCTGTATGTGTCAAATAGTGCTTTGTGGATGTTTTTTATTCTTTTTATTTGTAGGCCTATACATTCTATTGTAAACATTTGTCAGTATCTAACAAGTGCCCTTTTGTGACTTTTTGTGCAATTTTGTCTTCTTGCTTGACACCATCTGTGCTGTCTTCATGTTGTAAACACCTACTAACATTTGTCTTTCTCTTTCTATCCTGCTTTGTGCTGTCATGTTTGAACTTTTCGGTGAGTACAAACAGTAAGCATATTTTATCCGCTGTAGACCAACCCACTGCTTGAGTGGAAATGAAACTCTGAAATGACAGAATGCATGACACCAAAACTAAGTTGGTTTTACATGCTGTTCTATTTTGTTTGAGTTAATTTTAGTTAAAAGAAGAGGAAAAATATTCCAATGGTGATAAAGTGATATTTATTGTTAAAATAAGTGTTAAATAGCTCTATATTTCAAAAGCAATCATTGCCACAGTAGAGTGTTTGTTCAGTAATGCTGGGGTCTGCCAGTCTTCCCAAACAGAAAATGCATTTCCAGGTTGGCATACCAATTCTATCCAATCAGGAGAGAGATCTCAGGACACAGTGAAATTGGATGTGATGAAACAAACACAAAAAATTAGAAAACAAAAATGGAACTGGAGCGCTATAAAACTAAAGATGATACATGATCTTTGTGGGATTCTCTATCCCGATTGGATAAAACTGGTATCCTGACCTGAAAATGTTTTTCCTGTTTACTTTAAGAGCTCGAAAGATGAGGAGACTTGTTTTTACAATTTTATTTATTTACTTATTTATTATTATTTTCCCCTATTAGTTTTAATTTTAGTCTTATTTTTTAATTGCTTGCAAAGAAAGGTATACTTGCCAGATTGTGTGGTGTGTCTTGGTATAAAGAAATTATGCTTCAATTTGTTCAACATAGGTCACCTAGGATCTGTCTGTCGGTGAACTGCTGTGGAAGGCCAACAAGGATGTTGGTGAGGCAACATTAATTATCATTTATGTGTTATTATATTATGATGTGTCTGTGTTCCTTTAGGGGTACCAAAACATTTTACAATGTGATTTAAAGACACTGATTGCGACACAGTGTGAGCTTGTAGATCTGCTATTTTCAGTGCATGATACTGGCACACAACAAAGTCAGCATTATGTCCTCCCTGTTAACTCCACAGTGCACACCGAGGATGAGCCCTACATTTTGGATGACATCGCTTACGAGAATGAGAATGAGAGGAACGCTGATCCCTGCACATCCCGTGGTTGCATGTGGGGAAAGTCCAGCGACGGCAAGGTCTACGTACCCTACATCATCAGGAACTCGTATTGTAAGCACTAGTAGTCTCATCATACACACGTTTCGATTTTGCAAGGCTTTATCCATACAATGTTTTGTTTGTTCTGACCAAATACTGCTCTGATAGCCTCCAGAGAGCTCCAGATCATTGAGCGTGGTCTTCAGTCTTTCTCTGGCTTCTCCTGCATCCGCTTTGTCAAGCGTACCAGCCAGAGAGACTACCTCCACATTCAGTCCCTCAATGGGTGAGGATAATGCCTAAATTTATATTCATAGTCCATACTATGTTGATGTCACTCGCAGCAAGTAACACATTTGAAAGTGGAAACTTTAATAACAAGATGAAAGATCCATCCTGTGACCTCTATTCTGTAATGAACAAAACAGATAATGTCAAACAGTATACCTTAACATTTCTTAGTTTACTTTCAATCAAGCAGTCATTGTGTAGGCTACAAACAATATCAGGTTGTAGATAATTGACTTATGTACAGTGTATATCAGCCATAACATCTGAGGTGCTGACTGTAAGCCATTTTGATGTTTGACAGCTATGTAATATTTTCATTGGTTATTATTATGCATATGTATTCACTGGAAACAAGAACGCATAATTCCTTACAATGACATAGCAGCTGCAAGCAGCAACAACATATTGTACTTAGTAAAATGCTTGTGGGCAACAAAAGTTCTCAGAAGACAGAATTATAACATTTGCCATGCTGCCATGCTCTGTGTTTAATGTCATGCTAAATAATCAACTACAGGTACATTAGATATAGATATGTTTTATTTACATATCGTTGTCGTCGGGCAGAAACCTTGTTTCTCCATATTTCAACTTTTTATGTTTATTAGCAAATTAATTCCTATCTTCATCATACAAGTATCTCTCACAAAAGTCATGAAATAAAATAGCTATTTTCACCATTGGCTATTTTCACCATTGTTTAAAAATAATGGTTTTGGGCATACAAGGTTTCCACCCGACAGCAACGATATATACAGTATGTTTTAATTATGCTTGTAGAGCTCTGCTGAGCATTCTGGAAAATATCCTTTCTCTCTGGGCGGTCGCAGGTGTTACTCCTACGTCGGCCGCACTGGTAATGCCCAGACGGTGTCCCTGAGCCGTCAGGGTTGTGTCTACCACAACACCGTGCAGCATGAGCTGCTCCACGCCCTGGGCTTCAACCATGAGCAGACCCGCTCTGACAGGGACAGACACATCCGCGTCATGCTGCAGAACGTCCAGTCTGGTCAGATCATGTCTTTTATTTATGCACACAGCCTTCCTTACTCCTAAAACCATATAGCTCAGACGGTGAGACAATCAGAGATAGACAGACAGACAGACAGACAGACAGACAGACAGACAGACAGACAGACAGACAGACAGACAGACAGACAGACAGACAGACAGACAGACAGACAGACAGACAGACAGACAGACAGACAGACAGACAAATTGAGAGACATGCACACACAAGCTGCTGATGTTCTCACAAATGCTGATTTCACCACCCCACCTGCACTCACTGCAGGTCACCTGCGTACACTACACTAACACCTGGCGCGCGCACACACACACACACACACACACACCCACACACACACACACACACACACACACACACACACACACACACACACACACACACACACACACACACACACACACACACACACACACACACACACACACACACAAACGTTCACTGTCTGTATTCATTTTGAGGTCTAAAGCCTGATTTATACTTACAGTAGTTGCGTGCCTGCGTCATGCAACAAAAATTGCAGATCTACAAGCTCACAACACGTCTCACCGTGACACCTTGTGAACTTGTAGTTCAGCTATTTGTCTGTGAACTATTTATAAATCAGGAATTATCTTTGTTTCTAGGCATGGAGCACAACTTCAACAAGATCAACACTCTGAACCAGGGAACGGCCTATGACTACAACTCTGTCATGCAGTACCACAAGTTGGTTATGTTTTCTTGTCAGAATACTGTATATGTTCACGCTACAGAATATTCTTCTGCTTCAGCCTGTGTTATATTAGCACTCAGCTGAATATACAGTGTGTTCTTTGTGATGCCAGGTACGCCTTCTCCAAGAACAACCAGCCCACCATGGTGCCCATCCCCAACCAGAACGTTGAGATTGGCAAAGCCTCTCAGATGAGCAGAAATGACATCGACAGGCTCAACAGGCTGTACAAGTGCTAGAAGCAGTAAGGTAAAACACAACCCCTTCATTGCCCATTAACAGTGTGGTGTTAGCTCAGATACACCCACAACAGATGTGGGATCAAATCCCAACTGTGCCTCCTTTACCCTCTGTCCTTCTCAAGTTGTTAGCATATTGCCTTGCAGCATGAGTTATTACAACATAGTTTTATATCACTCAGGCTCGTTAAGAACTCAGTCTCAAGGCTATTCCCTTTTCAGGGACACACTTTTTCCAGCTGTCTGTTCTCCATCTTGCAGTGGCAAGATGGATACAGCTGTGCTGCAGCCAATCAGCACAATTAATCACAGGTGTTAATTGTGGTGTTACAGTAACTGCTATTTCATACACTACAGTTGATCACAAATCTTGCAGGGTGTAGCGAGTGAATAACCTGTTCCTCCATTCAATTAAGGATCCTACAGTATCCTATACACATACTACAGTATTTAACAAACAGAAATACAATTCTATTCTTTGGTCATATGGCAGAGCACTTTTTTTTTAAATAACAAGCTTCTGCTGTGGTAATTCTTATCAAATGAATACAAAAACAGAAGTTTTTATCTGGTTTTCTTTATACTATGCTTGCATCGCCGATTTCCTCATCTTCAGAATCAGAAGAATCAGAATCAGAGGATTTTAGGAATTTGGTTTGATGCAGTGGAGCGCAGTTTACAACAGGACTGGTGCAAGACAGGACTAGACAGTGCAAACCACATCATAGTGCAAACAACAAGTAATAAATAAAAATAAATATGAGAAGTGCCAAAAGTGCCAAAAAGATCAAGTGTTCAGTTAGGACAGTCCATATAGCTCTCTGAGGTCAGGTCAGGTCAGGGGGGGGGACCAGCAGCATTCAGTAGCCGGATGGCCGTGGGGAAAAAGCTGTGTGAGTGTCGTGCCTTCACAGTCTTTAGTGACCGCAACCTCCTGCCTGAGGGTAGCTGGGCAAAGAGACCATGGCCTGGGTGTGCGGTGTCAGCCATGATCTTCCTGGCCCTCCCCAAAGCCCCTCTTTTAAACAGGGCCTCCGGGGGGGGGGGGGGGGCAAAGGGCAGCCAATCACCCTCTCAAGACAAAGGGAAAGCATCAGATGTTGTCTTCGGTTTAAACAATATTAAAACTTGAGCGTATATTGTAGCTTCAAAATGTGTTGATATTCACCTCTAATATAATTGTATGTTTCTGTTTTCATACAGGTGACTGAGACCGCCCAAGGAAAATCACACAGGCAATCAACTTGGATGGTTTAATCCTGTGGGTGCTTTCTTCACTTTGGTCTAAGATGCTGATCATGACATCAATAAATTTCATCTAGCCATTTACCTACGTGTTCCTTGTTTTTATGTTCACTTTGACGGCCCTAGCTGTCTGTACTTTTAGCGTATATGGGGGTTAAACACTGCAACTCAACATGCACGGCTGTTCATAAGCTCTTAGCTGTATACAGGGCAAAGACGGAACCGCTACACACCTGCTGTGCAGCATAGATTGTCACTCGCCTGTTTATTAGCCCATGGCTTTATACAGGGAGGAAAACTGTATAGTGTGTGCTTGTGACTTGAATATGTATGACCGCTCGCTGGGCGAGAGATTCAGACCCGTTCACCGTGGAACACACAAGGGTAATACAAAGTGCACTCCTGTGTGGTCGCTCTACTTGTTGGGTTAGAGGGATCTCACAACATCTCATCATGGAGCACACAATTTTGTGAAAACAAAACAAGATGGCCCTGTGAGGAGAAGCACGTATAGAACTTGCATGTTGTATGATTCAACTAAAAATAACTGCAAGGTCACCCAAGCCAACCATACACAGCTTTCCCCAATCTTGTTATGGGGTAGGTGCGGTCCCCGAGCCCGAGGCAAACCCAGAGGGTTTCAGAACAGAGACAACAATAAAAGGACAAGAAACCCTCAGCACCGGTTGACCAGGCCGTGTATCGCCCAGTGTACACACGGTGTCATGAAATCTGTAAACAATAAACGACAAACTCCCGAACGAGATGGCACAAAGCCAAATCGAGCGGAGTGACAAGCTCCTCCACGCTTATATAGCTGCGAGTATACTTTTTGCACACAGAGCTCTTACCAAGCGAAATTATCCGCGGAGCTCCAAGTGTCCACCTCTTCGTCGTGCCGAGAAAAGAAAAGAGGAAAAAGGAGGTGCCGCATGGGAATTTGGGCAAGTGCAGGTACAGCGCCGCCCCTAGCCGCGGCACCACCCCAACACAGGACTAATTTGTAAGTCTACCTCAGTTGCCTCCACCGTGTGGAGGGCTTTATCATATTGGAGTGATACAATATAGAGCTGCATAACCCAAGGTTGCATGGGGAGCATTGTCTGAGTAGGGTGATCAGGTCAAAAGAGTTCAGTCACAGGACAGCAGAGACACTTTTGTGTGACAATGCTGGAGATTACACACACACACACAGACACACACACAGACACACAGACACGCTCGCGTACACAAGCACGCATGCGCGCGTGCGCAAGCACGCATGCGCGCGTGCGCAAGCACGCATGCGCACGCACGCACCCACACACACACACACACGCACGCACACGCACACGCGCAAGCACGCACACGTACGCGCGCACGCACGCACACACACACACACACACACACACACACACAACCCCCTGTTTCATTATATATGTGTGGGAACTACAGATACAAAAATGGGACAGTAGCATAACAAAATTAAACCTGATTTAATTTGACTTGTGTTAAGTCAAGCTCCACAAGAACAGCCTTTTATATTTGCATGTCAGAAAACCACACCAGTGAACAGAGTTTGACTGCAAACTATATAATCCTGGGTATCTTTTTTTTTTTTTAATATATTTTTGGGGCTTTTTGCCTTTTTATTGATAGTTTACAGTAGGCTGACAGGAAATGGGGAGAGAGAGATGGTTGAGCGACACGAAGCAAAGTTCATCGGGATCGGGAGTCGAACCTGTGACACGCTATCAGGCCAGCATTGCAGCCTAGGGTGCCTGGACCGCCACGCTGCTAGCCTGGCATGGCCAGACTAATATCACTGCGTAGATATTAGTCTGGAATCTCAGTGTGGAACCTGCATTTCCGAGGGGCAAATTAAAAAAATGCCTCTGGTGATAAACCCGCCCCACATTTGCATACTGGGCCCCTGATTGGTCCCTCACAACTTCGGCGGGAGAGAAATCCAATCTCTATCGAGAAGGGTCAGACCTAATCTGCTGAGGGCAATTTCTTTTTTGCAATGGCAGATTCGTCTGGAACCAGGCTACCACGCTGCGGCCCAGGCCAATCCTGGGTATCTTTGTGCAAGAAACAGCTGTCCCCTCCTGGTGTAGTCTACGTGGGCATGTGGGAATTGACAGCAGGTTTTCAAGGTGTACGTGCAGTACATCTTATCAGAAGATATGCAACATAGTATATGTTTGCGAGCATGACAGGTATAAAAGGAGCTGCTTAGTGTCTGGTACAGTACCGACACTGTTCGCCTACAGGTTAACATGGTTGCCCTCAAGTACGTCCTGGGTGTCCTGGCCCTGCTCGCTGTCTCTGCCTGGGCCGAGGAAGAGGTGAGGAAATGTGTTGTGTGATGAAGATTCAATGTACTATTACTTAAGGCAGCAGCAGGGCAACCATTCATGTACTGTGTCAAATAGTGCTTTGTGAATGTTTTTTAACATTTTTATTTGCAGGCCTACACAATCTATTGTAAACATTTGTCGGTATTTAACCAGTGCCCTTTTGTGACTTTTTGTGCAGTTTTATCTTCTTGCGTGACACCATCTGTGCTGTCTTCATGTTGTAAACACCTACTAACATTTGACTTTCTCTTTCTCTTTCTACCCTGCTATATTCCAATAGCAATCATTGCCACAGTATAGAGTGTTTTGTGCATAACAGGGGTCTGCCAGTCTTCCTAAACAGAAAATGCATTTCCAGGTTGGCATACCAATTTGATCCAATCAGGAGAGAGAACTGATACAAGATCTTTGCGGGATTCTCTATCCTGATTGGATAAAACTGGTATCCTGACCTGAAAATGTTTTTCTGTTTACTAAAGAGCTGGAAAGATGAGGAGACTCGGTTACTGAACAAACAGTCTAGAAATGTTTACTCTCCGAATATAGAGCTTTAACATTTTAACATTTGTATTTATTTACTTATTTATTATACAGAAAAGAATATCACTTAAACCACCTTTAATTTAATTATTTTCCCCTATTAGTTTTAATCTTTTAATTTCAATCTTAGTGTTAGTAAACTGTAACAACCCACTGATAATTTTTTTATTGCTTGCAAAGAAAGGTATACTTGCCAGATTAAAGTGTGTGTTTTGGTATAAAGAAATGATGAATGCTTCAATTTGTTCAACATAGGTCACCCAGAATCTGTCTGTCGGTGAACTGCTGTGGAAGGCCAACAAGGATGTTGGTGAGGCAACATTAATTATTATTTATGTGTTATTATATTATGATGTGTCTGTATTCCTTTAGGGGTACCAAACATTTTACAATGTGATTTAAAGGCACTGATCGCGACACAGTGTGAGCTTGTAGATCTGCTATTTTAAGTGCATGACACTGGCACACAACAAAGTAAGCATTAAGTCCTCCCTGTTAACTCCACAGTGCACACCGAGGATGAGCCCTACATTTTGGATGACATCGCTTACGAGAATGAGAATGAGAGGAACGCTCATCCCTGCACATCCCGTGGTTGCAAGTGGCCAAAGTCCAGAGACCGCACGGTTTACGTACCCTACATCATCAGCAACGACACGTATTGTAAGCACTAGTCTCATCATACACACGTTTCGATTTAGTAAGGCTTTATCCATACAATGTTGTGTTTGTTCTGACCCAATACTGTTCTGATAGCCTCCAGAGAGCTCCAGGTCATTGAGCGTGGTCTTCAGTCTTTCTCTGACTTCTCCTGCATCCGCTTTGTGAAGCGCACCAGCCAGAGAGACTATCTCCACATTCAGTCCCTCGAAGGGTGAGGATAATGCCTAAATTCATAGTCCATCCTACGCTGGTGTCACTCGCAGCACTTTCAACACATTTGAAAGTGGAAACTTTCATAACAAGATAAAAGATCCATCCTGTGACCTCTATTCAGAATGAACAAAACAGATACTGTTAAACAGTAGCCCTTAACATTTCAAACAATATCAGGTTGTAGATATTTAACTTATGTACAGTGTATCAGCGATAACATCTGAGGTGCTGACTGGATGCCATTTTGATGTTTGACAGCTATTTTCATTGGCTATTATTATGCATACATATTCACTGGAAACAAGAACGCATAATTCCTTACATTGCCATGCTGCCATGTTTAATGTTATGCTAAATAATGAACTACAGGTACATTATATATAGATATATTTTTACATATCGTTGCCGTGTCTCTCCATATTTCAACTTTTTATGTTTATTCGCAAATTATTGCCCACCTTCATCATACAAGTATCTCTCACAAAAGTCATGAAAATAGCTATTTTCATCATTGGCTATTTTCACCATTGTTTTTAAAACAATAATTAAAAAAAATATTACATACAAGGTTTCCACCCAACAGGCAGCAACGATATATAGTGTTTTAAAATATGCTTGTAGAGCTCTGCTGAACATTCTGGAAAATAACCTTTCTCTCTGGTCGGTTGCAGGTGTTACTCCTACATCGGCCGCACTGGTAATAATCAGACGGTGTCCCTGAGCCGTCAGGGTTGTGTCTACTACTCAACCGTGCAGCATGAGCTGCTCCACGCCCTGGGCTTCGAGCATGAGCAGTCCCGCTCTGACAGGGACAAACACATCCGCATCCTCTGGGAGAACATCGAGCCTGGTCAGATCATGTGAGACAGAGAGACAATCAGAGACATGCAGACAGACGGACGGACGGACGGACGGACGGACGGACGGACGGACGGACGGACGGACGGACGGACGGACGGACGGACGGACGGACGGACGGACGGACGGACGGACGGACGGACGGACAGACAGACAGACAGACAGACAGACAGACAGACAGACAGACAGACAGACAGACAGACAGACAGACAGACAGACAGACAGACAGACAGACAGACAGACAGACAGACAGACAGACAGACAGACAGACAGACAGACAGACAAATTGAGCGACAGGCACACACAAGCTGCTGATGTTCTCACAAATACTGATTTCACCACCCCACCTGCACTCACTGCAGGTCACCTGCATACACTACTACACTAGCACCTACACACACACACACACACACACACACACACACACATATTTCACAGCCTGTATTTATTTTGAGGTCTAAGCCTGATTTATACTTACAGTAGTTGCGTGCCTGTGTCATGCACAAGCTCACAACACGTCTCACCGTGACACATTGTGAACTTGTTGTTCAGCTATTTGACTGTGAACTATTTATAAATCAGTAATTATCTTTGTTTCTAGGCGCGGAAGACAATTTCGAGAAGATCGACACTCTGAACCAGTATACGGTCTATGACTACAACTCTGTCATGCAGTATGAAAAGTTGGTTATGTTTTCTTGTCAGAATACTGTTCATGCTACAGTATATTCTTCTGCTACTGCCTGTCTTCCATTAGCACTCAGCTGAATTTATTGTTCTTTGTGTGCCAGGGATTTCTTCTCCAAGAACAACCAGCCCACCATGGTGCCCATCCCCAACGCCAACGTTGTGATTGGCAAAGCCTCTCAGATGAGCTTAAATGACATTTACAGACTCGACAGGCTGTACGATTGTAAGCTAATTATAAGCTAAGCATTAAGGTAAAACACAACCCCTGCATTGCCCTTTAACAGTGTGGTGTTAGCTCAGATGTATCCAAAAACAGATGTGCCTCCTTTACCCTCTGTCCCTCTCAAGTAAGTTGTTAGCATATTGCCATGCAGCATGAGTTATTACAACATAGCGTTATCCTTTATATCACTCATGGCTGGTTAAGAACTCAGTCTCAAGGCTATTCCCTTTTCAGGGACACAGGGCTGAACAGCTGTGCTGCAGCCAATCAGCACAATTAATCACAGGTGTTAATTGTGGTGTTAAAGTAACTCAGGGCCGGACTGGGACCAAAATTCAGCCCTGGCATTTTGGTCCGGACCGGCCCACCCCCCCCCGGACCGTTTTGTCAACGGGGGGGGGGGGGGGGGGGGGCGTTTCACTGTTTCAGCCCAGCCCTGCACATGAACTCTGCAGCCGCACTGAGGCCCCTGCTGGAAAGCATCCCAGCCCAAACATTAACGTAACTAATAATTGGGCCACGCGACCCTGAAATGACCGTAATAATCCTAAAACGGGAACGAAAATATTTGATAAAAAAAAAAAAAAAAAAAAAAAAAACTTTTTTTTTTTTTTTTTTGGGTGGCCCAGTGGCCCACTGGCCAGCGGCCCACCGGGCATTTGCCCGGTACGCCAAATGGCCAGTCCACCCCTGAAGTAACTGCTATTTCATACACTACAGTTGATCACAAGTCGTGCAGGGTGTAGCGAGTGAATAACCTGTTCCTCCATTATTTTAAGGATCCTACAGTATCCTATACTATATCCACATACTACAGTATTTAACAAACAGAAATACAATTCTATTCTTTGGTCACATGGCAGAGCACTTTTTTTTTTAAATAACAAGTGGTAATTTATTTTCACATGAATACAAAAAAAAAAATGTTTTATCTGGTTTTCTTTATACTATGCATGCATCGCCGATTTCCTCATCTTGTACAGTATGTTGTCTCAAGACAAAGGGAACACATCAGATGTTGTCTTCAGTTTAAACAATATTAAAACTTGAGCATGTATTGTAACTTCAAAATGTGTTGATATTCACCTCTAATATAATTGTATGTTTCTGTTTTCATTCAGGTGACTGAGACAGCCCAGGGAAAATCACACAGGCAATCAACTTGGATGGTTTAATCCTGTGGGTGCTTTCTTCACTTTAATGTGGTCTAAGATGCTGATCATGACATCAATAAACTTCATTTAGCCATTTATCTGTGTTCCTTTTTTTTTGTTCACTTTGACGGCCCTATAGCTGTCTGTGCTGTCTGATATCGTTGATCTGTCTGCCTTTCTAGCTACTTCCCAATTCCATAACATATTCTAATTCGAACCATGTTTTGAGTGTGTAGTCCTGTGCTTTCAGACTGGAAAAACAACGAAATACAAATGTATACGAATCAAATCAGATTTTTAAGTATGGGCTTAAAGCAGTGTTTAACTTCAGAATAAACTTGGGTTGTATAGCTACTGGGCATGATATGTCCAAAATAAGCCCAAATATGATCTGTTTCTTCTGTGCTCCATGAGTGAGAATTCGGATGTAGTAGGCTACTGTATATTCCATTCACTCTCACTATGTGGTGAAACAGCACATACAAAAATAAAGCAGTGCAGAAAACTAGTCCTGGCATGTAATTTAGAGAAATGGCTGTATTCATGTTATATTGCCTTGGAGATTCAGGATGGAGATTCTATAACAAAACCAAAATGGATATGTTACATTATTGTGTAGTGCAAGTGACAGAATTTACTATATCAACACTACTTTGTGTCCGTTTTTTGTGCTAGAAATTTTATTGTGAGACCTGTTACATCATACAATGAGCATTAACGGATTAAAGATGATCGACAATATTTGGACTGACTGATATCATGTTAAGTTAGCTATAAAACCCAAGGTTGCATGGGGAGCATTGTCTCTGCCATCTCAAAAGAATGAACCTCAGTGCACGCAGTGCAAGCGAAACTCCTTCCCTTGTCAGATGAAAAGTGTCTGGTGACTCCATGTGTATCAGAGGATGCATGTGGTTGTCTACACCTAAAGTACTGGTGAATAAGAACAAAACACAACTGTTTTCATTCACCATGTGGCCTGAAAATCAGCCTTTAGGATTGTAGAGAAAACCAGTCCGAGGAACAGGAAAAGTACCACACAGAATCATTGACATGTCAACCTTTGTTTATCTGGGGGAAGTTGTATGAGCACAGATGCTCTTCTAAAGCGGTGAAGTGTTTTACCTTCATAAAGTTACAAACATCACACCTGGGCATTCTACTGCAGGAACAGTGGTGCAGGTCCACTAGTGTAATTGTTTAAGTGCCTTGCACAATGGCACCTTGAGAGAGCAGAATGGAAGCATGCTTCCTACTCGTTGATTACGAATTCTCTTAGTCAAGCAGCTGCCCTGAGACCATGCATTCACACAAGATTAGAAAGGAATTTTCTCCTTATTTGTTACCTTTATATGGGAATACACAGTGTGGCATCAAGGTGAAATATTCTTATCTGGTGCTGAAATGTTTTTCTGCTCAATTTGTTTTCCGTCTCGCATCTCAGTGACCTCATTATCCAAAAAAGGAACATTTTCCGGTCCACATCATACTATATAACACAATATCAAAGGACTAACCTTTCAGACGGCAGGTGAACAGTAAGTATAACTTCAAACACAGAACTCTTTTAACATGAATGTCTCCTTGTTTGTTGTAGGTAAGATACTGTATGTTGTCGGTAATTTATTGTATTGCTGCAGGTATATTGGTTAACATGGCTTTGTTGAAATGCATGGTGGGACTTCTGGCTCTGCTCGTAGTCTCCACCTGGGCCAAAGAAGAGGTGAGCGTGCCTTAGTGGCGCAACTAATTATTAATTTCATAATTGTTTAGCCACTTAAGCCCTATTTTACTTTCACACATTTTCAAAAATAGCGAAAATCGCACATTGATTTGCCTACAATGACATGCCCAAACAAAGTAGGCAGTATGCCAGTGTGAAAGTGGTTAATCTAAAGTATTCAATTTAGACCATAAAATGATGATAGAATAAAACAGTTATTCAAAATCTCATAAGGACAAACTTTCACATTTTGGTGAATCTCATTAGAAATGTAGATCAATTAATCAAATCAATTAACCCCTAGAGGGGTCTAATGACTGTTATTCTAGGATCCATCTAAATAGATGCTGTTCAAACATACAAACAAACTAGTTGTTTGTTTATTTATCTATTCTAACTGGCCTATTTGTTTCCTTATGTATCTACGTATCATATGTATGACATCTGGTGAACTCCCACTCATGTAAGTGTTTTTCCCCCTCATCAAAATACAGTAGCCTATACTGAATTAATGAAATGCACAATACCATAATTATGCAATTTCAAAACCACTACTGTGTTTTTATGCTTATTATAGTACAATACATAATATATATTCATATTTATCATGTTATCATGTTCTTTGTAGGTTTCAAGGCTCTGACTGTCTCTGAGCGGATTGAGAGAGCCAACAGGAATATCGGTAAGACATTTTACAGTTGAACCAACAATAGTACAGCGGATAAAAGCAATATATTGGGAGAATCGTTCACTTGGTGATACAAGCGTGAAACTTGGTACAGATCATCTTTAGAGGTCATTTATCGATTTTTTTAATCGAGCCACTTGAAAATCAAAGATGACGGCCATTTTTCAAGATGGCCGACATCTTAGTGGGCAGTTAAGTGATATGATGGTTTATTTGGTGATACAAGCATGAAAATTGGCATGAGCAGTCTCTGTGGGTCACTTGACAATAGGCCACCCACAGCTACTTGAAATTTCAAGATGGCGGCCATTTTTCAAGATGGCCAACACTTTAGTGGAGCAATTAAGTTATATAATGGTTTATTTGGTGATACAAGCATGAACATTGGCATGAGCAGTCTCTGTGGGTCACTTGACAATAGGCCACCCACAGCTACTTGAAATTTCAAGATGGCGGCCATTTTTCAAGATGGCCAACACTTTAGTGGAGCAATTAAGTTATATAATGGTTTATTTGGTGATACAAGCATTAAATTTGGCATGAGCAGTCTCTAAGGGTTGCTTGACAAGAAAACACTCCCAGCCACTTTACATTTCTATTTTCAAGATGGCCGCCCCCTGGATCCTCAAAAGATACATTTTCTCATAGAAATGTATGTTTTTTTTTCATTAAGGACGATTATACGATTATTATTATTATGCTAAAGAACAACTTTTAACACATCACAATATAGTTGTGTTGATTTGTTGATCATAGATAGATTAGATAAGAGTGAATATCTGCACTACCAGGGCACACTGGTGATATATCACTGCTGTTAAACTCAGAGTGGGGTTCAATGTCAGCTAATTGAAAGTTGGTATCCCAAATGCTGTCTAATTTACCCCAAAACAGTTAGATAGCCGCACCTGAATTGACAGGTTGTGCCAGCACGGGAGAGCCGAGCCAAGGTTAATGGGGTTTTAGTTAACCGGATGGTGTACAGATCGCTCAGGATTTAAATGGCATTGGATGAACGATCGAACTAAGTGTAGGGTTAAGGCACGAACTTAGTTGTATCCCATACATCAAAGTGCTTGGTAAAAGGTGGTAAAAGGATAAACCCTCGGCCTCTGCCTATGCTGCAAACATGGCAGAAGCCATCATAACAGTTGTGAAAACTAACTGGGACAGATGTTTAATTTGTCAGCAGGTCACCAAGGAAAAACTCATTCAGCCGAGTTTATTCAACAGAGAGCACGATGGTACTGGTTATGATACCATTGCAAGAAATGTTCCATTATTTCATAAGATCAATGCTCTGCCTATCTTACTTAGAGCAAAATATAATTCAAGCTGTAAACTTAGGTTCAACAACACAGAGCTGGAAAGGGCCCAAAAGAGAGCATCTACATCTGCTGAAGACACTGAAGATACCAAAGATATCCATGTCAAGAGGCCAAGAAGATCTAATGTATGACCGGTCCAGCGATGTCACAACTGTGAACGAGGCCAGGCTTGATCTCTTTGCCAGAAAGCAAAGACAATATGACTTGATCCCACCAACTCAAGCAGCACTCAAAGAGCATGCCAAACATGCTTCTTATGAGGCTGGATACATGTGGGGACAGGCATTGAAGCGACATCCACAAATGCCGAGCCCATCTGACTGGGGATGGGTGGAACAGGACGAGAAGTGGAAAGTCTTCTGGACTCCACTTCCACCTATTGCGGAGAGTTGTTGGGAGTTGACCAAATGTGGGTGCTCCAAGGCATGTACTGGAAGGTGTAACTGCTTCAGATATGGACTCAGTTTCACATGCCTATGTAGTTGCCCCTGCTAGAACCTATTTGCATGTTTATTTTGCCAGAGTTATTCCCTGTTGTCCTCTGTGTTTTCAAGTGGAGGCCTATGGCTCGGCTTCCCCTCGTCACATCGACGCATCATGTTTTACTTTTTATCTAGTCTATTACTGTGTAATTTTCAGTTGTTACTTTGTAACATTGCTTCCACTGCCTTCCACTGCCATATCTAACAGTGAAGCACATTTTCAGTTTAGTTCCTTAGTATCGTTTGTCATGGTTCCGTGGCTATTGCCATTCAGTATTAGCCATTACTCATAATTTTGGAGCACTGTCCGTTCAGCACCACAACTGTGCTTATCAGCACCACAACTGTGCTAATTTATTCATCTTATTTTTTGTATCCCCACCCCTTAGTATTTATTTGACACATGTAATGGCTGTTAGTTTAAAAAAAAACAATATATATATATATATATATATATATATATATATATATATATATATATATATATATATATATATATATATATATATATATATATATATATATATATATATATATATATATCCTCCCTTGTGACTGTTACCTTGTCGTGGTAAGGGAGCTTGTTTAGGCCTACCTCAGTGAACCCTGAGAGCTATGCCGGTGGGAGGCAACTCCTGACAGGTCTTACCAAACTGGACAGGTCGTGGGCGAGGAGTCAGACAAAACACAGTCAAACAACCTCTCTTGACAGAGCTTTTTGAGGAACCCAATACATTTCTATGAGAAAAGGTATCATTTAAAGATTGACATCTTGAAATTTCAAGTGGCTGTGGGCGGTTTCTTGTCAAATGACCTTTTGAGACGGCTCATGGCAATTTTCATGCTTGTATCACCAACTAAATGATTTCTTAAGCTTAACTAGTCCACTAAGGTGGTGGCCATCTTGAAAAATGGCCGCCATCTTGACATTTCAAGTAGCTGTGGGTGGCTTATTGTCAAGTGACCCACAGAGACTGCTCATGCCAATTTTCATGCTTGTATCACCAAATGAACCATTATATAACTTAAATGCTCCACTAAAGTGTTGGCCATCTTGAAAAATGGCCGCCATCTTGAAATTTCAAGTAGCTGTGGGTGGCCTATTGTCAAGTGACAGAGACTGCTCAACAGAGACTGCTCATGCCAATTTTCATGCTTGTATCACCAAATAAACCATCATATCACTTAACTGCCCACTAAGGTATCGGCCATCTTGAAAAATGGCCGCCATCTTGGATTTTTGAGTGGCTCGATTAAAAAAGTCAAAGAGTTGACCTAAAGGAATGTTCATGCCAATTTTCACGCTTGTATCACAAAGTGAACGATTGTTCCTACTATCCGCTCTACTACAAAGGAAACATTCTGTTGAAATGTATTTGTAATTTTGTATCCATGTCAGATGGATTGTTTTCGCTGGGAATCACATCTCAAATGTAGTTTATTAGTGCAACTAATGTAACAGTGTAAGACAACATCTAAGCGTTGTATGCAGCTAGAAACATAAAACCTGAACATGACAAAAGCTCATCAGACAGAAATGCAATAGCTACTCATGTTGGCAGTGGCTCAGGGGTAGAGTGGCCGGCAGAGCGGCCAGATGGCAACTGCGTTCCCAGTTTGATCCCGGGCTCCCCCAGAGTTAGTGTCGAAGTGTCCTTGGGCAAGACACTGAACCCTACATTGCCTCCAATGAGTCGGTCGGCGGTAGCTTGCCACCATTGGTGTGTGAATGTGGGAAAAGTGGGGAAGCTGGCGTCGACTGTTCGCCGCTTCACCTCCCAATACCCCCCCCCCCCTGTATGAATGAATGGACCATTGTAAGCGCTTTGAGCACCTGGCAAAGCACTATATAAATGCACTTCATTATTATTATGTTGAATGCTCTTGCGTTTTTGTCACAGTTCGCGGTCCTGGTGATCCATATCTGGAGGATGATGTTGCCTATGCCTCTGAAGCTGAGAGGAACGCTGATCCATGCACTTCTAGTTGGTGCATGTGGCCCAAGTCCAGCGATGGCAAGGTCTATGTGCCTTACGTAATTTCTCGAATTTTCAGTAAGTAGTAATTACCACACATTAATCATACATTTAAAGCAGTGATTCTCAACCTTTTTCATTTCAACTGTATTCATTTAACTCTGAAGTGTCTAATGGACACATATGGCTCTTGACAGACACGTTAATGCATCGGTATCAGCCAATAATCACCTTGTTGACTGCCATCGGTATATCTGCAAATAAGATGGCATTCACCGATGCCAGTGGCCATGTGGCCGATTGCATCCCCAAATTATTCTTTTTTTTTGTAACCATTATAAAGTACCGCATTTCCATTCATTTGTACTTGCAGCCGGCCGTGAGGCGGCCGTCATTTGGCGCGGCCTGGAATCCTATCACGAGGTCTCCTGCATCCGCTTCGTCAAACGCACCACTGAGAAAGACTATGTGAACATCCAGTCACTCAATGGGTACGGACAGAGTTCATAATGCACACAAAATAATTTGATTGTCATTTCCATCTGTTCTTTTTATTGTTGTGTTTTGTCTTTAATCTCACAGTCTTTACACAGTCTACACATCTACACAGTAATTGTTTTTGCGTTTGTCAGTGTGTTTGTGTCTGTTTTTATTTCCATGATTTATCACTACATTGCAAAATTACCATAACTTAACCTAAACTATTCATGTTAAGCAACTGTTTTCGGTGAAATATTGAGAACCGACTTGAATAATTGTATTAAATGACCTTACTGGTGGCCTCGCATGGTTAGCCTATTGACTGACTCACAGCTAATGGTATTCTTGACCATTTAAGCATTCCTTGTTAGATTTTTGAGGAACCATTCTAGATTATAGTCTGCTGTAATATTTTGTCCAAGTTATATAATCAATGTGTTTTAATGTATTTTGTAGTGCAGATTCAAGGCGAAATTGTAGAAATAGTAGAAAAGAATTACGAAAGAAATTCAAACGTCCATGATTTATGAACTGCTCACTGATCATTGACTCAATTATTCATGTAAGTTCAGTATCATTAATAACTCATTGATAAAAATGATGAATTATGTTATTATGACATGCACAAAATAGGGATGATGCTAGGTTGACAGTACTTGGTAAAATGGTCTTTTATATACAGTATGGTCAAAGCTGTGAATAGACAATGGCATGTATTGACTCGTTAATGTTCCTTTTAATTGTCCTAGATGCTGGTCCTGGATTGGTCGCCTTGGCAATGCACAGGATGTGTCCCTGTCCCGTTCAGGTTGTATCTACCACAACCTCGTGCAGCATGAGCTGCTCCACGCCCTGGGCTTCCATCATGAGCAGAAACGTGCCGACCGCGACCAGTACATGCGTGTCTATCTGGAGAATGTCAGTCCAGGTGGGCCCCACACACACACACACACACACACACACACACACACACACACACACACACACACACACACACACAGAATTTATTGCAAGAAGGATGTAGAATCCCTCTTTCATAATTCAGTATGTACAGTATGTTACCCAATACCCATACATTAGAGTATGTCATCATATTGAACATGAAAACTGGTCCCATAATTGACTGTCCCATGATTGAAAGGTCTCAGGTTTGATCTCCACACCAGGTAATGTATCAGAATCCACAGCTCAAATACATATGGAATATTATTTCTGTCTGATTTGTTTTCAGGAATGGAGCACAACTTTGACATGATCCATACTCTGACCCAGGGCACTTCCTATGACTACAACTCTGTCATGCAGTACCACAAGTTGGTTATGTTTTCATCCTATGACTATGGTTCTGTTATGCATTACAGCAAGTAGGTTTCAAAATGCTATGCTTTACTTCAAGGGCTACATAGATCACTACCGTTGTGAACGAAATGAGATTTGACTCTGGATTTAATAACGGCGTAAATGTCATGATATATCTAACAATAAATCCTGCAAATGAGGTTGAATTTATGCACTAACTCCTAGTTGCTTTTCTGGAGAAAATGTAAGTTTAATCATGCATTCATTTGACCTGTCCTTCTACTCCTTCATAGTCATCGTCATACATTTCCTGGTTTCAGTAAATAAGACTGTTTGACATACAAGTACCATGTGTGGTTGCAGGTATGCCTTTTCTGGTAACGGCCATCCCACCCTGGAGGCCTACCCTGACCCCACTGTTGAGTTCGGCACAGCCTCTGAGATGAGCCAGACAGACATTATCAGACTCAACAACTTGTACAAGTGCTAAACACTCCTGCTGGGCAAAGGTAAGAAAATAAAATACATTTAAACACTTTCCCTGTTTCCCTTATTTTTGGGCATGTCAATAGGAAACATTAGGCAAAAAATAGAAGCTCTACGAGCTTTGCAGAGCTTGTAGATTGGCTATTTTCAAATAGCTAAAGTATAAATCAGGCTTAAGTACAGATCTTTTGTTATTATTGGACTGAAGAAACATTTCAATAGATGAATTACACCTTTGATTTCTGTTTCAAACAGGAGTCCGACATGTGGGAGTGACAGTAGTGTGACTGACAACTACCCAATGTCCCCAGTTTTGATTGGAGCTGGAACTTTGTGCTGCTGCATGACAATCTGCTGAACTGCCCTCAATTTATTTACACTTTCCTGTCTAAATAAAATAAATTACACTTTATTAAAATGAATTAATTACACTTTCCTCTAAATAAAAGCAAAAATTCCTATTAAAACATCTCTCAGAATGTTTCTCAATAATGTCTTTATCAATAAACCTGCATCTGAACCCACTTATGTCTACTTTATTTTATCATTTTTATTTCTCTTATTTTATTAAAGACATTTGTTTCTAAAACTTCATGATATGGCCTGTATGGCAATACTGTCTGTTCCAATGTCAAGAGGTGGATATTAATTATGGCTGCCAATAAGAATTAAGTGACAGAGTTAACTTATTATTTTAGAAAATGGACCATACTGTATGATTAGATTTAATCCCAAATTAAACAACAAAATCTGCAGTGTTAATTTAAGTCTGGTAGTGTAAAATGTGTCCCTTATATGTAAATGTCACTCTCTCAGACTTAAATCGTATAAAGAAATGAGTCCATCAAAGGTGATCGACATCTACTGGTGCTGGTTAACAATAGAATGTGCAATGTATTATAGTCACAGAATGATGTATAATATAATTATATACTATTGGACTGACATACACATATTCTGATTCATTTGATAGAGATGGTCAGATATACAAAGTAATTTGAATTGTCAAATTAAATGTATCTTGTGGGAATGAACCATCAATGCTGATGAAGACAGTGCTGTCTAAGTGGTGGTCTTAAGACAAAATACATTTATATGTTTGCATTGGAACGACACCTGTGCAGCTGTTCATTCTGTCTTCCCTAACTTGTGGGAGTGACACGTTTTCCAGCAGCCCTAACCAGCATCCAAAGATTAGATAGGTGTTTTCATCACCAAATTATTGGAATACACAGTGTGGCATCAAGGTGAAATATTCTTATCTGGGGCTGAAATGGTTTTCTGCTCTGTTTGTTTTCCGTCTCGCATCTCTGTGACCTCATTATCCAAAAAAGGAACATTTTCCGGTCCACATCATGCTATATAACACAATATCAAAGGACTGACCTTGCTTCTTTCCCTCTTTTCAGACAGGTGAACAGTAAGTATAACTTCAAACACAGAACTCTTTTAACATTAATGTCTCCTTGTTTGTACTGTAGGTAAGATATGTTGTTGGTAATGTATTGTGCAGGATATATTGGTTAACATGGCTTTGTTGAAGTGCATGGTGGGACTTCTGGCTCTGCTTGTAGTCACCACCTGGGCCGAAGAAGAGGTGAGCGTGGCTTAGTGGCGCAACTAATTATTAATTTCATAATTGTTTAGCCACTTAAGCTAATTTTATACTTTCACACATTTTAAAAAATAGTGAAAATCGCATATTGATTTGCCTACAATGACATGCCCAAACAAAGTAGGCAGTAGGGATGCCAGTGTGAAAGTAGTTAATCTATTCTACAGTATTCAATTTAGACCATAACATTTTGATTAAATAAAAAAAATATTCAAAATCTCATTAGGACAAAGTTTCAATCTCATTAGAAATGTAGATCAATTAATCAAATCAATTAACCCCTAGAGGGGTCTAATGGCTGTTATTCTAGGATCCATCTAAATAGATGCTGTTCAAACGCACAAACAAACTAGTTGTTTGTTTGTTTATGTATCTATTCTAACTGGCCTATTTGTTTCCTTATGTATCTACATATGTATGACATCTGGTGAACTCCCACTCATGTAAGTTCAAGTGTTTTTCCCCCTCATCTAAATTCAGTATACTGAATTAATGAAATGCACAATACCATAATTATGCAATTACAAAACCACTACTGTGTTTTTATGCTTATTATAGTATAACATACATAACATATATTCATATTTATCATGTTTTCATGTTCTTTGTAGGTCTCAAGGCTCTGACTGTCTCTGAGCGGATTGAGAGAGCCAACAGGGATATTGGTAAGACATTTTACTGTTAAACCAACAAAGCAAACATTCTGTTGAAATGTATTTGTAATTTTGTATCCATGTCAGATGGATTGTTTTCATTGGGAATCACATCTCAAATGTAGTTTAAGAGTGCAACTAATGTAACAGTGTAAAACGACATCTAAGCGTTGTATGCAGCTAGAAACATAAAACCTGAACATGACAAAAGCTCATCAGACAGAAATGCAAAAGCTACTCATGTTGAATGCTCTTGTGTTTTTGTCACAGTTCGCGGTCCTGGTGATCCATATTTGGAGGATGATGTTGCCTATGCCTCTGAAGCTGAGAGGAACGCTGATCCATGCACTTCTAGAGGCTGCATGTGGCCCAAGTCCAGCGATGGCAAGGTCTATGTGCCTTACGTAATTTCTAGAACGTTCTGTAAGTACTAAGTAGTAACTACCACACATTAATCATACATTTAAAGCAGTGATTCTCAACCTTTTTCATTTCAAGCACCGCCATTCTGTGTTCATTGTCTCCGCCAGGCCGAAAGGCATGGCGAGAGAGTATGTTTTACCCCCTGTCGTCCGTCCGTGTGTCTGTCCGTCTGTCCGTGTGTCCATCTGTCTGTGACCAGCTAATCTCCGGCACCGTTGGCCCGGTCGCTGCGAAACTGTGCACACACACTCCCTGGATGCCAGTTCAGAACCTCTGCCCCAATTTTTTTACATGGCCCCCCCTGTTATAGCGCCACCAGGAGGCCGATTTGTGCAAAAGCCATTTTTTATATTACTCAAACAGATTTTATCCAAACATCACACAAATCAGTACACAGTATCTCTATAGTCATGTGATCAACACAGATCTGTTTGATTTTCCATATTCCATCCTGGTTGGCTAAGGTTGGCTACCAAAGTTTGCAGGATTGGTCCGTTTTGAACTAAATGCCTCAAATCATGAACGCAGCTTGCAATTTCCGTGAAATTTCACACGCACATCCCACTAGGCCGAGGAAGAAATGCCACTTGAAAATGATCAAATAAGCCTCATGGTGGCGCTATAAAAGGCCGATTTGCATTTTTAACTATAAATGCACCGATCTGCGTGAAACTTTGCACGCATACTCCCTAGAGGCCAAGAAAAACATCTGCCCTGCATTTTTCACATTAGCCTTTTATAGCGCCACCAGGAGGCCAACTTATGTAAAACACATTTTTTTAGATTAAGCCTTCAGATTTTATCCAAATTTCACGCAAATCGGTACACATGATCTCTATAGTCATGTGATCAAGATGGATCTGTTTGATTTTTCATATTCCATCCTGATTGGCTAACATTGACATCTAAAGTTTACAGGAGTGGCCCGTTTTCAACAAAATGCCGCAAATCATGAACGCAGCGTCCGATTGCAGTGAACTTTGCACGCACGTTTGCGCTACGTTGAAGAACAAACGCCACCCTTTAAACATTGCCCTATTGTTTAAAGGGTGGAGGCCGATTTTCTTCTTTATATTACTCATACAAATTTTGTCCAAACATCATGCAAATCAGTACACATTATCTCTATAGTCAAGTGATCAAGATGGTTCTGTCCGATTTTTTATATTCCATCCTGATTGGCGAATTCCGAACATTGCTGGCCCACAATAATGTACCTGACCTGGCGGAGACCTGTGCTCCGAGGAGCAGTTTTTCTAGTTTAACTCTGAAGTGTGCACCTAATGGACACATGGCTCTTATAGAGACAGACCCGTAAATGCATCAGTACTATCAGCCAATAATCACCTTGTTGACTGCCATCGGTATATCTGCAAATAAGATGGCATTCATCGATGCCAGTGGCCATGTGGCCATGTGGCCGATTGCATCCCCAAGTTATTCGTTTTTTTGTAACCATTATAAAGTACCGTATTTCCATTCATTTGTACTTGCAGCCCACCGTGAGGTGGCCATCATTTGGCGCGGCCTGGAGTCCTATCATGAGGTTTCCTGCATTCGCTTCGTCAAACGCACCACTGAGAGAGACTATGTGAACATCCAGTCACTCAATGGGTACGGACAGAGTTCATAATACACACAAAATAATTTGATTGTCATCTCCATCTGATCTTTTTATTGTAGACAAGAATTTAGAAAGAAATTCAAACGTCCATGATTTATTAACTGCACACTGAACATTGACTCAATTATTCATGTAAGTTCAATATCATTAATAACTCATTAATAAAAATAATAAACAAACACAAACTCCAAAATTAAAGCTATTTAATTTTTGCTATTTTAGAATTTCGTTTTTTCTGAGCTTTTCATCTGTTATGACATGCCCAAAATAGGGATGATGCTAGGTTGACAGTACTTGGTAAAATGGTCTTTTATATACAGTATGGTCAAAGCTGTGAATAGACAATGGCATGTATTGACTCGTTAATGTTCCTTTTAATTGTCCTAGATGCTGGTCCTGGATTGGTCGCCTTGGCAATGCACAGGATGTGTCCCTGTCCCGTTCAGGTTGTATCTACCACAACACCGTGCAGCATGAGCTGCTCCACGCCCTGGGCTTCCATCATGAGCAGAAACGTGCCGACCGCGACCAGTACATGCGTGTCTATCTGGAGAATGTCACTCCAGGTGGGCCCACATATGAAGTTCCCTGTATACAGTACAGATCCATGTCATACATACACACACACACACACACACACACACACACACACACACACACACACACACACACACACACACACACACACACACACACACACACACACACACACACACAGAATTTATTGCAAGAAGGATGTAGAATCCCTCTGTCATAATGCAGTATGTATGTTACTCAATACCCATACATTAGAGTACTGTATGTCTTCATATTGAACATGAAAACTGGTCCCATAATTGAAAGGTCTCAGGTTTGATCTCCACAACAGGTAATGTATCACTCAATAGCCATGTTAGCCATCCTTTGTTCTTGAAATGTGCATCAGAATCCACAGCTCAAATACATATGGAATGTTTTTTCTGTCTGATTTGTTTTCAGGAATGGAGCACAACTTTGACATGATCCATACTCTGACCCAGGGCACGTCCTATGACTACAACTCTGTCATGCAGTACAGCAAGTAGGTTTCAAAAGGCTATGCTTTACTTCAATGGCTACATAGATCACTACCGTTGTGAATGAAATGAGATTTGACTCTGGAAACAATAACGGCGTATATGTCATGATATATAAATCTAACAATAAATCCTGCAAATAAGGTTGAATTTATGCACTGACTCCTAGTTGCTCTTCTGAAGAAAATAAAGTTTTAATCATGCATTCATTTGACATAGTGTTTTGTCAAACATTTCCTGGTTTCAGTAAATAAGACTGTTTGACATTTTGTTTCCAAATAGACATACAAGTACAATGTGTGGTTTCAGGTATGCCTTCTCTGGTAACGGCCATCCCACCCTGGAGGCCTACCCTGACCCCTCTGTTCAGTTTGGCACAGCCTCTGAGATGAGCCAGACAGACATTATCAGACTCAACAACCTGTACGAGTGCTGAACACTCCTGCTGGGTAAAAAGTAAGAAAAGAAAATACATTTAACCAATTTCACATTACATTTCCCATGAATAATGGCTGCCAATAAGAATGAAGTGGCAGCCAAGAAGTTAACTTATTTATTTTTTTAAATGCATAAGATGGGCAAATGGACCATACTGTATGATTAGATGTAATCCCAAATTAAACAACAAAATCTGCAGTGTTAATTTAAAGGGACACTTCACCCCAAAAAAACTTTGTTTCAATGGATTAGTCACCCCATGGAGACTTGAATTCATGGATATCTCTGTTGTGTCTCCTACCGGAACCGCTGCCTACCGGTCCGCTGGTCATCAAATTATTGTCTTAGGAATGAGACAAAAACAAAAAAATATCCATGAATTCAAGTTTCCATGGGGTGACTAATCCATTGAAACAACGTTTTTTTTGGGGTGAAGTGTCCCTTTAAGTAGTGTAAAATATGTCCCTTATGTAAATTGTCACACTCTCAGACTTAAATCGTATGAATGTTTTGGTTTTCTTTTCTCTTCAGATGTTTTTTCTCTATTTTGGATGTGCGTATTTTATTCGTTTTATTACTGGGTAATGACAGATGCAACCAGCTGGGAAAGGTTGTAAGCATGGGGAAATGATAACTTTGAAAATGATACTTTAAGAAACGTTGTACTTTTCAGAGTATCGGCCTTTGGAAACTATATTGCACCTGGTTTTTGTATCTCTGTGTTCAATAAGAGACCTTTATTCATTGTATTGTGAATCTCACACTTGTTTAGCAAGACGGTTATGAGAGAGATTACAGCCCACAGGCCTCAGTTCTTATCTTATGCATTCAGCATTGCTCAAAGGCTGCTGAAAATGTCCTCCCCAGAGGAGAGCTGTTTAGACCCTTGGCATGAGAACGTCTCTCTCAGGTTTGCAATCATTATTATTAAAAATCCACAGACAAGTTGTTGTGGCCACTTTTTATTCATTCATCTCACACTTGAGTAACGGATAACATTTTCAGAACATATTGTCCACTACAGGTTTACAGCTGCAAAGCAGTGGGTGAAATACATTTTCATATGAGAACAACTCCTGCTTTAAACTCATTATGTAGACTCACCATATTATTATTATAGACAAGAACCCAGAAATTAGTCCATCAAAGGTGATCGACAGATCTACTGGTGCTGGTTGAGCATATATTGTAGCTTCAAAATGTGTTGATATTCACCTCTAATATAATTGTATGTTTCTGTTTTCACACAGGTGACTGAGACAGTGCAGGGAAAATTACACATCCAATCAACTTGGATGGTTTAATCCTGTGGGTGATTTCTTCACTTTAATGTGTTCTAAGATGCTGATCGTAACATCAATAAACTTCATCTAGCCATTTACCTACGTGTTCCTTGTTTGTATGTGCACTTTGACGGCCCTAGCTGTCTGTACTGCCTGATATTGTTGATCTGTATGCCTCTCTAGTTGCATTCCAATTCCATAATATATTCTAATTGTCTCCGCCAGGCCGAAAGGCACGGCGAGAGAGTATGTTTTGCCCCCTGTCCGTCCTTCTATGTGTCCGTCCGTCCGTGTGTGTGTGTGTGTGTATGTGTGTGTGTGTGTGTGTGTGTGTGTGTGTGTGTGTGTGTGTGTGTGTGTGTGTGTGTGTGTGTGTGTGTGTGTGTGTGTGTGTGTGTGTGTGTGTGTGTGTGTCATTCTGCCTGTGTACAGCTAATCTCCGGCACCGTTGGCTTGATCGCAGCGAAACTGAGCACACACTCCCTGGATGCCACAGCAGTTTTATATGTAAAAACACGAATAGCGCCACCATGAGGCTGATTAAAACATTTTCAAGTGGCATTTCTTCCCCCGATATTGCACGCCGTGTTCAAGATGTGAGACATTTTGTTCAAAACGTAACTCTCCTGTAAACTCCTGAAGCCAATTTTAGCCAATCAGGGTGGAATATGAAATATCCGGCCTAGCGGAGACATTAAAGCAGAGCAGAAAACTAGTCCTAGAAATGTAATTTAAAGAAATGGCTGTATTCATGTTATATTGCCTTTGATGGAGGTTCTCTAGCAAAACAAAAATGAGCAGGTCCACTAGTGTAATTGTTTAAGTGCCTTGCACAATGACACATTGAGAGAGCAGAATGGAAGCATGCTTCCCACTCGTTGATTACGAATTCTCTTAGTCAAGCAGCTGCCCTGAGACCATGCATTCACACAAGATTAGAAAGGAATTTTCTCCTTATTTGTTAACTTTATATGGGAATACACAGAGAGGCATCAAGGTGAAATATTCTTATCTGGTGCTGAAATGTTTTTCTGCTCTATTTGTTTTCCGTCTCGCATGTTTTCCAAAAAAAGACAGTTTTCCAGTCCACATCATACTATATAACACAATATCAAAGGATTGACCTTGCTTCTTTCCCTCCTTTCAGACAGGTGAACAGTAAGTATGACTTCAAACACAGAACTCTTTTAACATTAATGTCTCCTTGTTTGTACTGTAGGAAGATATGTTGACGGTAATTTATTGTATTGCTGCAGGATATATTGGTTAACATGGCTTTGTTGAAGTGCATGGTGGGACTTCTGGCTCTGCTTGTAGTCTCCACCTGGGCTGAAGAAGAGGTGAGCGTGGCTTAGTGGCGCAACTAATTATTAATTTCATAATTGTTTAGCCACTTAAGCCCTATTTTATACTTTCACACATTTTCAAAAATAGCGAAAGTCGCACATTGATTTGCTTACAATGACATGCCCAAACAAAGCAGGCAGTGGGGATGCCAGTGTGAAAGTGTTTTTTCTACGCTATTCAATTTAGACCATAAAATGATGATAAAATAAAACATAGGACAAACTTTCACATTTTGGTGAATCTCAATAGAAATGTAGGTCAATTAATCGAAGAGGGGTCTACTGGCTGTTATTCTAGGATCCATCTAGATGCTGTTCAAACACACAAACAAACTAGTTGTTTGTTTGTTTGTTTATTTATTTTAACTGGCCTATTTTTTCCTTATGTATCTGTATGACATCTGGTGAACTCCCACTCATGTAAGTTCAAGTGTTTTTTTCCCCTCATCTTAATGAAATGCACCATACCATAATTATGCAATTACAAAACCACTACTGTGTTTTTATGCTTATTATAGTATAAAATACATAATATATTATATATTCATATTTATCATATATGGGTCTCAAGGCTCTGACTGTCTCTGAGCGGATTGAGAGAGCCAACAGGGATATCGGTAAAACATTTTACAGTTGAACCAACAAAGCAAACATTCTGTTGAAATGTATTTGTAATTTTGTATCCATGTCAGATGGATTGTTTTCACTGGGAATCACATCTCAAATGTAGTTTAAGAGTGCAAATAATGCAACAGTGTAAAACGACATCGAACTAAGTGTTGTATGCAGCTAGAAACATAAAACCTGAACATGACAAAAGCTCATCAGACAGAAATGCAAAAGCTACTCATGTTGAATGCTCTTGTGTTTTTGTCACAGTTCGCGGCCCTGGTGATCCATATCTGGAGGATGACGTTGCCTATGCCTCTGAAGCTGAGAGGAACGCTGATCCATGCACTTCTAGAGGCTGCATGTGGCCCAAGTCTGGCGGTGGAAAGGTCTATGTGCCTTTCGTAATTTCTGGAACGTTCTGTAAGTAGTAACTACTACACATTAATCATACATTTAAAGCAGTGGTCCTCAACCTTTTTCATTTCAAGCACCGCCATTCTGTGTTCATTTAACTCTGAAGTGTACACCTAATGGACACATGCCTGTTAGAGACAGACCCGTAAATGCATCAGTATCGGCCAATAATCACCTTGTTGACTGCCATCGGTATATCTGCAAATAAGATGGCATTCACCGATGCCAGTGGCCATGTGGCCGATTGCAGCTCCAACTTTAAATGCAAAGTTGACAATATTTTGGAAGTCTTTGTTACGACAACATGATAACTAAGCCTGCTAGGTCATGTTTATGACAGGTGTTACTGTTGTCAGTAAAGTGTTCCCATCATAGACAATCAGGAATCAATCTTCCTTTTGTGACCTAATGCAGTAACTAGAAACAACCACCAGGTGTCTCATTCATCCAGTCTATGAAGAGCAGAGGATTTCTGACGCTGTCTGAGGGCCAGAAGATGCTTTTAGAACATCAATCACCGTCACTAAAATACATGTAGCATAATACTGTTACAATATATGGATGGAAATATGGATATCAAGTACTCAGATCTTTTACTGAAGTAAAAGTATTACTACTGCAATACAGAAATACTATGTTGCAAGTAACAGGCCTGTATTCACAATATACAATGTTGTCCTTGGCCTCAGCAATGAGCTTGTCCTTTAGTTCCTTGGACATCTGAGGGTAGAGGAACTGTTTGAGGGCTCTCTCTCTATGGTCAAGGTCCACTGGTGCCTGAATGAACCCCTGCAGAAGAACTGTTTGATCTCATCTAAGTATGTCTGGTCACCAGGACGCCCTTTGACACCAATCATATCAATACAGATGTCTATGTTGAGCAGCCCCTCCTCCTCAGACAAGCACATCTTGAGGAACTCATCCCCGTTCAGCTCTTTCACAGGCTTATTCTTCAGGTACTTGAAAACGTAGGCAAAGTGAGCCTTGTCTCTGTTGACCTTCGCCCTCTCCTGGAACGTCTGCCTGAGAACTTGTCGAACTAGGGGCTCCCTGGCGATCTGCATGGCCACCATGTACCTTGTAGCTTCAAGCACTGCCTCAGGAGTGGTGAACTGATTGCAGACATAATCTTTGGCCAGCTTCACAGGTTCATCTGGGAACTGCTGCGTCTCGTGGTGCTGGTAGCGGTGTCGCAAATTTTCTCCGAACTGCTCTGGTGTCAAGCCAAATTCTTTGGCCAAGCCATGAAGCCCCACTCTCCCCCCACGCTCTTGCTGCTGTCAGCCACAACGTGAGCAAAGTCAAAGTCCCCACCAAAGGTCTCCTGGGCCTCCAGCAGGGCTGCATCAACCCTCTTCTTACTGGTGAGGGGTTGGTCGCCATCGTCCACAATGAAGTCGTCTAGGTCGGACTCCTCCTCCTCCTCCTGCTCCTCCTGCTCCTCCTCCTGCTCCTCCTGCTCCTCCTCCTGCTCCTCCTCGTCATCACCGTGCTGAAGAGGCATATCAACGATCTCTTCCTCCTCCAGCTCGCCCTCACCATCCCTGTCACCACTGAAGATCTCATCTGCGATCTGTTTCTTCAGATCATTGGATGGTGATGAGGATGAGGACAATGACCTCTTCCTCACTGTCTCCTCCTCCATGAAAACATCAATGATGTGGCTCCCTACAGGATGAGAAACCATGAAACTACAAGCAGTGGTGGATACAAGTACTCAATTTCTTTACTTAAGTAAAAATATCAATACCACAATGTAGGAAAAAAAATCATTGAGTAAAAGTACAAACGTACTGGCATCAAAATATACTTAGAGAACCAAAGTACAAGTAATCATTATGAATGGCCCACTTCACAATTTATTTTTAAAAATGGGTCTTTCTTGAAAAAAACTCACAGCGCACCGTGATGCGTTGTACATGTGAAGTTAAAATCAGGCCTTAAGTAATCAAAGGTTTTAAATAATTGTAGTTGAGTAAAAAGAACAATCTTTGTCTCTGAAATGTAGTGGAGTATAATAAATTGAAATACTCAAGTAAAACTAGGCTACCTCAAAATTGTACTTAAGTAAAGTACTTGAGTAAATGTACTTAGTTAGTTTCCACCACTGATGGAGATACAAGGTTTCTGCTCAACAACAACAATATACTGTATGTTATGTCTTTTGGGCTGTCTTCAAGAAAAAGACAATATTAACTATTAATTGAATTGTACATTCTATTGATAAAAGTACTACGGTATGGTAATTAGAGTTATTATTTACAAAGATTATTTGCAATAATTATTTGCAATGATTATTTACATTGATTAATGATGTATCCAGGGGTGGTGCAACAGGTCCTGTAATGTCGCCCTGGATGCTGGATCTTTGACTAGACAGCGGGTCAAAAAATCCTGGCCACCTGAAAAGATAGAATAAAAAGTTAGTGAAAAGGTGTGTGTGTGTGTGTGTGTGTGTGTGTGTGTGTGTGTGTGTGTGTACGTGTGTATGTGTGTACGTGTGTACGCACGCGTGAGCGCAAGCGTGTACTGTGGGTGAGAGAGAGTGACAAAGAGACTGTGTGAAAGCAAGCATGTTTGCATACATCCATAGTTCCATACACAGTCTAAATGTAACAGTGAGAGTGTAAAAGTGGGTGAGTGCGGGTCTATGTGTACAATCATTTCATAGTTTATTTGATTGTATTGAATACTTTATTAGTCAGAAATGTAAACAGCACGTGGTACAGTAAGACATTAACCAATTAAGACCGGGAACGCATCTGTGTAATTTTTTCTTTGGCTATTCAAAAACAGCACATATACAAGCTCGTAGCACTACCAGCTTGTAGATCTGCTATTTCTTTTGAAAAATCGTGAACATTTGGGCAAATCTTATATTTTTTTAAAGCGAACATTTGTAACTCAAAATCTTTGCCTCTGGGGGATTCTACAAAATGTCTTCTAAATCCCAACAAATTCTTTCATGTCAAGGGCCCCCAAAATGATATGCATTTGGCCGCAGACCCCCATCTCAAAATATGTTGTTCCAGGGACCCCCAGAAGCAAAGATTTGAGTTAAAAATGTTTGCTTTAAAAAAATATGCAAAAATGTGCACACATTTTATATGATTTTTCAAAAAATAGCAGATCTACAAGCTCACAGCGTGGCACTCGGTGCCACGCTATGAGCTTGTAGATCTGCTAATTTGAATAAGCGCAAATAAATAAAAGGAAGTATTGTGCTGTGTACTCGAGTGTGTGTATGGCTTACGTTGGGACAGCTGGTCCATCTCAAGCCCTTGGAGGGTGATGTCAGCGTACCAGTCGAAGGGAAAGCGTCCAAACAAGGTGGCGTACGTCACCACTCCGAGCTGCCACACGGTGAAGGGGACTGCCCTGTAGCGCGGCGGCCCATCTCCGTAGAATTCTGGAGGGAGGTATTCCCTGGTTCCTAGAATCCACACAGAGAGAAAGAAAGGGTAAGAGCAAGCGAGACCTAACAAGCAGGCATTGTATAACCTTATGTTATGCACCGTACAATGTCCAGAGCAGACAGAGGCAGAAATAGTCAAACAAAGAATATTGTGGGAGGGAAGCCAGTCTGTGTTTTTTGTCACTGCACTAGCAACTCCTACAGGTTGATCAAGAAGGACTCCTGTCCAGCAGACATGTTGAACTGTGAGGAATAGGGTGGTTCCTCCACACACACTACGTCCTCCCGGTGAAGCTTCTCACTGGCACGTGAAAAGAAGCGGCATGCTTCAGAAATTTCTACTTTCTATGAATTGATTACAAAGGACCCCAATGGAAACAAGCCATAGTGCTTTCTTGGGTTTCAAATACTCTTAGCAGATCTTGTATTGAACTGTACTTTCCTGTGCTTATTTTTTTGTTGCAAACTGCTAATAAAGTATTCAATCAAAAAAGGCGATTCCATGTGTATAATAGGAGGAGGTGCGATATCATCCCTGGGACCAACCAGTCCAACAAACAACCAGTAGGGGTCAGCAGTGACAAGATTACACACAAGTAAGTGTGTGTGGGGATATCAGGGAAGTGCCATAACGACTATATTGGCAGATAATGGGGAAAGTTGGCACAAAAAAAAGAAAAAGACAAAACAATATTGTACCAGCGACGTCGGTATATTCCTCATCTGTCTGGGCACAGCTACAGCCAAAGTCAATGATCCTGACTACTGGACCCTGAGAGCCTGTCTTCACTACGATGTTCTCCAGCTTGATGTCCCTGTGAAAAACACCTTTATGCTGGAGTTCCATCAGTGCGTCCACCAGCTGCTTTATTATGGCCTGAGAGAGAGAGAGAGAGAGAGACACAGGGCCAGGGGATATGACAGAGAAAGACATGTTATAGGACTGTTGGACTGCTGTCATGACCTAGATTGATCTATTGAAAGGACATAGTACCCCCCAACACACACACACACACACACACACACACACACACACACACACACACACACACACACACACACACACACACACACACACACACACACACACACACACGGTTCTGCAAAGCAGTGTTCTTTTTTTAAATCTAATTATCTACAGGGCCTACTGGTAGTCAAGGGCCGCTGGGCCATCCATCCATCCATCCTCTTACCTTAGCCTCATGCTCCGGCAGGCTGCCTCCTCTTTCCATGACGTAGTTCAACAGGTCCAAGGAGGGGACGGGTCTCTCCAGGACCAGGACCACCTGCTGACCCAGGTCAACCCAGTCCAGCAGGGTGACGGCTGCAGACTGACCAACAGAGGTCCCTGCTACCTGTCTCTGCAGCAACACCTCCATGGGAATCCTGAGCAGGTTCCCGTTCACAGTCTGAAGTCACAGTAACAAAGACTCTTTTACATAATTATCTACTAGTATATTTTATATGTTTTACTGTAAAGGTGCATTAACTAACAATGGCCATGACAGTGACTGGTTTCAGGTAAATGTATTGTCTAGAATAGATTCTACCACATAATATGGGGAGAGACACTATATTATAGAGAGAAGAACTGGTGAACATTTCAAACAACTAAAAACAACTCACCACTACTGTGAAGGTCACCTTCTCCTTTGGGATGTACTTTATCACCACCTTGAGGAGAGAGACACAAATATATCAATCATGGCTTCATCGATGATAGGTCAATAAATAAGGTGTGTGTGTGTGTGTGTGTGTGTGTGTGTGTGTGTGTGTGTGTGTGTGTGTGTGTGTGTGTGTGTGTGTGTGTGTGTGTGTGTGTGTGTGTGTGTGTGTGTGTGTGTGTGTGTGTGTGTGTGTGTGATCTTTACCGGTAGGCTGTCAGCTCTACGGTAGCCTCCAAAGACGGTCCCTTCCTCCAAAGGCTCTTGTTGGACATATTTATATGTCAAACATATATCTAAAAGAGCTAAACAGACAGAAAAATACAAGTTTAATCAATCAATCTCTCTATCTATCTACATTATATGGGCTACCTGACACTATCAATTATTTTCTTATTCTGTCGATTACTTTCTCGATGAATCAAATCGTGTTTTTTGCGCACAGCGGTGTCCTGCGAAAATGGTGAAAATAACAGATCTACAAGCTCATAACACATCACAATGTGAGGTGTTACGAGCTTGTAGATAGATTTTTTATCTTCTTTTGAAACGTTTAACCTATAAGTACATGCCCAAAATAGGGATCGATTATTAATAGATTATCTTATTAAAGTATCCATTATCGACTTTTTTTATACAAGCGATTACTTGGATTAAGTGTTGTGCGCTTACATTCTATACTGCATAGCTTACCTTTAATGGAAGTATCCATCTCTGGATATATGGAGTCTGGGCTGTGGCTGTGGGAGGATGACCGCCCCGATGCCCATGATGAGGACGATGAGGACGACAATGAGCTGTAGCCTTGGGAGAAAGACTGGGAGGACGAAGATGAGGACAATGTCCTCTTCCTCTCGCACTTCCTCCTCTCTGTCTCCTCCAGAACTCCTCCAGAACTAACTACAGGATGAGAAACATGAAACCATGATGAGCTTTTACTGCATTTTAAAACTAACAACAATATAATCCAAATGGACCCTTACAGGTCTGTAACTCTGAGAGTGTACAAATGGAACCAAATGGACCCTTACAGGTCTGTAACTCTGAGAGTGTACAAATGGAACCAAATGGACCAGTAGGGTCCTTGAAGTTAAATACGTTTGAGAAGCACGGATCTAGGAATACATAGAAATTCCAATTATAATTGTTAAATTGCAGCTACAACTTGGTAAAATAATAACGGAAAGAGTACAGTAAGAGTATAAAACAGTAGTGCAACATCAACTGAAAGAAACATTAAAAATATCTATCTAAGATGTTATGTAATAAATCATATGAAAACTGTAGCAGTGCAGAATAGCAGGCAAATTTAGGAAGATTAAAGAAATAATGTATTCAAAATGTTTTAACAAAAAGAAAAAAAAATAAGCCTGGTGGAAGGAATAGGTTATCACCTATTTCGAAATTGCACAAATATAATAACATCTCACCAGTGAAGGAAGGCTGGAAGATGGTGGCAGACAGCAACGTCGTCTCATTGTCCTCAGAGGGTTTGCTAGGTTTCCCCCCACAGCGGCCGTGGTCCAGTGTGAGAGGTCGCAGGTCACCGGTGGGTTCTGGCAAGGTGGAGTCTGTGTCCACGGTGGTGCTCTCCTGAGTGTACAGTAGAATGAGTAGATTGAGAGATAACATTTTTGTTAGTCGTGTTCTTAAAAAGAGCCCTACAGATGATAAACAAGTGAAATATCATGTTAATTCTGTTTCAGTTAGTTCTTCAGAGGATGGTCGAGTTCACTCTGAAGAAACAGGATTATTAGGTTTGTTGCTCATAAACACTTTTACACAACAAAGCAGTATGATGCAAAAGAAAATGTCCCCAAGGGGTACCTGGTGGTTCAGACAGCATGTCCATGCCTTGCGAATCCCACGGATCCGCTTTCCAATCCACTGTGCAACTTTAGCAAGCCTTTTCTTGCTCCGTCCTCCTGGTCTCTCCTCTCGCTGTCCTCCAGGCATCTCCTCTCTCTGCTCTAGGATCTAAATAAAGGATAAAAATTACAAAAAATAAACCCCAACAGCTCATGCAACCTAAGTAGGAAAGTTCAGTTCAAGTCCTTATGGTGTTAAATGTATTACATTATTTCAATTTGAATGTTAAAACATTGTAAATCGTACAAAATTAGGATTGACACAGTATTTAAAAACCTAGAAGTCCCACTAATGAAACGTCTCTGTTGGGTTGGTTCAAAACTGTTACTTTTCAGGATTCTAATTAGAAAATCGCAAAAGCAGCAGATCTACAAGCTCAAAACACGTTGCTTTGTGCCGTGTTTCGAGCTTGTAGATCTGCTACTTTTGATGCTTTTGTGTGACGCTGTAGTATTGTGAAGTGAGGATTTAATTTAAGAAAAAAAAAAAGTTAGAATATGGAGATAAGAGGTTTCTACCCGACAGCAACGAAAAGCAAAGCAAGCAAATACATACAAAACGTAGAACATTCATATTAAAGTGCAACACTGTACCCTTACATGCATGTCTGGAACGTTGTCCGCGAGGAACTGTGCACACCTATCACACAAACAAGTACAAAAAGTCATTGATTAGACAAATATTAACCGATCTAAATTTTTGTAATCAAATGAGTTAGTGATGTATCATGTAAACATTTGTTAAATATACTACAACTTTATATATATCATGAAATAAAAAAAAGTTTTTTGGGTAAATATTTATTTTAAACAAATAACAGGTGATTATCATTAAATTACAACCATGGCCAATAAGCTGCCCTAATAGCATATACTTCAATAATATTTAGCAGAAATAGCATCTAACTGTGAGCTTGTAGATCGGCTATTTTTAGTGACAAGATTTGGTGTAGACTCTAGACTTTTCCCCCTCTACACTGTAGAAGTACTCTGTTACAACAAATTTACTTGAGTAATAGTATTAAAGTATTGGTATCGAAATGTACTCAAAGTACCAGTAGAAAGTACTCATTATGCAGAATGTTTTCAAATGTATAATTAATAATATCAAAAACATATTTTGAAAATAACTGATCTAAAAGCTCACAATGCATCACATCGCGACACATTGTGAGCTTGTAGATCGGCTATTTTCAAATGGCCAAAATGTATATAGGGCTGAAGTGGTTACTATTATATTTTGTAATAATCAAAATCTACAAAGTAACAAGTAACTAAAGTTTTCAAATAATTGTAGTGGAGTAAAAGCACAATATTTGCCTCTGAGATGTAGTGGAGTAGAAGTAAAAGTATTGAAAATTGGAAATATTCCAGTAAAGTAAAAAATACCTCAAAGTTTTACGTAAGTGTATAGCCCCATTTGGAACCTCTCCCTTGGAGCTAAATAGCGGAGGGAGAGGATCCGATTGGAGCTATTAAGTACAGTACTTGAGTAAATGTACTTAGTTACTTTACACCACTGGTTGCAACAGAATATTTCTACATTTATATTATTTGTATTACTACTTTTACTAAAGTCAATCAAATCTGAGTACGCCTGTTTCTCCCACCACTGAATTAAACATCTTGAACTGCTGGTACGTGGTACAACGGTGTCCTGTGCAAAAAAAAAGAGAACAGGTCTAAAAGCTAAGCCCATACTACAGGTTGTTAGCTTGTAGATCTGTTCTTTTTCACATGAATGACAACAGCTAGCGTTCCGTTGATACATTCAATTGATTCAAACAAAAACAAGCTACAATCAGACGTTTATAATGTAACTAGTACAATTATATGTTGTAGTGAAAAGATAGTCTGTTAAAATGACATATCCCCCTGTTGAGAACGATATTTTTTTTAAATCAACGTTGTTGATTAAAAAAAAGACGTTATAACGTCTACAAACAAGCTTTTTCTGACAAGCATATGGTAGCTTCTAGACGTTAAGATGATGATGACTAACGGCCACAACAATGACTGTTGTAGCTTCTAAAGACATATTAACTAACTAAACAATCAAACACACACAACAAGGCATTTTAAATAGCATAACAATTTAGGAGGAGATCTCTGATGGTTAAATCAAAGAAGAGGACCCGCACACTGTCAGAAAAATCGTTAGACCTTCATCAGTAGTCCTGAAGAATGTCTAAGCGACCGAAACGTCGAATAAAAAGCTACATTTTAAGCATTTTAAGCTAATAAAAAGCTTTTTATTCGACGTTTCGGTCGTTAGACCTTCTTCAGGACTCCTGATGAAAGCTTGGTCAGCTTCATCAGTCCTGAAACAGCCGAAACGTCGAATGAAAAGCTACATTTTTGCAAGTTTCTGACAGTGTGCGGGTCCTCTTCTTTGATTTAACCGTCAGAGATCTCCTAAATTGTGCATGTTTTACTTACACACCTGTCGCCAACCTTTGGCTTTGAGGTGTGTGTCGGCCTCGTTTACAAAAAATAGCATAACAGTGACATTTCCCCTTAACCCCAAGACCCGAGCATCATCAAACTGAACTCACCTAGTTGTCATTGAAAGTTAGAAATGAAGAAAGGCTGGAAAAAAGAAAGTGAACACCAAAAAGCCCAAAAAAATCTGGTAGTTGGTGAAATAAATCCGTTGTGCGTTGTCGGTTGTCTGTTGTCCGTTGTCCGTTGTCCGTGGTTCGTTGTTCGTTGTCCGTTGAGAAGATGTGTCTCGCAGGTGGAGATGCAGCCGATCGAAGTCAATGTCACAGAGCATCTGTGGGTTGTTCGCGCTGCGGGACATTTAAACTCGGTGTCTTGCGCGAGCTGCGCGTCCATTGGTCAGCGTTCATAACAGCTCCTACGTCACATGTGCGTTCTGTTCCCGTGTCTCGCGAGAATGGTCTGAACTGGCAAACGACGCCCTGGCCGTTTTTCATTGGCTGCACGAAAGCACCGTAAGCCAATGAGAACAGCGTGTTTAGAAACTGCGTAGGCCGATGGACGATCCTTGTACCCAAGAGGACGGACAGGTGTCCGTTTTGATGTTTTTTCAAATCAAAGCAACTTTTCATGAACGTCACGAAAAGTACAAGCCTGGGATGAAGATTACTCGTTAGTCGTTACAGTCAGTGTTGCCAGATTCTGTGAGAGAAACAAGCAACCAGGTCTTGGAAAACCAGCCCAAAAGAAGTTACTATAATGGGCCACATCACACATGTCCACTTTAACATGTACGTTCAGCTATTTGAAAATAGCAGATCTACAAGCTCTCAAAGTGTTGCATCGCAACGCGTTGTGAGCTTGTAGATCTGCTATTTTCAAATAAAATCTTGCAGGAAATTATAATAAGCAGATCTGGCAACCCTGGTTACAGTTACAACCAGACTGTAGAGATGCAGTGAAACAGTGTTTGTAACATCATTGACCAACAGTTCTACACAACTGAGTAAGTCATTTAAATGTAATGTTACTAATCTATGCTACATTATATCAGGATTATACACTCATTATATACGTTACACACTCCTGTTTCAGTGACTGCTTGTGTTTTAAATCCATGTATCATCACCTGTCTCAAGACACATTTGGTATGTCTTGAGACAGGTTTATTGATCTTATCTTTCCTATATGTCAGATACTTTTAATCTAGGTGTGCCAAAGCTTTTAGTTGTTATTTGAATGAACAAATATATTGAGCAGTATACTGTAATGGAGATTATGGAGTAGGCCTACGTCAACATCATAGAAAAAACAACAGGCCTAACGGTAGCTCTGGTCCAGAAGGAGTCCTCCTCCTTCTAAGGCTATGGACCAGAGCCAGCCTAACAGACAAATAACTAAAATAAAAACAAAATCAAAAGAAAGCAACATTCTAGTCCATTGGTTCTCAAAGTGGGGTCAGGGGACCCCCAGGGGTACTTGAGGGGATACCAGGGGGTCCCCAGCTAAATGATTTATAGGAACCAAATGGACCCTTAAGTGTCTGTAACTCTGAGAGTGTACAAATGGAACCTAACGGGTCCATTTGGTTCCATTTGTACACTCTCAGAGTTAAATTAACATTGATTTTACAATATGAATTGGGGTCCCAGAGATAGAAATGCCATTAAATGGGGGTCCGTAGCTTAATGCATGTCAAACTAGGGGGGTCCTTAAATTACAATGATTGAGAATCACTGCTAGAGCCGTAAAAATCTTCTCTTATGGGGGTCCCTGGCTTATCTTTTCAAATGGGTGTCCGCGGGCTAATATGTGTCAATTTGGGGGTGACATGAAAACGTTTGCGACCCACTGTTCTAGTCAGACAAAGCAAAGGAGCAAACGTTAGCCTAAATAGATTGAATGTAGTATTACTTAGGCTTATCCATTTTTTTATTCTAATAACCTCTTTAAAGTTGACTTAACAAAGACTATCAACCTGTACATACTATAAGCATTTGATCTATATCAGGGGTCTTCAACAGGGGGTCCGGGACCCCTAGGGGGTCCTCAGAGTAACTACAGGGGGTCCGCCAAATCTTTGCGATAGGATTTTTCTTCTTACATTAACCACTTGAACCCTAGCATCTCATTCTGAGGAACATTAGCTGAAAATAGCAGATATACAAGCTCACAACGCCTTGCGCTGCTAGGGGGTCCTTGGGCTGAAAAACGTTAAGACCCCTGAACTATATAATGACATAATATGCAAAGCATGTTAGCTGGTTTCATGGGTTGATGGTGTCATGGTTTCTCATGTAGGGAGTCACTTTGATGTTTTCATGGAGGAGGCAGAGAGTAAGAAGAGGAAGAGGTCATCAACCTCATCATCATCCTCATCCTGTTACAATAAAGGTAAGCTACACGTTGTGAGCTTGTAGGTCTGCTATTTTTTACTGTATCTGATCTTTTTTGTTCTTTGTCATTTGTACTGTTGAATACTATGAAGCAAGTACTCCAGTACTTTAAGTCAAGTACAGATTTGACTGAGCAACTTTCACTTGTAGGCAGTGGTATAAAGTAACTAAGTACATTTACTCAAGTCCTGTACTTAAGTACAATTTTGAGGTATTTTTACTTTACTGGAGTATTTCCAATTTTCAGTAATTTTACTTCTACTCCACTACATCTCAGAGGCAAATATTATACTTTTACTCCACTACAATTATTTGGAAACTTTAGTTACTTTGTAGATTGTTTTTATTTTTATTATAAAACATACATCACTTCAGCCCTATATACATTTCGGCCATTTGAAAATAGCCGATCTGCAAGCTTCGACACATTGTGAGCTTGTAGATCTGCTATTTTTTTTTTTTAAATACATTTATACTTTTGAAAACCTGTGAAATGGGACATTCTGCTTAATGAGTACTATCTACTTTTGTACTTTTACCCAAGTCAATTTTGAATTCCGGGCTTTTACTTGTAAAAGAGTATTTCTACATTGTGGTATTGATACTTTTACTTGAAGAAATAAATAAATTTAGTACTTTCATCCACCACTGCTTGTATGTTCATGAATTCATGGTTTCTCATCCTGTAGGAGCCACATCATTGATGTTTTCATGGAGGAGGAGACAGCGAGGAAGAAGAGGTAGAGGTCATTGTCCTCATCCTTATCACCATCTTCATCCTCATCTTCATCCTCATCCAATGATCTGAAGAAACTGATCGCAGATGAGATCTTTAGCGGTGACAGGGATGGTGAGGGCGAGCTGGAGGAGGAAGAGATCGTTGATATGCCTCTTCAGCACGGTGATGACGAGGAGGAGCAGGAGGAGGAGGAGGAGGAGGAGTCCGACCTAGACGACTTCATTGTGGACGATGACGACCAACCCATCACCAGTAAGAAGAGGGTTGATGTAGGCCTGCTGGAGGCCCAGGAGACCTTTGGTGGGGACTTTGACTTTGCTCATGTTGTGGCTGACAGCAGCAAGAGCGTGTTTGAGCTGTATGAGCCCGGCGAGCTGGAGAGCAGCTACATGACCCACCAGGACAGCAAGATCCGCTCCACCGACATGCCCGAGAGGTTCCAGTGGAATCCCTGTGGAATCTGCTGAGGATGACAAGCTGGAGGAGAAAGCAGAATGGATCTTTACACATCTTCTCCACCCCAACTATTTCCAAGCAGGTATTGTATCAGCTGTAAAAACCGACCAGACATATGCACAAACGCACACACACACACACACGCGCGCACACACACACACACACACACACACACACACACACACACACACACACACACACACACACACACACACACACACACACACACACACACACACACACACACACACACACACACACACGTGTCATTGTGTGCTATACATTTTGTCTACCCAGTTGCACATCTTTGTTGATGTGAGACATGGAACGATATTACAATTCTTCATATGTAATAAAAAATAAATGGAAATGGTTAATGCACAAGACCCAATCAGGGCAACACACTATTATTCATCATATCACTACTCATACTGAATATTTTACATGATTTTTTTGTTTTGTTTTTCAAATAAGTGTTAAATAGCTCTACAGTATATTCTTAGCCTGGAATCCAGACTGATAGCTGCGATCAGCGTTTTTTTTTTTTTGTTGAGAAAAAGACAAACGTAGCGAATCAGTCTGGATTCCAGACTTCTAACAAGAGTCTCCATGTCAGTCTCTCCAGCTCTTTATTGTCTCCGCCAGGCCAAAAGGCATGGCGAGAGAGTATGTTTTGTTAGAAAATGCATGTATCCAATCAGGAGAGAGGTGTCAAGCTTAGAAAACGTGTGCTCTTATATGGCAGTTTTGAAGGAGGCTAGGACTAGGGAGTCACACCTTTTGATGGCTGTTGGTAGGGCATGGCACATTTTGGTGGCATAACAGTAGAACAAATTTAACCCCATGTGATTTTGTGCTGAATCTGGGTTGAGGGTTATAGCGCCACCAGGAGGCCGATTTGTGCAAAACCAATTTTTTTATATTACTCCTACAGATTTTATCCAAACATCACGCAAATCAGTACACAGTATCTCTATAGTCATGTGACCAACACAGATCTGTTTGATTTTCCATATTCCATCCTGGTTGGCTAAGGTTGGCTACCAAAGTTTGCAGGATTGGTCCATTTTGAACTAAATGCCTCAAATCATGAACGCAGCTTGCAATTTCCGTGAAATTTCACACGCACATCCCCACTAGGCCGAGGAAGAAATGCCACTTGAAAATGTTCAAATCAGCGTCATGGTGGCGCTATAAAAGGCCGATTTGCATTTTTAACTATAAATGCACCGATCTGCGTGAAACTTTGCACGCATACTCCCTAGAGGCCAAGGAAAAACATCTGCCCTGCATTTTTCACATTAGCCTTTTATAGCGCCACCAGGAGGCCAACTTATGTAAAACACATTTTTTTAGATTAAGCCTTCAGATTTTATCCAAATTCCACGCAAATCGGTACACATGATCTCTATAGTCATGTGATCAAGATGGATCTGTTTGATTTTTCATATTCCATCCTGATTGGCTAACATTGACATCTAAAGTTTACAGGAGTGGCCCGTTTTCAACAAAATGCCGCAAATCATGAACGCAGCGTCCGATTGCAGTGAACTTTGCACGCACGTTTGCGCTACGTTGAAGAACAAACGCCACCCTTTAAACATTGCCCTATTATAGCGCCACCAGGAGGCCGATTTTCTTTTTTATATTACTCATACAAATTTAGTCCAAACATCATGCAAATCAGTACACATTATCTCTATAGTCAAGTGATCAAGATGGTTCCGTCCGATTTTTTATATTCCATCCTGATATGGGGAATTCCGAACATTGCTGGCCCACAATAACGTACCTGACCTGGCGGAGACCTGTGCTCCGAGGAGCAGTTTTTCTAGTTTAACTCTGAAGTGTACACCTAATGGACACATGGCTCTTATAGAGACAGACCCGTAAATGCATCAGTACTATCAGCCAATAATCACCTTGTTGACTGCCATCGGTATATCTGCAAATAAGATGGCATTCATCGATGCCAGTGGCCATGTGGCCATGTGGCCGATTGCATCCCCAAGTTATTAGTTTTTTTGTAACCATTATAAAGTACCGTATTTCCATTCATTTGTACTTGCAGCCCACCGTGAGGTTTGCCATCATTTGGCGCGGCCTGGAGTCCTATCATGAGGTTTCCTGCATTCGCTTCGTCAAACGCACCACTGAGAGAGACTATGTGAACATCAAGTCACTCAATGGGTACGGACAGAGTTCATAATACACACAAAATAATTTGATTGTCATCTCCATCTGTTCTTTTTATTGTAGAAATAGTAGACAAGAATTTAGAAAGCAATTCAAACGTCCATGATTTATTAACTGCACACTGAACATTGACTCAATTATTCATGTAAGTTCAATATCATTAATAACTCATTAATACAAATAATAAACAAACACAAACTCCAAAATTAAAGCTATTTAATTTAATTTTTGCTATTTTAGAATTTCGATTTTTCTGAGCTTTTCATCTGTTATGACATGCCCAAAATAGGGATAATGCTAGGTTGACAGTACTTGGTAAAATGGTCTTTTACAGTATGGTCAAAGCTGTGAATAGACAATGGCATGTATTGACTCGTTAATGTTCCTTTTAATTGTCCTAGATGCTGGTCCTGGATTGGTCGCCTTGGCAATGCACAGGATGTGTCCCTGTCCCGTTCAGGTTGTATCTACCACAACACCGTGCAGCATGAGCTGCTCCACGCCCTGGGCTTCCATCATGAGCAGAAACGTGCCGACCGCAACCAGTACATGCGTGTCTATCTGGAGAATGTCACTCCAGGTGGGCCCACATATGAAGTTCCCTGTATACAGTACAGATCCATGTCATACATACACACACACACACACACACACACACACACACACACACACACACACACACACACACACACACACACACACACACACACACACACACACACACACACAGAATTTATTGCAAGAAGGATGTAGAATCCCTTTGTCATAATGCAGTATGTATGTTACTCAATACCCATACACAGAGTACTGTATGTCTTCATATTGAACATGAAAACTGGTCCCATAATTGAAAGGTCTCAGGTTTGATCTCCACAACAGGTAATGTATCACTCAATAGCCATGTTAGCCATCCTTTGTTCTTGAAATGTGCATCAGAATCCACAGCTCAAATACATATGGAATGTTTTTTCTGTCCGATTTGTTTTCAGGAATGGAGCACAACTTTGACATGATCCATACTCTGACCCAGGGCACGTCCTATGACTACAACTCTGTCATGCAGTACAGCAAGTAGGTTTCAAAAGGCTATGCTTTACTTCAATGGCTACATAGATCACTACCGTTGTGAATGAAATGAGATTTGACTCTGGAAACAATAACGGCGTATATGTCATGATATATAAATCTAACAATAAATCCTGCAAATAAGTTTGAATTTATGCACTGACTCCTAGTTGCTCTTCTGAAGAAAATAAAGTTTTAATCATGCATTCATTTGACATAGTGTTTTGTCAAACATTTCCTGGTTTCAGTAAATAAGACTGTTTGACATTTTGTTTCCAAATAGACATACAAGTACAATGTGTGGTTTCAGGTATGCCTTCTCTGGTAACGGCCATCCCACCCTGGAGGCCTACCCTGACCCCTCTGTTCAGTTTGGCACAGCCTCTGAGATGAGCCAGACAGACATTATCAGACTCAACAACCTGTACGAGTGCTGAACACTCCTGCTGGGTAAAAAGTAAGAAAAGAAAATACATTTAACCAATTTCACATTACATTTCCCATGAATAATGGCTGCCAATAAGAATGAAGTGGCAGCCAAGAAGTTAACTTTTTTTTTTTTTTAAATGCATAAGATGGGCAAATGGACCATACTGTATGATTAGATGTAATCCCAAATTAAACAACAAAATCTGCAGTGTTAATTTAAAGGGACACTTCACCCCAAAAAAACTTTGTTTCAATGGATTAGTCACCCCATGGAGACTTGAATTCATGGATATCTCTGTTGTGTCTCCTACCGGAACCGCTGCCTACCGGTCCGCTGGTCATCAAATTATTGTCTTAGGAATGAGACAAAAACTAAAAAATATCCATGAATTCAAGTTTCCATGGGGTGACTAATCCATTGAAACAACGTTTTTTTTGGGGTGAAGTGTCCCTTTAAGTAGTGTAAAATATGTCCCTTATGTAAATTGTCACACTCTCAGACTTAAATCGTATGAATGTTTTGGTTTTCTTTTCTCTTCAGATGTTTTTTCTCTATTTTGGATGTGCGTATTTTATTCGTTTTATTACTGGGTAATGACAGATGCAACCAGCTGGGAAAGGTTGTAAGCATGGGGAAATGATAACTTTGAAAATGATACTTTAAGAAACTTTTCAGAGTATCGGCCTTTGGAAACTATATTGCACCTGGTTTTTGTATCTCTGTGTTCAATAAGAGAACTTTATTCATTGTATTGTGAATCTCACACTTGTTTAGCAAGACGGTTATGAGAGAGATTACAGCCCACAGGCCTCAGTTCTTATCTTATGCATTCAGCATTGCTCAAAGGCTGCTGAAAATGTCCTCCCCAGAGGAGAGCTGTTTAGACCCTTGGCATGAGAACGTCTCTCTCAGGTTTGCAATCATTATTATTAAAAATCCACAGACAACTTGTTGTGGCCACTTTTTATTCATTCATCTCACACTTGAGTAACGGATAACATTTTCAGAACATATTGTCCACTACAGGTTTACAGCTGCAAAGCAGTGGGTGAAATACATTTTCATATGAGAACAGTCCTGCTTTAAACTCATTATGTAGACTCACCATATTATTATTATAGACAAGAACCCAGAAATTAGTCCATCAAAGGTGATCGACAGATCTACTGGTGCTGGTTGAGCATATATTGTAGCTTCAAAATGTGTTGATATTCACCTCTAATATAATTGTATGTTTCTGTTTTCACACAGGTGACTGAGACAGTGCAGGGAAAATCACACATCCAATCAACTTGGATGGTTTAATCCTGTGGGTGATTTCTTCACTTTAATGTGTTCTAAGATGCTGATCGTAACATCAATAAACTTCATCTAGCCATTTACCTACGTGTTCCTTGTTTGTATGTGCACTTTGACGGCCCTAGCTGTCTGTACTGCCTGATATTGTTGATCTGTATGCCTCTCTAGTTGCATTCCAATTCCATAATATATTCTAATTGTCTCCGCCAGGCCGAAAGGCACGGCGAGAGAGTATGTTTTGCCCCCTGTCCGTCCTTCTATGTGTCTGTCCGTCCGTGTGTGTGTGTGTGTGTGTGTGTGTGTGTCATTCTGCCTGTGTACAGCTAATCTCCGGCACCGTTGGCTTGATCGCAGCGAAACTGAGCACACACTCCCTGGATGCCACAGCAGTTTTATATGTAAAAACACGAATAGCGCCACCATGAGGCTGATTAAAACATTTTCAAGTGGCATTTCTTCCCCCGATATTGCACGCCGTGTTCAAGATGTGAGACATTTTGTTCAAAACGTAACTCTCCTGTAAACTCCTGAAGCCAATTTTAGCCAATCAGGGTGGAATATGAAATATCCGGCCTAGCGGAGACATTAAAGCAGAGCAGAAAACTAGTCCTAGAAATGTAATTTAAAGAAATGGCTGTATTCATGTTATATTGCCTTTGATGGAGGTTCTCTAGCAAAACAAAAATGAGCAGGTCCACTAGTGTAATTGTTTAAGTGCCTTGCACAATGACACATTGAGAGAGCAGAATGGAAGCATGCTTCCCACTCGTTGATTACGAATTCTCTTAGTCAAGCAGCTGCCCTGAGACCATGCATTCACACAAGATTAGAAAGGAATTTTCTCCTTATTTGTTAACTTTATATGGGAATACACAGAGAGGCATCAAGGTGAAATATTCTTATCTGGTGCTGAAATGTTTTTCTGCTCTATTTGTTTTCCGTCTCGCATGTTTTCCAAAAAAAGACAGTTTTCCAGTCCACATCATACTATATAACACAATATCAAAGGATTGACCTTGCTTCTTTCCCTCCTTTCAGACAGGTGAACAGTAAGTATGACTTCAAACACAGAACTCTTTTAACATTAATGTCTCCTTGTTTGTACTGTAGGAAGATATGTTGACGGTAATTTATTGTATTGCTGCAGGATATATTGGTTAACATGGCTTTGTTGAAGTGCATGGTGGGACTTCTGGCTCTGCTTGTAGTCTCCACCTGGGCTGAAGAAGAGGTGAGCGTGGCTTAGTGGCGCAACTAATTATTAATTTCATAATTGTTTAGCCACTTAAGCCCTATTTTATACTTTCACACATTTTCAAAAATAGCGAAAGTCGCACATTGATTTGCTCACAATGACATGCCCAAACAAAGCAGGCAGTGGGGATGCCAGTGTGAAAGTGGTTTTTCTACGCTATTCAATTTAGACCATAAAATGATGATAAAATAAAACATAGGACAAACTTTCACATTTTGGTGAATCTCAATAGAAATGTAGGTCAATTAATCGAAGAGGGGTCTACTGGCTGTTATTCTAGGATCCATCTAGATGCTGTTCAAACACACAAACAAACTAGTTGTTTGTTTGTTTATTTATTTATTTATTTTAACTGGCCTATTTTTTCCTTATGTATCTGTATGACATCTGGTGAACTCCCACTCATGTAAGTTCAAGTGTTTTTTTCCCCTCATCTTAATGAAATGCACCATACCATAATTATGCAATTACAAAACCACTACTGTGTTTTTATGCTTATTATAGTATAAAATACATAATATATTATATATTCATATTTATCATATATGGGTCTCAAGGCTCTGACTGTCTCTGAGCGGATTGAGAGAGCCAACAGGGATATCGGTAAAACATTTTACAGTTGAACCAACAAAGCAAACATTCTGTTGAAATGTATTTGTAATTTTGTATCCATGTCAGATGGATTGTTTTCACTGGGAATCACATCTCAAATGTAGTTTAAGAGTGCAAATAATGCAACAGTGTAAAACGACATCGAACTAAGTGTTGTATGCAGCTAGAAACATAAAACCTGAACATGACAAAAGCTCATCAGACAGAAATGCAAAAGCTACTCATGTTGAATGCTCTTGTGTTTTTGTCACAGTTCGCGGCCCTGGTGATCCATATCTGGAGGATGACGTTGCCTATGCCTCTGAAGCTGAGAGGAACGCTGATCCATGCACTTCTAGAGGCTGCATGTGGCCCAAGTCTGGCGATGGCAAGGTCTATGTGCCTTTCGTAATTTCTGGAACGTTCTGTAAGTAGTAACTACTACACATTAATCATACATTTAAAGCAGTGGTCCTCAACCTTTTTCATTTCAAGCACCGCCATTCTGTGTTCATTTAACTCTGAAGTGTACACCTAATGGACACATGCCTGTTAGAGACAGACCCGTAAATGCATCAGTATCGGCCAATAATCACCTTGTTGACTGCCATCGGTATATCTGCAAATAAGATGGCATTCACCGATGCCAGTGGCCATGTGGCCGATTGCAGCTCCAACTTTAAATGCAAAGTTGACAATATTTTGGAAGTCTTTGTTACGACAACATGATAACTAAGCCTGCTAGGTCATGTTTATGACAGGTGTTACTGTTGTCAGTAAAGTGTTCCCATCATAGACAATCAGGAATCAATCTTCCTTTTGTGACCTAATGCAGTAACTAGAAACAACCACCAGGTGTCTCATTCATCCAGTCTATGAAGAGCAGAGGATTTCTGACGCTGTCTGAGGGCCAGAAGATGCTTTTAGAACATCAATCACCGTCACTAAAATACATGTAGCATAATACTGTTACAATATATGGATGGAAATATGGATATCAAGTACTCAGATCTTTTACTGAAGTAAAAGTATTACTACTGCAATACAGAAATACTATGTTGCAAGTAACAGGCCTGTATTCACAATATACAATGTTGTCCTTGGCCTCAGCAATGAGCTTGTCCTTTAGTTCCTTGGACATCTGAGGGTAGAGGAACTGTTTGAGGGCTCTCTCTCTATGGTCAAGGTCCACTGGTGCCTGAATGAACCCCTGCAGAAGAACTGTTTGATCTCATCTAAGTATGTCTGGTCACCAGGACGCCCTTTGACACCAATCATATCAATACAGATGTCTATGTTGAGCAGCCCCTCCTCCTCAGCCAAGCACATCTTGAGGAACTCATCCCCGTTCAGCTCTTTCACAGGCTTATTCTTCAGGTACTTGAAAACGTAGGCAAAGTGAGCCTTGTCTCTGTTGACCTTCGCCCTCTCCTGGAACGTCTGCCTGAGAACTTGTCGAACTAGGGGCTCCCTGGCGATCTGCATGGCCACCATGTACCTTGTAGCTTCAAGCACTGCCTCAGGAGTGGTGAACTGATTGCAGACATAATCTTTGGCCAGCTTCACAGGTTCATCTGGGAACTGCTGCGTCTCGTGGTGCTGGTAGCGGTGTCGCAAATTTTCTCCGAACTGCTCTGGTGTCAAGCCAAATTCTTTGGCCAAGCCATGAAGCCCCACTCTCTGGCAGAAGCTGTATATGTCCCTGTGTGAGGCCTGCTTCCGACGATCCTTGACCAGCTCACCTGATCCTTGAGCTGCTCTCCAGCTCGCCAGGCTCATACAGCTCAAACACGCTCTTGCTGCTGTCAGCCACAACGTGAGCAAAGTCAAAGTCCCCACCAAAGGTCTCCTGGGCCTCCAGCAGGGCTGCATCAACCCTCTTCTTACTGGTGAGGGGTTGGTCGCCATCGTCCACAATGAAGTCGTCTAGGTCGGACTCCTCCTCCTCCTCCTGCTCCTCCTGCTCCTCCTCCTGCTCCTCCTGCTCCTCCTCCTGCTCCTCCTCGTCATCACCGTGCTGAAGAGGCATATCAACGATCTCTTCCTCCTCCAGCTCGCCCTCACCATCCCTGTCACCACTGAAGATCTCATCTGCGATCTGTTTCTTCAGATCATTGGATGGTGATGAGGATGAGGACAATGACCTCTTCCTCACTGTCTCCTCCTCCATGAAAACATCAATGATGTGGCTCCCTACAGGATGAGAAACCATGAAACTACAAGCAGTGGTGGATACAAGTACTCAATTTCTTTACTTAAGTAAAAATATCAATACCACAATGTAGGAAAAAAATTCATTGAGTAAAAGTACAAACGTACTGGCATCAAAATATACTTAGAGAACCAAAGTACAAGTAATCATTATGAATGGCCCACTTCACAATTTATTTTTAAAAATGGGTCTTTCTTGAAAAATAACACAGCGCACCGTGATGCGTTGTACATGTGAAGTTAAAATCAGGCCTTAAGTAATCAAAGGTTTTAAATAATTGTAGTTGAGTAAAAAGAACAATCTTTGTCTCTGAAATGTAGTGGAGTATAATAAATTGAAATACTCAAGTAAAACTAGGCTACCTCAAAATTGTACTTAAGTAAAGTACTTGAGTAAATGTACTTAGTTAGTTTCCACCACTGATGGAGATACAAGGTTTCTGCTCAACAACAACAATATACTGTATGTTATGTCTTTTGGGCTGTCTTCAAGAAAAAGACAATATTAACTATTAATTGAATTGTACATTCTATTGATAAAAGTACTACGGTATGGTAATTAGAGTTATTATTTACAAAGATTATTTGCAATAATTATTTGCAATGATTATTTACATTGATTAATGATGTATCCAGGGGTGGTGCAACAGGTCCTGTAATGTCGCCCTGGATGCTGGATCTTTGACTAGACAGCGGGTCAAAAAGTCCTGGCCACCTGAAAAGATAGAATAAAAGGTTAGTGAAAAGGTGTGTGTGTGTGTGTGTGTGTGTGTACGTGTGTACGCACGCGCGAGCGCGAGCGTGTACTGTGGGTGAGAGAGAGTGACAAAGAGACTGTGTGAAAGCAAGCATGTTTGCATACATCCATAGTTCCATACGCAGTCTAAATGTAACAGTGAGAGTGTAAAAGTGGGTGAGTGCGGGTCTATGTGTACAATCATTTCATAGTTTATTTGATTGTATTGAATACTTTATTAGTCAGAAATGTAAACAGCACGTGGTACAGTAAGACATTAACCAATTAAGACCGGGAACGCATCTGTGTAATTTTTTCTTTGGCTATTCAAAAACAGCACATATACAAGCTCGTAGCACTACCAGCTTGTAGATCTGCTATTTCTTTTGAAAAATCGTGAACATTTGGGCAAATCTTATATTTTTTTAAAGCGAACATTTGTAACTCAAATCTTTGCCTCTGGGGGATTCTACAAAATGTCTTCTAAATCCCAACAAATTCTTTCATGTCAAGGGCCCCCAAAATGATATGCATTTGGCCGCAGACCCCCATCTCAAAATATGTTGTTCCAGGGACCCCCAGAAGCAAAGATTTGAGTTAAAAATGTTCGCTTTAAAAAAATATAAGATTTGCCCAAATGTTCACGATTTCAAAAAATAGCAGATCTACAAGCTCACAGCGTGGCACTCGGTGCCACGCTATGAGCTTGTAGATCTGCTATTTTTTAATTTGAATAAGCGCAAATAAATAAAAGGAAGTATTTTGCTGTGTACTCGAGTGTGTGTATGGCTTACGTTGGGACAGCTGGTCCATCTCAAGCCCTTGGAGGGTGATGTCAGCGTACCAGTCGAAGGGAAAGTGTCCAAACAAGGTGGCGTACGTCACCACTCCGAGCTGCCACACGGTGAAGGGGACTGCCCTGTAGCGCGGCGGCCCATCTCCGTAGAATTCTGGAGGGAGGTATTCCCTGGTTCCTAGAATCCACACAGAGAGAAAGAAAGGGTAAGAGCAAGCGAGACCTAACAAGCAGGCATTGTATAACCTTATGTTATGCACCGTACAATGTCCAGAGCAGACAGAGGCAGAAATAGTCAAACAAAGAATATTGTGGGAGGGAAGCCAGTCTGTGTTTTTTGTCACTGCACTAGCAACTCCTACAGGTTGATCAAGAAGGACTCCTGTCAGCAGACATGTTGAACTGTGAGGAATAGGGTGGTTCCTCCACACACACTACGTCCTACCGGTGAAGCTTCTCACTGGCACGTGAAAAGAAGCGGCATGCTTCAGAAATTTCTACTTTCTATGAATTGATTACAAAGGACCCCAATGGAAACAAGCCATAGTGCTTTCTTGGGTTTCAAATACTCTTAGCAGATCTTGTATTGAACTGTACTTTCCTGTGCTTATTTTTTTGTTGCAAACTGCTAATAAAGTATTCAATCAAAAAAGGCGATTCCATGTGTATAATAGGAGGAGGTGCGATATCATCCCTGGGACCAACCAGTCCAACAAACAACCAGTAGGGGTCAGCAGTGACAAGATTACACACAAGTAAGTGTGTGTGGGGATATCAGGGAAGTGCCATAACGACTATATTGGCAGATAATGGGGAAAGTTGGCACACAAAAAAGAAAAAGACAAAACAATATTGTACCAGCGACGTCGGTATATTCCTCATCTGTCTGGGCACAGCTACAGCCAAAGTCAATGATCCTGACTACTGGACCCTGAGAGCCTGTCTTCACTACGATGTTCTCCAGCTTGATGTCCCTGTGAAAAACACCTTTATGCTGGAGTTCCATCAGTGCGTCCACCAGCTGCTTTATTATGGCCTGAGAGAGAGAGACACAGGGCCAGGGGATATGACAGAGAAAGACATGTTATAGGACTGTTGGACTGCTGTCATGACCTAGATTGATCTATTGAAAGGACATAGTACCCCCCAACACACACACACACACACACACACACACACACACACACACACGGTTCTGCAAAGCAGTGTTCTTTTTTTAAATCTAATTATCTACAGGGCCTACTGGTAGTCAAGGGCCACTGGGCCATCCATCCATCCATCCTCTTACCTTAGCCTCATGCTCCGGCAGGCTGCCTCCTCTTTCCATGACGTAGTTCAACAGGTCCAAGGAGGGGACGGGTCTCTCCAGGACCAGGACCACCTGCTGACCCAGGTCAACCCAGTCCAGCAGGGTGACGGCTGCAGACTGACCAACAGAGGTCCCTGCTACCTGTCTCTGCAGCAACACCTCCATGGGAATCCTGAGCAGGTTCCCGTTCACAGTCTGAAGTCACAGTAACAAAGACTCTATTACATAATTATCTACTAGTATATTTTATATGTTTTACTGTAAAGGTGCATTAACTAACAATGGCCATGACAGTGACTGGTTTCAGGTAAATGTATTGTCTAGAATAGATTCTACCACATAATATGGGGAGAGACACTATATTATAGAGAGAAGAACTGGTGAACATTTCAAACAACTAAAAACAACTCACCACTACTGTGAAGGTCACCTTCTCCTTTGGGATGTACTTTATCACCACCTTGAGGAGAGAGACACAAATATATCAATCATGGCTTCATCGATGATAGGTCAATAAATAAGGTGTGTGTGTGTGTGTGTGTGTGTGTGTGTGTGTGTGTGTGTGTGTGTGTGTGTGTGTGTGTGTGTGTGTGTGTGTGTGTGTGTGTGTGTGTGTGTGTGTGTGTGTGTGTGTGTGATCTTTACCGGTAGGCTGTCAGCTCTACGGTAGCCTCCAAAGACGGTCCCTTCCTCCAAAGGCTCTTGTTGGACATATTTATATGTCAAACATATATCTAAAAGAGCTAAACAGACAGAAAAATACAAGTTTAATCAATCAATCTCTCTATCTATCTACATTATATGGGCTACCTGACACTATCAATTATTTTCTTATTCTGTCGATTACTTTCTCGATGAATCAAATCGTGTTTTTTGCGCACAGCGGTGTCCTGCGAAAATGGTGAAAATAACAGATCTACAAGCTCATAACACATCACAATGTGACGTGTTACGAGCTTGTAGATAGAATTTTTATCTTCTTTTGAAACGTTTAACCTATAAGTACATGCCCAAAATAGGGATCGATTATTAATAGATTATCTTATTAAAGTATCCATTATGGACTTTTTTTATACAAGCGATTACTTGGATTAAGTGTTGTGCGCTTACATTCTATACTGCATAGCTTACCTTTAATGGAAGTATCCATCTCTGGATATATGGAGTCTGGGCTGTGGCTGTGGGAGGATGACCGCCCCGATGCCCATGATGAGGACGATGAGGACGACAATGAGCTGTAGCCTTGGGAGAAAGACTGGGAGGACGAAGATGAGGACAATGTCCTCTTCCTCTCGCACTTCCTCCTCTCTGTCTCCTCCAGAACTCCTCCAGAACTAACTACAGGATGAGAAACATGAAACCATGATGAGCTTTTACTGCATTTTAAAACTAACAACAATATAATCCAAATGGACCCTTACAGGTCTGTAACTCTGAGAGTGTACAAATGGAACCAAATGGACCCTTACAGGTCTGTAACTCTGAGAGTGTACAAATGGAACCAAATGGACCAGTAGGGTCCTTGAAGTTAAATACGTTTGAGAAGCACGGATCTAGGAATACATAGAAATTCCAATTATAATTGTTAAATTGCAGCTACAACTTGGTAAAATAATAACGGAAAGAGTACAGTAAGAGTATAAAACAGTAGTGCAACATCAACTGAAAGAAACATTAAAAATATCTATCTATCTAAGATGTTATGTAATAAATCATATGAAAACTGTAGCAGTGCAGAATAGCAGGCAAATTTAGGAAGATTAAAGAAATAATGTATTCAAAATGTTTTAACAAAAAGAAAAAAAAATAAGCCTGGTGGAAGGAATAGGTTATCACCTATTTCGAAATTGCACAAATATAATAACATCTCACCAGTGAAGGAAGGCTGGAAGATGGTGGCAGACAGCAACGTCGTCTCATTGTCCTCAGAGGGTTTGCTAGGTTTCCCCCCACAGCGGCCGTGGTCCAGTGTGAGAGGTCGCAGGTCACCGGTGGGTTCTGGCAAGGTGGAGTCTGCGTCCACGGTGGTGCTCTCCTGAGTGTACAGTAGAATGAGTAGATTGAGAGATAACATTTTTGTTAGTCGTGTTCTTAAAAAGAGCCCTACAGATGATAAACAAGTGAAATATCATGTTAATTCTGTTTCAGTTAGTTCTTCAGAGGATGGTCGAGTTCACTCTGAAGAAACAGGATTATTAGGTTTGTTGCTCATAAACACTTTTACACAACAAAGCAGTATGATGCAAAAGAAAATGTCCCCAAGGGGTACCTGGTGGTTCAGACAGCATGTCCATGCCTTGCGAATCCCACGGATCCGCTTTCCAATCCACTGTGCAACTTTAGCAAGCCTTTTCTTGCTCCGTCCTCCTGGTCTCTCCTCTCGCTGTCCTCCAGGCATCTCCTCTCTCTGCTCTAGGATCTAAATAAAGGATAAAAATTACAAAAAATAAACCCCAACAGCTCATGCAACCTAAGTAGGAAAGTTCAGTTCAAGTCCTTATGGTGTTAAATGTATTACATTATTTCAATTTGAATGTTAAAACATTGTAAATCGTACAAAATTAGGATTGACACAGTATTTAAAAACCTAGAAGTCCCACTAATGAAACGTCTCTGTTGGGTTGGTTCAAAACTGTTACTTTTCAGGATTCTAATTAGAAAATCGCAAAAGCAGCAGATCTACAAGCTCAAAACACGTTGCTTTGTGCCGTGTTTCGAGCTTGTAGATCTGCTACTTTTGATGCTTTTGTGTGACGCTGTAGTATTGTGTGAGGATTTAATTTAAGAAAAAAAAAAAGTTAGAATATGGAGATAAGAGGTTTCTACCCGACAGCAACGAAAAGCAAAGCAAGCAAATACATACAAAACGTAGAACATTCATATTAAAGTGCAACACTGTACCCTTACATGCATGTCTGGAACGTTGTCCGCGAGGAACTGTGCACACCTATCACACAAACAAGTACAAAAAGTCATTGATTAGACAAATATTAACCGATCTAAATTTTTGTAATCAAATGAGTTAGTGATGTATCATGTAAACATTTGTTAAATATACTACAACTTTATATATATCATGAAATAAAAAAAAGTTTGTGGGTAAATATTTATTTTAAACAAATAACAGGTGATTATCATTAAATTACAACCATGGCCAATAAGCTGCCCTAATAGCATATACTTCAATAATATTTAGCAGAAATAGCATCTAACTGTGAGCTTGTAGATCGGCTATTTTTAGTGACAAGATTTGGTGTAGACTCTAGACTTTTCCCCCTCTACACTGTAGAAGTACTCTGTTACAACAAATTTACTTGAGTAATAGTATTAAAGTATTGGTATCGAAATGTACTCAAAGTACCAGTAGAAAGTACTCATTATGCAGAATGTTTTCAAATGTATAATTAATAATATCAAAAACATATTTTGAAAATAACTGATCTAAAAGCTCACAATGCATCACATCGCGACACATTGTGAGCTTGTAGATCGGCTATTTTCAAATGGCCAAAATGTATATAGGGCTGAAGTGGTTACTATTATATTTTGTAATAATCAAAATCTACAAAGTAACAAGTAACTAAAGTTTTCAAATAATTGTAGTGGAGTAAAAGCACAATATTTGCCTCTGAGATGTAGTGGAGTAGAAGTAAAAGTATTGAAAATTGGAAATATTCCAGTAAAGTAAAAAATACCTCAAAGTTTTACGTAAGTGTATAGCCCCATTTGGAACCTCTCCCTTGGAGCTAAATAGCGGAGGGAGAGGATCCGATTGGAGCTATTAAGTACAGTACTTGAGTAAATGTACTTAGTTACTTTACACCACTGGTTGCAACAGAATATTTCTACATTTATATTATTTGTATTACTACTTTTACTAAAGTCAATCAAATCTGAGTAGGCCTGTTTCTCCCACCACTGAATTAAACATCTTGAACTGCTGGTACGTGGTACAACGGTGTCCTGGGCAAAAAAAAAGAGAACAGGTCTAAAAGCTAAGCCCATACTACAGGTTGTTAGCTTGTAGATCTGTTCTTTTTCACATGAATGACAACAGCTAGCGTTCCGTTGATACATTCAATTGATTCAAACAAAAACAAGCTACAATCAGACGTTTATAATGTAACTAGTACAATTATAACATGTTGTAGTGAAATGATAGTCTGTTAAAATGACATATCCCCCTGTTGAGAACGATATATTTTTTAAATCAACGTTGTTGATTAAAAAAAAGACGTTATAACGTCTACAAACAAGCTGACAAGCATATGGTAGCTTCTAGACGTTAAGATGATGATGACTAACGGCCACAACAATGGCTGTTGTAGCTTCTAAAGACATATTAACTAACTAAACAATCAAACACACACAACAAGGCATTTTAAATAGCATAACAATTTAGGAGGAGATCTCTGATGGTTAAATCAAAGAAGAGGACCCGCACACTGTCAGAAACCTGCAAAAAATGTAGCTTTTTATTCGACGTTTCGGTCGTTAGACCTTCATCAGTAGTCCTGAAGAATGTCTAAGCGACCGAAACGTCGAATAAAAAGCTACATTTTAAGCATTTTAAGCTAATAAAAAGCTTTTTATTCGACGTTTCGGTCGTTAGACCTTCTTCAGGACTCCTGATGAAAGCTTGGTCAGCTTCCATCAGTCCTGAAACAGCCGAAACGTCGAATGAAAAGCTACATTTTTGCAAGTTTCTGACAGTGTGCGGGTCCTCTTCTTTGATTTAACCGTCAGAGATCTCCTAAATTGTGCATGTTTTACTTACACACCTGTCGCCAACCTTTGGCTTTGAGGTGTGCGTCGGCCTCGTTTACAAAAAATAGCATAACAGTGACATTAACCCCAAGACCCGAGCATCATCAAACTGAACTCACCTAGTTGTCATTGAACGTTAGAAATGAAGAAAGGCTGGAAAAAAGAAAGTGAACACCAAAAAGCCAAAAAAAATCTGGTAGTTGGTGAAATAAATCCGTTGTGCGTTGTCGGTTGTCTGTTGTCCGTTGTCCGTTGTCCGTGGTTCGTTGTTCGTTGTCCGTTGAGAAGATGTGTCTCGCAGGTGGAGATGCAGCCGATCGAAGTCAATGTCACAGAGCATCTGAGGGTTGTTCGCGCTGCGGGACATTTAAACTCGGTGTCTTGCGCGAGCTGCGCGTCCATTGGTCAGCGTTCATAACAGCTCCTACGTCACATGTGCGTTCTGTTCCCGTGTCTCGCGAGAATGGTCTGAACTGGCAAACGACGCCCTGGCCGTTTTTCATTGGCTGCACGAAAGCACCGTAAGCCAATGAGAACAGCGTGTTTAGAAACTGCGTAGGCCGATGGACGATCCTTGTACCCAAGAGGACGGACAGGTGTCCGTTTTGATGTTTTTTCAAATCAGAGCAACTTTTCATGAACGTCACGAAAAGTACAAGCCTGGGATGAAGATTACTCGTTAGTCGTTACAGTCAGTGTTGCCAGATTCTGTGAGAGAAACAAGCAACCAGGTCTTGGAAAACCAGCCCAAAAGAAGTTACTATAATGGGCCACATCACACATGTCCACTTTAACATGTACGTTCAGCTATTTGAAAATAGCAGATCTACAAGCTCTCAAAGTGTTGCATCGCAACGCGTTGTGAGCTTGTAGATCTGCTATTTTCAAATAAAATCTTGCAGGAAATTATAATAAGCAGATCTGGCAACCCTGGTTACAGTTACAACCAGACTGTAGAGATGCAGTGAAACAGTGTTTGTAACATCATTGACCAACAGTTCTACACAACTGAGTAAGTCATTTAAATGTAATGTTACTAATCTATGCTACATTATATCAGGATTATACACTCATTATATACGTTACACACTCCTGTTTCAGTGACTGCTTGTGTTTTAAATCCATGTATCATCACCTGTCTCAAGACACATTTGGTATGTCTTGAGACAGGTTTATTGATCTTATCTTTCCTATATGCACCTGTCAGATACTTTTAATCTAGGTGTGCCAAAGCTTTTAGTTGTTATTTGAATGAACAAATATATTGAGCAGTATACTGTAATGGAGATTATGGAGTAGGCCTACGTCAACATCATAGAAAAAACAACAGGCCTAATGGTAGCTCTGGTCCAGAAGGAGTCCTCCTCCTTCTAAGGCTATGGACCAGAGCCAGCCTAACAGACAAATAACTAAAATAAAAACAAAATCAAAAGAAAGCAACATTCTAGTCCATTGGTTCTCAAAGTGGGGTCAGGGGACCCCCAGGGGTACTTGAGGGGATACCAGGGGGTCCCCAGCTAAATGATTTATAGGAACCAAATGGACCCTTAAGTGTCTGTAACTCTGAGAGTGTACAAATGGAACCTAACGGGTCCATTTGGTTCCATTTGTACACTCTCAGAGTTAAATTAACATTGATTTTACAATATGAATTGGGGTCCCAGAGATAGAAATGCCATTAAATGGGGGTCCGTAGCTTAATGCATGTCAAACTAGGGGGGTCCTTAAATTACAATGATTGAGAATCACTGCTAGAGCCGTAAAAATCTTCTCTTATGGGGGTCCCTGGCTTATCTTTTCAAATGGGTGTCCGCGGGCTAATATGTGTCAATTTGGGGGTGACATGAAAACGTTTGCGACCCACTGTTCTAGTCAGACAAAGCAAAGGAGCAAACGTTAGCCTAAATAGATTGAATGTAGTATTACTTAGGCTTATCCATTTTTTTATTCTAATAACCTCTTTAAAGTTGACTTAACAAAGACTATCAACCTGTACATACTATAAGCATTTGATCTATATCAGGGGTCTTCAACAGGGGGTCCGGGACCCCTAGGGGGTCCTCAGAGTAACTACAGGGGGTCCGCCAAATCTTTGCGATAGGATTTTTCTTCTTACATTAACCACTTGAACCCTAGCATCTCATTCTGAGGAACATTAGCTGAAAATAGCAGATATACAAGCTCACAACGCCTTGCGCTGCTAGGGGGTCCTTGGGCTGAAAAACGTTAAGACCCCTGAACTATATAATGACATAATATGCAAAGCATGTTAGCTGGTTTCATGGGTTGATGGTGTCATGGTTTCTCATGTAGGGAGTCACTTTGATGTTTTCATGGAGGAGGCAGAGAGTAAGAAGAGGAAGAGGTCATCAACCTCATCATCATCCTCATCCTGTTACAATAAAGGTAAGCTACACGTTGTGAGCTTGTAGGTCTGCTATTTTTTTACTGTATCTGATCTTTTTTGTTCTTTGTCATTTGTACTGTTGAATACTATGAAGCAAGTACTCCAGTACTTTAAGTCAAGTACAGATTTGACTGAGCAACTTTCACTTGTAGGCAGTGGTATAAAGTAACTAAGTACATTTACTCAAGTCCTGTACTTAAGTACAATTTTTAGGTATTTTTACTTTACTGGAGTATTTCCAATTTTCAGTAATTTTACTTCTACTCCACTACATCTCAGAGGCAAATATTATACTTTTACTCCACTACAATTATTTGGAAACTTTAGTTACTTTGTAGATTGTTTTTATTTTTATTATAAAACATACATCACTTCAGCCCTATATACATTTCGGCCATTTGAAAATAGCCGATCTGCAAGCTTCGACACATTGTGAGCTTGTAGATCTGCTATTTATTTTTTTTAAATACATTTTATACTTTTGAAAACCTGTGAAATGGGACATTCTGCTTAATGAGTACTATCTACTTTTGTACTTTTACCCAAGTCAATTTTGAATTCCGGGCTTTTACTTGTAAAAGAGTATTTCTACATTGTGGTATTGATACTTTTACTTGAAGAAATAAATAAATTTAGTACTTTTATCCACCACTGCTTGTATGTTCATGAATTCATGGTTTCTCATCCTGTAGGAGCCACATCATTGATGTTTTCATGGAGGAGGAGACAGCAAGGAAGAAGAGGTAGAGGTCATTGTCCTCATCCTTATCACCATCTTCATCCTCATCTTCATCCTCATCCAATGATCTGAAGAAACTGATCGCAGATGAGATCTTTAGCGGTGACAGGGATGGTGAGGGCGAGCTGGAGGAGGAAGAGATCGTTGATATGCCTCTTCAGCACGGTGATGACGAGGAGGAGCAGGAGGAGGAGGAGGAGGAGGAGTCCGACCTAGACGACTTCATTGTGGACGATGACGACCAACCCATCACCAGTAAGAAGAGGGTTGATGTAGGCCTGCTGGAGGCCCAGGAGACCTTTGGTGGGGACTTTGACTTTGCTCATGTTGTGGCTGACAGCAGCAAGAGCGTGTTTGAGCTGTATGAGCCCGGCGAGCTGGAGAGCAGCTACATGACCCACCAGGACAGCAAGATCCGCTCCACCGACATGCCCGAGAGGTTCCAGTGGAATCCCTGTGGAATCTGCTGAGGATGACAAGCTGGAGGAGAAAGCAGAATGGATCTTTACACATCTTCTCCACCCCAACTATTTCCAAGCAGGTATTGTATCAGCTGTAAAAACCGACCAGACATATGCACAAACGCACACACACACACACACGCGCGCACACGCGCACACACACACACACACACACACACACACACACACACACACACACACACACACACACACACACACACACACACACACACACGTGTCATTGTGTGCTATACATTTTGTCTACCCAGTTGCACATCTTTGTTGATGTGAGACATGGAACGATATTACAATTCTTCATATGTAATAAAAAATAAATGGAAATGGTTAATGCACAAGACCCAATCAGGGCAACACACTATTATTCATCATATCACTACTCATACTGAATATTTTACATGATTTTTTTGTTTTGTTTTTCAAATAAGTGTTAAATAGCTCTACAGTATATTCTTAGCCTGGAATCCAGACTGATAGCTGCGATCAGCGTTTTTTTTTTTTGTTGAGAAAAAGACAAACGTAGCGAATCAGTCTGGATTCCAGGCTTCTAACAAGAGTCTCCATGTCAGTCTCTCCAGCTCTTTATTGTCTCCGCCAGGCCAAAAGGCATGGCGAGAGAGTATGTTTTGTTAGAAAATGCATGTATCCAATCAGGAGAGAGGTGTCAAGCTTCGAAAACGTGTGCTCTTATATGGCAGTTTTGAAGGAGGCTAGGACTAGGGACTCACACCTTTTGATGGCTGTTGGTAGGGCATGGCACATTTTGGTGGCATAACAGTAGAACAAATTTAACCCCATGTGATTTTGTGCTGAATCTGGGTTGAGGGTTATAGCGCCACCAGGAGGCCGATTTGTGCAAAACCAATTTTTTTATATTACTCCTACAGATTTTATCCAAACATCACGCAAATCAGTACACAGTATCTCTATAGTCATGTGACCAACACAGATCTGTTTGATTTTCCATATTCCATCCTGGTTGGCTATGGTTGGCTACCAAAGTTTGCAGGATTGGTCCATTTTGAACTAAATGCCTCAAATCATGAACGCAGCTTGCAATTTCCGTGAAATTTCACACGCACATCCCCACTAGGCCGAGGAAGAAATGCCACTTGAAAATGTTCAAATCAGCGTCATGGTGGCGCTATAAAAGGCCGATTTGCATTTTTAACTCCGATCTGCGTGAAACTTTGCACGCATACTCCCTAGAGGCCAAGGAAAAACATCTGCCCTGCATTTTTCACATTAGCCTTTTATAGCGCCACCAGGAGGCCAACTTATGTAAAACACATTTTTTTAGATTAAGCCTTCAGATTTGATCCAAATTCCATGCAAATCGGTACACATGATCTCTATAGTCATGTGATCAAGATGGATCTGTTTGATTTTTCATATTCCATCCTGATTGGCTAACATTGACATCTAAAGTTTACAGGAGTGGCCCGTTTTCAACAAAATGCCGCAAATCATGAACGCAGCGTCCGATTGCAGTGAACTTTGCACGCACGTTTGCGCTACGTTGAAGAACAAACGCCACCCTTTAAACATTGCCCTATTATAGCGCCACCAGGAGGCCGATTTTCTTTTTTATATTACTCATACAAATTTAGTCCAAACATCATGCAAATCAGTACACATTATCTCTATAGTCAAGTGATCAAGATGGTTCCGTCCGATTTTTTATATTCCATCCTGATATGGGGAATTCCGAACATTGCTGGCCCACAATAACGTACCTGACCTGGCGGAGACCTGTGCTCCGAGGAGCAGTTTTTCTAGTTTAACTCTGAAGTGTACACCTAATGGACACATGGCTCTTATAGAGACAGACCCGTAAATGCATCAGTACTATCAGCCAATAATCACCTTGTTGACTACCATCGGTATATCTGCAAATAAGATGGCATTCATCGATGCCAGTGGCCATGTGGCCATGTGGCCGATTGCATCCCCAAGTTATTAGTTTTTTTGTAACCATTATAAAGTACCGTATTTCCATTCTTTTGTACTTGCAGCCCACCGTGAGGTTTGCCATCATTTGGCGCGGCCTGGAGTCCTATCATGAGGTTTCCTGCATTCGCTTCGTCAAACGCACCACTGAGAGAGACTATGTGAACATCAAGTCACTCAATGGGTACGGACAGAGTTCATAATACACACAAAATAATTTGATTGTCATCTCCATCTGTTCTTTTTATTGTAGAAATAGTAGACAAGAATTTAGAAAGCAATTCAAACGTCCATGATTTATTAACTGCACACTGAACATTGACTCAATTATTCATGTAAGTTCAATATCATTAATAACTCATTCATACAAATAATAAACAAACACAAACTCCAAAATTAAAGCTATTTAATTTAATTTTTGCTATTTTAGAATTTCGATTTTTCTGAGCTTTTCATCTGTTATGACATGCCCAAAATAGGGATGATGCTAGGTTGACAGTACTTGGTAAAATGGTCTTTTATATACAGTATGGTCAAAGCTGTGAATAGACAATGGCATGTATTGACTCGTTAATGTTCCTTTTAATTGTCCTAGATGCTGGTCCTGGATTGGTCGCCTTGGCAATGCACAGGATGTGTCCCTGTCCCGTTCAGGTTGTATCTACCACAACACCGTGCAGCATGAGCTGCTCCACGCCCTGGGCTTCCATCATGAGCAGAAACGTGCCGACCGCGACCAGTACATGCGTGTCTATCTGGAGAATGTCACTCCAGGTGGGCCCACATATGAAGTTCCCTGTATACAGTACAGATCCATGTCATACATACACACACACACACACACACACACACACACACACACACACACACACACACACACACACACACACACACACACACACACACACACACACACACACACACACACACACACACACACACAATCTCTCACAGAATTTATTGCAAGAAGGATGTGGAATCCCTCTGTCATAATTCAGTATGTATGTTACTCAATACCCATACATTAGAGTACAGTATGTCATCATATTGAACATGAAAACTGGTCCCATAATTGACTGTCCCATAATTGAAAGGTCTCAGGTTTGATCTCCACAACAGGTAATGTATCACTCAATCGCCACGTTAGCCATCCTTTGTTCTGGAAATGTGCATCAGAATCCACAGCTCAAATACATATGGAATTTTATTTCTGTCTGATTTGTTTTCAGGAATGGAGCACAACTTTGACATGATCCATACTCTGACCCAGGGCACTTCCTACAACTCTGTCATGCAGTACAGCAAGTAGGTTTCAAAAGACTTCAATGGCTACGTAGATCACTACCGTTGTGAATGAAATGAGATTTGACTCTGGAAACAATAACGGCGTAAATGTCATGATATATAAATCTAACAATAATTCCTGCAAATAAGGTTGAATTTATGCACTGACTCCTAGTTGCTCTTCTGGAGAAAATAAAGTTTTAATCATGCATTCATTTGACATAATGTTTTTTATTTGTATTTCCTTCATAGTCTTGTCAAACATTTCCTGGTTTCAGTAAATAAGACTGTTTGACATTTTGTTTCCAAATAGACATACAAGTACAATGTGTGGTTGCAGGTATGCCTTCTCTGGTAACGGCCAGCCCACCCTGGAGGCCTACCCTGACCCCTCTGTTCAGTTTGGCACAGCCGCTGAGATGAGCCAGACAGACATTATCAGACTCAACAACCTGTACGAGTGCTGAACACTCCTGCTGGGTAAAAAGTAAGAAAAGAAAAATACATTTAACCAATTTAAAATTAAAATTCCCATGAATAATGGCTGCCAATAAGAATGAAGTGGCAGCCAAGAAGAGTTAACTTATTATTTAAAAAAGATCCATAACATGGGCAAATGGACCATACTGTATGATTAGATGTAATCCCAAATTAAACAACAAAATCTGCAGTGTTAATTTAAGTAGTGTAAAATATGTCCCTTATGTAAATTGTCACACTCTCAGACTTTATCGTATTAATGTTTTGGTTTTCTTTTCTCTTCAGATGTTTTTTCTCTATTTTGGATGTGCGTAATTTATTCGTTTTATTACTGGGTAATGACAGATGCAACCAGCTGGGAAAGGTTGTAAGCATGGGGAAGTGATAACTTTGAATGTGATACTTTAAGAAACGTTGTACTTTTCAGAGTATCGGCCTTTTGGAAACTATATTGCACCTGGTTTTGTATCTCTGTCTTCAATAAGAGACCTTTATTCATTGTATTGTGAATCTCACACTTGTTTAGCAAGACGGTTATGAGAGAGATTACAGCCCACAGGCCTCAGTTCTTATCTTATGCATTCAGCATTGCTTAAAGGCTGCAGAAATGTTCCTCCCCAGAGGAGAGCTGTTTAGACCCTTGGCATGAGAACATCTCTCTCAGGTTTGCAATCATTATTATTAAAAATCTTTTCAGAACATATTGTCCACTACAGGTTTACAGCTGCAAAGAAGTGGATGAAATACATTTTCATATCCAGACAACAGTCCTGCTTTAAACTCATTATGTAGACTCACCATATTATTTTTATAGACAAGAACCCAGAAATTAATCCATCAAAGGTGATCGACAGATCTAGTGCTGGTTGAGCATATATTGTAGCTTCAAAATGTGTTGATATTCACTTCTTCTAATATAATTGTATGTTTCTGTTTTCACACAGGTGACTATACAGTGTAGGGAAAATCACACAGCCAATCAACTTGGATGGTTTAATCCTGTGGGTGATTTCTTCACTTTAATGTGGTCTAAGATGCTGATCATAACATCTTGTTCAAAACGGAGCTCTCCTGTAAAACATATTATTTTTGCCAAATGAAGAGGTCCTTGCAAATAGGATTGCAGGTTTTGCCAGAGAGGTTCTCTAACAAAACAAAAATGAGCAGGTCCACTAGTGTAATTGTTTAAGTGCCTTGCACAAATAATGACACATTGAGAGGGCAGAATGGAAGCATGCTTCCCACTCGTTGATTACGAATTCTCTTTGTCAAACAGCTGCCCTGAGACCATGCATTCACACAAGATTAGAAAGGAATTTTCTCCTTATTTGTTAACTTTATATGGGAATACACAGAGAGGCATCAAGGTGAAATATTCTTATCTGGTGCTGAAATGTTTTTCTGCTCTATTTGTTTTCCGTCTCGCATGTTTTCCAAAAAAAGACAATTTTCCAGTCCACATCATACTATATAACACAATATCAAAGGACTGACCTTGCTTCTTTCCCTCCTGTCAGACAGGTGAACAGTAAGTATGACTTCAAACACAGAACTCTTTTAACATTAATGTCTCCTTGTTTGTACTGTAGGAAGATATGTTGTCGGTAATTTATTGTATTGCTGCAGGATATATTGGTTAACATGGCTTTGTTGAAGTGCATGGTGGGACTTCTGGCTCTGCTTGTAGTCTCCACCTGGGCTGAAGAAGAGGTGAGCGTGGCTTAGTGGCGCAACTAATTATTAATTTCATAATTGTTTAGCCACTTAAGCCCTATTTTATACTTTCACACATTTTCAAAAATAGCGAAAGTCGCACATTGATTTGCTCACAATGACATGCCCAAACAAAGCAGGCAGTGGGGATGCCAGTGTGAAAGTGGTTTTTCTACGCTATTCAATTACAATTTTAGACCATAAAATGATGATAAAATAAAACATAGGACAAACTTTCACATTTTGGTGAATCTCAATAGAAATGTAGGTCAATTAATCGAAGAGGGGTCTACTGGCTGTTATTCTAGGATCCATCTGGATGCTGTTCAAACACACAAACAAACTAGTTGTTTGTTTGTTTATTTATTTATTTTAACTGGCCTATTTTTTTCCTTATGTATCTGTATGACATCTGGTGAACTCCCACTCATGTAAGTTCAAGTGTTTTTTTCCCCTCATCTTAATGAAATGCACCATACCATAATTATGCAATTACAAAACCACTACTGTGTTTTTATGCTTATTATAGTATAAAATACATAATATATTATAAATTCATATTTATCATATATCATTCTTTGTAGGTCTCAAGGCTCTGACTGTCTCTGAGCGGATTGAGAGAGCCAACAGGGATATCGGTAAAACATTTTACAGTTGAACCAACAAAGCAAACATTCTGTTGAAATGTATTTGTAATTTTGTATCCATGTCAGATGGGTTGTTTTCACTGGGAATCACATCTCAAATGTAGTTGAGTGCAAATAATGCAACAGTGTAAAACGACATCGAACTAAGTGTTGTATGCAGCTAGAAACATAAAACCTGAACATGACAAAAGCTCATCAGACAGAAATGCAAAAGCTACTCATGTTGAATGCTCTTGTGTTTTTGTCACAGTTCGCGGCCCTGGTGATCCATATCTGGAGGATGACGTTGCCTATGCCTCTGAAGCTGAGAGGAACGCTGATCCATGCACTTCTAGAGGCTGCATGTGGCCCAAGTCCGGCGATGGCAAGGTCTATGTGCCTTACGTAATTTCTGGAACGTTCTGTAAGTAGTAACTACTACACATTAATCATACATTTAAAGCAGTGGTTCTCAACCTTTTTCATTTCAAGCACCGCCATTCTGAGTTCATTTAACTCTGAAGTGTACACCTAATGGACACGTGGCTGTTAGAGACAGACCCGTAAATGCATCGGTATCGGCCAATAATCACCTTGTTGACTGCCATCGGTATATCTGCAAATAAGATGGCATTCACCGATGCCAGTGGCCATGTGGCCGATTGCAGCTCCAAATTATTAGCTTTTTTGTAACCATTATTATTATTATTATTAATTCTTTTTTCCTTCAATTTAGAGTAGCCAATTCTTTTTTCCCCCTTTTTTCCCCCAATTTAGTCGTTATGCCAATTAATTCCTCCCCACACACATTTCTGTGTTGTCACTGCTGTCATATCCTACTGACTCACCTGCCAGTGAGGAGCCCTCACCAGGAGGGCGTAGAGCCTTCGTCCTACTCCTCCCGCCCAACACTCCCGGCTGACAAGTGCCGCCCCAGCCCGTAGGAGTACTGTGCAATGATCAATATCACCCTCCCCGTCCGGCCTCCCTCCCCCGAACACGGGCCAATTGTGTTCGTGTAGACACTCGACAAAGCCGGTTGCACCACGGTGGATTCGAACCCACAACCTCCGTGGTGGTGGGTAGTGACTTAACCACTGCGCCACCCGAGCGCGAGTAACTATTATTAAGTACCGCATTTCCATTCGTTTGTACTTGCAGCCCCCCGTGAGGTGGCTATCATTGCCCGTGGCCTGGAGTCATATCACGAGGTCTCCTGCATCCGCTTCGTCAAACGCACCACTGAGAGAGACTATCTGAACATCCAGTCACTCGATGGGTACGGACAGAGTTCATAATGCACACAAACTACACATCTACACAGTCTTTTTTTTTTGCGTTTGTCAGTGTTTTAGTCTGTTTTTATTTCCATGATTTATCACTACATTGCAAAACTACCATAAATTAACCTAAACTATTCATGTTAAGCAACTGTGTTCTGTGAAATATTGAGAACCGACTTGAATGTAATTGTATTAAATGACCTTACTGGTGGCCTTGTATGGTTAGCCTATTGACATTTTTTTTCGAAGCATTCCATGTTAGATTTATAAGGAAGCGCTGGATTCAGTTCATTTCAGTATATGAAAATCAACTTGCAGAGCCTAGAAAGGATAATCCAACATACAAAATGTAGTCTGCTGTAATATTTGACTCAATTATTCATGTAAGTTCAGTATCATTAATAACTCATTAATGAAAAGAATGAACAAACACAAACTCTAAAATTAAAGCTATTTAACCATTTTTGACCTAGCAATGCAGCATGTTGTGAGCTTGTAGATCGGCTATTTTTGCTATTTTAGGATTTTGTTTTTTTCTGAGCTTTTCATATGTAATGACAATCCCAAAATAGGGATGATGCTACAGTAGGTTGACAGTACTTGGTAAAATTGTCTTTTATATACAGTATGGTCAAAGCTGTGAATAGACAATGGCATGTCTACTCGTTAATGTTTCTTTTAATTGTCCTAGATGCTGGTCCTGGATTGGTCGCTATGGAAATGGACAAGATTTGTCCCTGGCCCGTTCAGGTTGTGTCTACCATGACACAGTCCAGCATGAGCTGCTCCACGCCCTGGGCTTCCATCACGAGCAGAAACGTGCTGACCGCGACCAGTACATCCGTGTTCTTCTGGAGAATGTCACTCCAGGTGGGCCCACATATGAAGTACAGTATCCATGTCACATACGGCACACACACACACACACACACACACACACACACACACACACACACACACACACACACACACACACACACACACACACACACACACTCGCATCTCTCTCTCTCTCTCTCTCGCTCTCTCTCTCTCTCTCTCTCTCTCTCTCTCTCTCTCTCTCTCTCTCTCTCTCTCACGCTCAAAAACATATGGAATATAATTTTTTTCTGATTTGTTTTCAGGACACACGCACAACTTTGACAAGATCCATACTCTGACCCAGGGCACTTCCTATGACTATGGCTCTGTTATGCATTACAGCAAGTAGGTTTCAAAAGGCTATGCTTTACTTCAATGGCTACTTAGATCACTACTTCCGTTGTGAACGAAGTGAGATTTGACTCTGGAAACAATAACGGCGTCGTAAATGTCATGATATACTGTATATAATATATATTTATAATATATATATGATATGAATTTAGGTTGAATTTATGCACTGACTACTAGTTGCTTTTCTGGAGAAAATGAAGTTTTAATAATGCATTCATTTGAGGTCGATTTTCTGTATACAGTACATTCAATTTGTATTTCCTTCATAGTCCACTTCAAGTCTTGTCAAACATTTTTACTGGTTTCAGTAAATAAGACTGTTTGACATTTTGTTTCCAAATAGACATACAATGTGTGGTTTCAGGTATGCCTTTTCTGGTAACGGCCAGCCCACCCTGGTGGCCGTCCCTGACCCCTCTGTTGAGTTTGGCACAGCCACTGAGATGAGCCAGACAGACATTCTCAGACTCAACAAGCTGTACGGGTGCAGGGTAAAAAGTAAGAAAAGAAAATATATTTAACCACTTTTCCCTATTTTGGGGCATGTCAATAGGACACATTAGGCAAAAAATAGAAACTCCACGAGCTTTATAGAGCTTGTAAATTGGCTATTTTCAAATAGCCAAAGTATAAATCAGGCTTAAGTGCAGACTTTTTGTTATTATTAGACTGAAGAAACCTTATTTCAATAGATGAATTACACCTTTGATTTCTGTTTCAAACAGGAGACTGAGATGGGGGAGTGACAGTAGTGTGACAACTACATAGTGTCAATGTCCCCGGTTTGATTCCAGCTGGAACCTTGTGCTGCTGCATGACAATCTTTTTAACTGCCCTCAATTTAATTAAATAAAAGCAAATCATTCCTATTAAAAACATCTCTCAGAATGTTTCTCAATAATGTCTTTATCAATAAACCTGCATCTGAACCCACTTTCTTCTACTTTATTTTATTATTTTTATTTCTCTTATTTTATTAAAGACATTTGTTTCTAAAAGTCCATGATATGGCCTGTATGGCAATACTGTCTGTATAATGTCAAGAGGTGGATATTAATAATGGATGCCAATAAGAATGAAGTGGCAGCCAAGAAGAGTTAACTTATTATTTTAGAAAAGGCATAACATGGGCAAATGGACTATACTGTATGATTAGATGTAATCCCAAATTAAACAACAAAATCTGCAGTGTTAATTTAAGTTAATGTGTCCCTTATATGTAAATTGTCACACTCTCAGACTTACTGTAAATCGTATGAATGTTTTTTTCTTTATTTTTTTCTCCATTTTGGATGTGCATATTCTATTCGTTTTATTACTGGCTGGCTAATGACAGATTCAACCAGCTGGGAAAGATTATAAGCATGGGGAAATTATAACTTTGAATGTGATACTTTAAGAAACGTTGTACTTTTCAGAGTTTCGGCCTTTGGAAACTGTTGCACCTGGTTTTGTTAAGAGTTTAAACTGTATCTCTGTGTTCATCAAGAGGCCTTTGTTGTCTCCGCCAGGCCGAAAGGCATGGCGAGAGAGTATGTTTTACCCCCTGTCCGTCCGTCCGTGTGTGTGTCCGTGTGTGTGTCCGTCCGTCCGTCTGTGAACAGCTAATCTCCCGCACCGTTGGCTTGATTGCAGCGAAACTGTGCACACACACTCCCTGGATGCCAATTCAGAACCTCTGCCCCAATTTTTTCACATGGGCCTGTTATAGCGCCACCAGGAGGCCGCTTTTTGTAAAACCTTTTTTTTCACAGTACTCCTACAGATTTTGTCCAAACATCACGCAAATCGGTACACAGTATCTCTATAGTCATTAAACGAAACTGAACTTTCAGATTTTTCATATTCCATCCTGATTGGCTAAAAATGGCTTAGTTTGCAGGACTGCTCCGTTTTGAACAAAATGCCTCAAATTATGCACACAGCATGCAATTTCCGTGAAACTTTGCACGCACATTCCCACTAGGCCGAGGAAGAAATGCCACTTGAAAATGTTCTAATCAGCCTCATGGTGGCGCTATAAAAGGCCAATTTGTGTTTTAACCTATAACTGCACCGATCTGTGTAAAACTTTGTATATGCACTCCCTAGAGGTCAAGGAAAAACCTTTGCCCTGCATTTTTCACATCTGCCTTTTATAGCGCCACCAAGAGGCCAATTTATGTAAAACATATTTCTTTATATTACTCCTTCCGATTTAATCCAAATTTCACGCAAATCGGTACACATGATCTCTATAGTCATGTGATCAAGACGGATCTGTTTCATTTTTCATATTCCATCCTGATTGGCTAAGATTCACATCTAAAGTTTGCAGTAGTGGCTTGTTTTGAACAAAATGCCGCAAATCATGAACGCAGCGTCCGATGGCGGTCAAACTTTGCACGCACATTCACACTATGTTGAGGAACAAATGCTACCCTTTTAACATTGGCCTGTTATAGCGCCACCAGCAGGTCTTATTTAGCAAAACAATTAAAAAACATTTTAAACAAAATGCCTCAAATCATGAATGCAATGTCCGATTGCCGTGCAAGGCCTAGGAAGAAATGGCACCCTTTTCACATTCCTATTATAGCGCCACCAGGAGGCCACAATAACCTACCTGACCTGGCGGAGACCTGTGCTCCGAGGAGCACTTTTTCTAGTTCATTGTATTCTCACACTGGTTTAGTGAGACAGTTATGGTAAGGTTATGAGAGAGATTACAGCCCACAGGCCTCAGTTCTTATCTTATGCATTCAGCATTGCTTAAAGACTGCTGAAATGTTCCTCCCCAGAGGAGAGCTGTTTAGACCCTTGGCATGAGAACATCTCTCTCAGGTTTGCAAACATTATTATCAAAAATCCACGGACAAGTTGTTGTGGCCACTTTTTATTCATTCATCTCACACTTGAGTAACGGATAACATTTTCAGAAAATATTTTCCACTACAGGTTTACAGCTGCAAAGAAGTGGGTGAATGTTTTTTTCATATGAGAACAGTCCTGCTTTAAACTCATTATGTACAGTAGACTCACCATATTATTATTATAGACAAGAACCCAGAAATGAGTCCATCAAAGGTGATCGACATCTACTTGTGCTGGTTAACTATAGAATGTGCAATGAGGTATTATAGTCACAGAATTATGTATAATATAATTATATACTATTATTATTGGACTGTAATACACATATTGATTCATTTGATAGAGATGGTCAGTAAACAAAGTAATTTGAATTGTCAAATCTATCTTGTGGGAATGAACCATCAATGCTGATGAAGACAATGCTGTCTAAATGTTGGTCTTAAGAAAAAATACATTTATATGTTTGCATTGGAACGACGAGTGTGCAGTTGTTCATTCTGTCTTCCCTAACTTGTGGGAGTGACACGTTTTCTAGCAGCCCTAACCAGCACACATTTCCCAAAGATTAGATTAAATTATGGGAATTGACAAGGTGGCTTCAAGGTGAACTATTCTTATCAACAAGAGTTTTTGTTTTTTTGCTTTCATGGTCTCCACTTGTGTTCAAAGCAGGACTCCAGCATAGACTTTATAAAGCCACCTATAAACTCATTCCTGGAGTTATCTTGGCTGAGTGAGTCACATTTTCTGACCTCTTTAATGAGTCTTACATGTTACTATATACTTTATCATGGGCACCTATGCTATGTTTTCATTCTTGAACACCATGTCACATTTGAAAATACAATTTCTAACCCTGCAGGTTGTTAGGTTGACATGGCTGTTTTGAGGATAACCCTGGGCCTTCTGGCTGTGATGGTGATGTTCACCATGGCAGAGGAAAATCAGGTGAGTATTGTATTTTATCCTCTCTAGATGCTGATCTTTCTCAATTGCTTTGTATGTCTCCCATTAATGAAAGGCTCTCGTTAAGGGAAGGCACGTTTTGAATGCTTTTGAACTGCAAACATAATATCATTTTCTCTTAGTACTTGCCTCTTTGCAGTGCTTATGTTATGTTATGTTTCCCCTTTCTCTCTTTTTGTCTCTAAATTTGAAGACAATGCTATATTCTTTCTGTTCAAAGAGAATTCAATAATAAAGTATTTTTTGTTTCTCTCTTTGTAGGATATTAAGTCTGTCTCTGAAAGAATTGAGGAGGCCAACCATAATATAGGTGAGACAGTATTCATGTCATTTTCTGAGCAGAATGAGATACAGTCAATAAGAAATTGGTGAGCTATTTTAATGGCAGCAACTAGAAAATATCAAATACTAGTCAATATCAGAAAAGCTGTGGAAGCTCATTCTTAGATTAACGTCTAATATGAATTCTCCTAAATTATGATCCCATAGAGCTGCTTTCACCGTTTGTTCTTAATCTCTATTGTCTGCAGAGCGTGCTCTTGATGGGCCCTATGTGGTGGATGACATCGCCTATGATTCTGAGAATGAGAGGAACGCTGATCAATGCACTTCACACAACTGCAAGTGGGACAAAGCCAGTGATGGCATGGTCTACGTACCATATGTCATCGCAAACCACTACAGTAAGCGACCGTGATTCTCAACCTTTTATATTTCAAGGGCCCCCAGTTTTATAATGCATTAGGCCACACACAGACCCGCATTTGATATGATTTTTATCCCTAGGAATGGGACCTGCAAACTAAATCTAGCTATTGTACCTAGTTCAAAGACAAACTCAATGACAAAAGCGGTCATTTATAGAGCCGTGGTTTATTGGAATAATTTACCACTTGAGCTTCGTCTAATAAAAAATAAATTTGCCTTTAAGAAAAAAGTGCAGAGGTATTTATTGGAATGCAGATGACCATACTTGAAGGAATAACTTTAGGCTAAATTAATTTATATAAGTAATTTCGTACCAGTGTTTGTTTTATATTGATGTAATTGCACTGTGAATTAATGCTATTAAATCTGTTTTTATATTGATATTGATGTAACTGTAATTGTGAATTAATGCAATTTAATGTTGTAGTTTTTTTCATGTGTTTTCTAATATGTTTTTGTGTGGACCCCAGTAAGACTAGCTGATTGCCATGGCATCAGCTTTTCAAATAAACAAACAAATCCTAAGCATTAATTTAACTCAGAGAGTGTACAAATGGACCCTCATCCTTCCAGCCTCTCGGGAGCTGTCCATTATTGAGCGTGGTCTGCAGTCTTTCCATAGTGTGTCCTGTATCCGCTTCATTCCTCGTAAATCGCACAGAGACTTCCTCCACATCCAGGCCCTTGAAGGGTAATGCTGAGTAGCCATTGCAATTCCAACACCATTCAAAGCATTATACACAGTTTATATCATCTACTATTCCAACTAGGAATCTACTATTCCAACTTTTGTAGGAATCTGTTTTAAAAAACGTTATTAGGATTCCTATGTGTGTTTCAGTGATGTTAAATGGTTTATTTAATGACTGAACTCAATTATATTCCTCTGAAATGTATCTTAGGTGCTACTCGTATGTTGGCCGCCGTTACAATGGACAGACACTGTCCCTGAGCCGTCAGGGTTGCATCTACCACAACACAGTCCAGCATGAGCTGCTCCACGCCCTGGGCTTCCACCATGAGCAGTGTCGCTCTGACCGGGACCAGTACATCCGCGTCCTACTGCAGAACATCACTCCAGGTGGGCCATGTGACAATAACACTCACACACTCACACACACACACACACACTCTCTCACACACACACACACACACACACACACACACACACACACAGACACACACACACACACACACACACACACACACACACACACACACACGGCTATTGTATATTTTGTACACTAATGAAGGGTACCGTTTTAGATATATTACATCATGTAGGATTTTCACAGGCTCCAGATCACAGATACAATTAACTGAAACAAACCGGTAACTTTTTTAAATATCCTTGCCTTCGCATGCCTTCAGTCCCTATACATGTTGCATTCAGTCTTCACTTTGAGAGTGAATAGGTGTCTTGTTCAATGTGTTGGATTTAATGTGGCAGCAGGGCTGTCAGTTATTCATTCAGCGGAAGAATTGTTCCATTAATGTCACTTATTATATTAGTGTCACTTTCTCTCCAGGTTTGGAGTATGCCTTTGATAAGATCAACACTCTGAACCAGGGAACTCCATATGACTACGACTCGGTCATGCACTACCACAGGTTAGTGAATAAACAATGTTATTTGAAACTACTGAAATGCCATTGTTTTTCTGTAAGATAAAGTATTGAATGTGCGTGTGGTTTTATGTGATTTCAGATATGCCTTCTCCAAGAACAACCAGCCCACCATGGTAGCCATTCCTAACGCCAACACTGAGTTCGGCAAGGCTACTGAGATGAGTCAGAATGACATCATCAGACTCAACAGGCTGTACAACTGTTAAAGAAACCACATAGCCTAGGTACCTCCACACATGGTTAGAACCAGATGCAGAAACATACGTATGATAGAATAGCAATGGTATATCTAAAAGGCATAACTTTATGTATCTTGTGCTTTTTTCCAGGTGGTTGAGAAAATCCAGGGATAGACCTATGTTGGCAATCGAGATCAGCCAATCAAGCAAGAGTGTTACGGTATTCTGCTGAATCAGTCACTCACTGTAATAAAAACAATTCACCACTTCAATTCGTTTTTTAGTCTTTTGATCTTTCTCCTTAGCATTTTATGTTTGATTGAATGGCTTGATACTAATTTGCCTGGGGATTCTTGAACTCCAGAAAGGAAATATAAAAATACTACATGCAAATGATGAAACTGGAAGGGCTGCGGCATGGTAGTGGAGGACAATTTGAGTTCCTGTTTGGTGAATATCAAAGAAAAATCTACATTTAAGTCCTGTTTATGAATATACTGTATGGATTTTTTATTATTTTAATTTTTAATAGATGAACATTCATTGATAGAGAATGGTGAATGAATGTGTATCAGAATGTAGTGAACCAATCACACAGAGATGTCTGGAACTATAAGAGCCCCGCCATCACCTTCAATCCCCAAATAAACATTCATTTGGTTCTTTGATGAGAAATTCAAATGTGCAGGGTTTATTTTTTAATTAATTTAAATCACATTTAAATGCTTCAGTCAAATATTAAGACATGCATGTGAGTTGCTTTAATTTATTTATCTGCCATTGTATATAGTACAATGAAATCGTACTTGCATTAGCCTGCATAACCCAAATCATTGGTGTGCATTTATCAGGTATAATGCCTACATTGCATAGTTACTTTATTTTTCATTGTTTTAATATATAAATCACAGTGAAATGATATGTTTGTCTTACATTGGCTTGCATAACCTGTATTCAACCTTCCCCTGACAGATATCTTCATTAGTGAATGGATATCTGTCAGAAAGCCATTGATCCATCCAGCTAACACTAGCATGGACCAGACTGCTTGGCCGGTTTAGCATTTGTAAAGGAGGTTGATTCTCCTGATGTCATTCCGGCTCATCTGCTTGGCAGTGCCAAACACAGCATTGGCGTTAGGAACCGCCGCCATGGTTGGGCTGATGTTGTCCTTGGAGAAAGCCAGCCTGGACGAGAGCAAAGAGACAACAAAATTCAATCCAATCTATTAGATTGGGGCAGAAACCGCCTATCTCCATATTTTAACTTGTTGTGTTTTTTCATAAATTAACGCCCTACTTGATCATACTACAGCGTCACACAAAAGTATCAAAAGTAGCAGATATACAAGCTCGAAACGTGGCGCAAAACGTGGCGCAAAACGTGGCGCAAAACGTGGCGCGAAGCGACTTGTTTTGAGCTTGTAGATCTGCTACTTTTGTTATTTTAGAATTTGAATTCTGACCGTTTTGGACATATGAGGTTTCCACCCAACAGAGACGATATACAAAGTATGATCGGCTTTAATGAAACTGCTAAGTCATCGAGCAGTTATTTGTTTGTGAAATGACAAAGCAAAGCAATCACATTTGTCAAAGATGCATATTTCACGCTGAGAGAAAGCGCAGCCAGCCAGCCAGTTTTCACTGTAAGTGAAACATTATTTTTTAATCCATTACTGGTTGGCAATAAGCAACAGAAATACAATACACATACAATTGAAGGCTTTTTATAGAAACCCATAAAACTCTAAGGACATCCTGTTCTGTGATGATGGGCAAGCTTCACAGCTGCCAATGACTGCATTACCGTCCTCTACTGTTCTTCCCATTATCACAACACACAGTAGAGATTTCTCTCCATTATATGTATCAGCACTTAAGTGGACATGAGTTTGAATGCATCTCCCAATGTGTACCTCCTTTCGGCATCTTAGCCGTACTGTTCGTTGTTGTAAAATATTTGGGTATCAGACACTATGTAAATGAAGTCAATTATTTTCCACTCACCTGCCATAGTGCATGACAGATCCGTAGTCATACGGAGTGCCCTGGTTCAGAGTGTCAATCTTCTTGAAGTTGAATGCCTGATCTGGAAGCACACAGATAGATAACAGTGATTAAATAATTCCCCACAACATTACATTACAGTCATTTAGCAGACGCTTTTATCCAGGTAGGGAACGAAAACTACTAATCACCAGAAGTCTTTAGTGCATTTTCTGCAAAAACAAGCAACCAAGAGTATACCTAGCGCTAAGGTAAAAGTGCAATACATCAGCTACCTATTTCGTTAAACAGATGAGACAAAATAGCTAAATCAAATGAGCATGAGCTAAAACAAATAAGTGTATCGACTAAACAAGATCCAATAAACAATACAACAATAGAAAACAAGCGTTCGTACAACTAGTTAACAACAAGTAGGTCAGGCAGAGAGGAAGGGTAGTGTTTCCTGAAGAGGTGTGTTTTCAGCCTGCGGCGAAATATGGGCAGTGACTCTGCTGTCCTAACATCAGTGGGAAGTTCATTCCACCACTGTGGGGCCAGAACAGAACAGAGTCGTGACCGTGTGGATCGGCCAGAAGGACCCTTGAGTGACGAGGCAATCAGTCGCCCCGAGGTGGCAGACCGAAGTGGTCGGGCAGGGGTGTAGGCATCGACCATAGCCCGGAGGTAAGAAGGAGCTGTTCCTTTCACTGCCCTATAGGCTAGCACCAGGGTTTTGAACTGGATGAGAGCCGCTACGGGGAGCCAGTGTAGAGAACGGAGAAGGATGGTTGTGTGGGAGAACTTGGGGGCGGTTGAACACCAGACGAGCCGCAGCTTTCTGAACAAGCTCCAGAGGTCTGATGGCAGATGCCGGAGCACCAGCAAGGAGGGAGTTGCAGTAGTCCAGGCGGGACATGACAAGAGCCTGGATGAGCACCTGGGCTGCCTTCTCCGCGAGGAAGGGGCGAAACCTCCTGATGTTGTAGAGGAGGAATCTGCAGGACCTTGTCACTGATGCGATGTTTGCCGAGAACGTCAGTTGATCGTCCAGGGTCACACCCAGATTCTTCGCAGTCCGAGTTGAGGTCACCACAGCATTATCAATGGTGATGGCCATGTCTCGGTGCGGACAGCCCTTCCCCGGGAGGAACATCAGCTCGGTCTTGACTGATAATAAGCGGAAGCTTGAATGACTTATGTTGTGTGTGGATGTTGTGCATGTTACAAAGTGTATATACAGTATGTGTCTACTGTATGTCAACGAGCCATAGCAGTTACACGTGCATACCTGTGTGTGTGTGTGTGTGTGTGTGTGTGTGTGTGTGTGTGTGTGTGTGTGTGTGTGTTGTGTGTGTGTGTGTGTGTGTGTGTGTGTGTGTGTGTGTGTGTGTGTGTGTGTGTGTGTGTGTGTGTGTGTGTGTGTGTGTGTGAGAGAGAGGCTTTACTCTACCTTTGATGACGTTCTGCAGGAGGACACGGATGTGAGAGTCCCTGTCTGAGCGACACTGTTCATGGTTGAATCCCAGGGCGTGGAGCAGCTCATGTTGGACGGTTCCATAGTAGATACATCCTATACGGCTCAGGGACACATCCTGGGCATTACCCTGACGTCCCACGAAGGAGTAACACCTACATAGATAGTGCAGGACAGCGGTTCTCAAACGTCTCAATTTCAAGGAACACCAGGTATGCTTAGTAGCTTAGTCTGTGGCCTAGTGATTAGGCCACAGACCCCCTTAACTAAGGGTCCATTTGGTTCCATTTGTACACTCTCAGGCTTACAGACCTGTAAGGGTCCATTTGGTTCCAAACGATCACTAATTTAGTTGGGGACAACCAGGAACCCTCCTCAAGGACCCCTTGAGGAGGAGACACACACACACACACACACACACACACACACACACACACACACACACACACACACACACACACACACACACACACACACACACACACACACACACCATACTAACTCATACTATGTGAGATTGACATACCCATCGAGTGACTGAATGTGCAGGTAGTCTCTCTGATTGGAGCGGGCCACGAAGCGAATGCAGGTGGAGTGAGCGAAGGACTGGAGGCCTTGTTTGATGAGTGACAGCTCCTTAGAGTCTGAGGGGAGGCAAAAATGCTTTTATACATCACTGTAATAAGGGTGTAACCATAGCATATCCTATGCAATCAACATAAAAGTACATATTAAAGCTGCAACCCATAACCTTCAGGTCCTAACCAGTATTCAAACCCGGGTCCCCTGCGTAAGCGCAGACATTTGTTTAGCCATAACAAATAGCACATTTGAGAAGATTAGTTATTAGTGTGGTTGCCCTAACAGGGCAACCAGACTATTGTTATCCTCCGAGGCCCTAGCAGTTTATTTTGGACCGCATCTCCTCCCACAGTTTATTTTTCCCAATTTAGTGCCATATGTCAAAATGACCAGCTTCACCGGGAATCGTGTGCTTGTATTTTGCTAAGAGATTGGTTACATAGTTTAATTGATATTGATTTATTAGTGCATAAAATTTCCCCATACACTTTAATGGGAAAATGAAAAAACTCCCATTCAAGTATTTATTTCTCACAAACCGTAAGGGCTAGCTAGAGTTTCAAGACTTGGAGGGGTGGTTCATGATTTAGTCCAAAATTATTTAAAAAAATCACACCCAGTGTGAAGTGGGCGGTGTGGTCACAGTGGTCATCACAGACCCATGACTCACTTAAAAAAAAGTGCATAGTCCTATTTATAGGACTATGCACATGTGTCATGTGTCTCGCTAGCCAATCACAGTGCTGAATAGAGTCAGCCAATAGAGTCAGCCAATCACAGTGCAGCTAGTGGTCATCACAGTGATGGAAGCTCACTTTAAGAAAAGTATAGATTTGCATTGAATGTGTAGGGGTTAGGGGTGTACAATGGGTAGCCAATCACAGTGCAGGGTTAGGGGGGTACAATGGGTGGCCAATCACAGTGCAGCAAATGTCAATGTCCCAACCTCACATATAGGGGCGATTACACCGCCCAAAAAATCACACCCAGTGTGAAGTGGGCGGTGTGGTCATCACAGTGGTCATCACAGACTCATGACTCACTTAAAAAAAACATTAATGTGTTTTTTTTAAGTGCATAGTCCTATTTATAGGTTGTTAATTTCATCATGTGTCTCGCTAGCCAATCACAGTGCTGGATAGAGTCAGCCAATAGAGTCAGCCAATCACAGTGCAGCTAGTGGTCATCACAGTGATGGAAGCTCACTTAAAGAAAAGTATAGATTTGCATTGAATGTGTAGGGGTTAGGGGTGTACAATGGGTGGCCAATCACAGTGCAGGGTTAGGGGGGTACAATGGGTGGCCAATCACAGTGCAGCAAATGTCAATGTCCCAACCTCACATATAGGGGCGGCTACACCGCCCAAAAAGAATTACACCAGTCGGCCTCATGGTGGCGCTATAACAGCCCACTTTACGTTTTGGCCTATAACTCTTGAACCGTAGGTCGTAAAATAAAAGTATTTTTCCCTAGATTCCTTGGGTCATGACGCATTTGTTCCGCCATTTTGAATTTTCTTCAAAACACAATTTTAGCTCCTCCTCCCAAATATTCTGTCCAAATTTCCTATGTCAAAAATTGGTACACATGATCTCTGGACCCTAGCGATAAACATATCCAAACGGCATTTTGATAGTCCTTACCGTTCGTCCGTAATTGTCTTCCAAAGTTAGTGGGAGGGGCCCGTTTTACAAAGAATGCCAAAAATCACGAACGAAACGTCCAATCAATCCCAAATTTGAATCACATGTCGAGGGTGGTTTACTCAACGAATCCCCAAAAGCATTTCCACTTTGATCCATAGGGGGCGCAAATGCGCACAATGTAACCGTTTGATGCAAAAACATGATTTTTGGGGGGATCTCAGAAGTGATCTCAGGAGTGACATGACGATATCATTGGCCCGCTACATTTGTGGGAGGGGCCTGTTTCTTTAGTGGGAGGGGCCTATTTCCTCAAATCAAAACGGCATGTGTCACGAACGCGGGATCCGATCGGCACCGAATTCGAATCGCACGTCGCACGGCCTCCGACGGTAATCCTCCCGGCGTATTCCTCACGTCCCGGCGGCCGCCTGCGACCCGCGACTGGCGTCGGTGCAACCACACTTTGCAATTTCCCAGAATTGCGACGCGTCTAGTTTCCATTGAGTTTCATGCAATACCTCTTGACCATAGGATCTAAATGTCTCAATAGAGACCACCTCCAACCACTGCATTAGTGTTAGTTACATATTGCATTAACTTTAATGTCGAACACAGACAGACAGGTTTACTTACTGCACGTTTACTTACTGTACTGGTTGGCAATCACATAGGGGATGTACACCTTGCCATCAGAAGCCTTGGGCCACATGCAGCCACGCTTGACACAGGGGTCAGCATTCCTCAGGGTGGGCAGGCGAGAGTGGGCGATGTCTCCAATCACCTCTGGACCATTCTTTCCCCGCACTGTACAGTAAGAACCATGAGGAGAGAGACAAAACCACTGAAATAACTATTATGCAGTAAATTGCTAAATTGTTTTAACCCTAACCTGCACCATTTAGAGCACTTTTTTGTTTCGTATAATTTCATCAAATCTCTTCTGTTCAGTGTGCAACCAAACTAAATGCCATTAAAATTTGTTCACAACTGAACTGAAAGTTAAAGTTAAATGAAACTAAACTAAATTAAACAGAGTGAAATTAGATCAAATTAGAAGAGAAAAAGGTATCTTCACACACATGTGTTGTCTGTATGAACAAGAAAATAGTGTATCCGGTATCCCTCTTACCAACATGCTTGTTAGCGTTCTCCAACTGCTCAGAGACAGTGGGATCTCCCTCTGCTCCATTATCTTCATCGTCAGATTTCTTAGCAGGTTTCTTGACAATTTGCACACAGGAAGAAGGTTTTCATTACTTAATTTGTTTTTCATTTCATGATACCCGATAAATATTTATGTAAATGTGCAACACAATATATGAACACTATTCCAACTTCCTAATAGACATTTTTCAATACCGCATTTGTAAAATATCTTTACATAGTACGGAAACTTCTTTCTTGGCATTACACATGTATTTTCAATTTTTTTTTACAAGAATAATATGTTTTTTTTTACCTATGAAGAACCATATTTGTATTCAGTTGAATCAAAATATGGTAATTGATTAAACTAAACTGGTAAATGTTTAATTTCAGATAGGTCAGTGTAGAGAGACAGGAAACTAAGGTCAGAGAGAGAGGAGAGATGCAAGACAAGACAAGGGCAATTATACAGTGTTTCTGTACTCACCCGTGCCTCGGTACAGGCTGAGACTGCAAACAGGACCAGAAGGCCCAGAATGAACTTCCATGCAGCCATGTCTATGAATAACCTGCAAGCTGACAGAAATGGCAAATGAAACCAACACACCGCAGTTTGACACAGTCTGTCTCAGTCAAAGCAGAGAGAAACACAAGAGATGACAGCATACATAAGTACAGTAGCAAGAGCATGTCTTACCTCGTAGCTCTGTTGTCAGATAGGGTTGTTGGGATGACAACCGTAGAATCGCCATCGTCTTTTATAGCGAAAGGGCCACAGGTCCACCTCATCAGAAAACACCCATGGTCATCGTCTCCCTAATCCTGCAAATAAAGATGTTATTTACTTTGTGAGACCTCGATAAAGCCTGTGATTTTTCACAGCTTTCTTGCAAAGGCAGAGGTCCACCCTTGGCAGACATATTGACAAATTAATCCCAGAAATTAAGAATGTTTACAGTGATATTATATTTGATCTTGACTATGATATGGATTAAATGTTCCTGAGTTTCAGAGAACAGTGAACACATACAGGATGCCTTTTTACTTACCGTGTCCTCGTCCTTAGTCACATGGAATAATTGTCGAGAGGTCAGAGAGTTTGACCAGTATCTGATACCAAAACACAAGGGACATTCATTCTTTAACCACATGAACCCTAGCGTCCCTATTTTGGGGCAAACATTCAGCAAAAATAGCTGATCTACAAACAAACTCAAAACGGTAGCAGAGAATAAATGCCAGATTGCAGCAGAGGAACAGATCCTTCTCTGCGAAAAGTGCCATTAAGCAACTAAAGGATTACTAACTCAAATAACAAATAAACCCTGTGCAGACACTAGCACTGTGAATGGGAGGTTGTGCACAACGTTTGATGGCACAAAGCCCAAACATTGTGGAACTTTACTTAACTTAACTGAAGGTAAGGTAACACACTAAGGTAACTGATTGACTAAACCAGGGGCCAACTGACTTTCATAGGGCCATGGAAACCTGTTTCAAATGAATCAATCCAAGGGATCCAGGTATGAAAAAATGCTTTGAAATGTCTAAATGTAGGCTATCATGTGTAATTGTGTAATTAAATGCATAATTGTACATGAGACATAATTTCAAAGTTGTGAAACTGAAACATCAAACTGGGGCTCCGATAGCCAAGTGGTTAAGGCGCATACCACATCTGATACCTGACAGTGAGACAGTGAGTCCCCAGTTCAATACTGTCACTCCTCGACTCTGTCTCCCTGTTACGTGTATGGGTTGGGGAGACTGTATGTTTGTGGGGAGACTGTGTATGGTGTTTTTCTCCTTGCTACTCTCTGCCTGCTGCTCTCTGTCACTCACTCTCAGGTCCAGCCCATTCACTCAACTCAACTCCGCCTCTCACCACCGGTTGGTCCTTCCCCTCATCAGTCCACCAATCACCTCCATCATCATCAGATATAAAGCACCTGTGACGGTGGCCATCTTTCTCTCTTCCCCACCATGCTTCCAGCAGCTCATTTGTTTGCTCCATGCATTGTCCTAACTAATTCACCTCCAGTCTTATAAAGACTTTCTGACCTTTTGCCAAACGTTTAGTACAGGGGGGGGTAGTTTAGCTCTGGGGTACCCTGTACATATTGCACGTAGGTAATTCCAGTGTTTAATCCCACTAGTCTAGAGGTGAGTGCCACCCATTGTATTTTCAGTTTTTTGTTAGAGTAGGAAGGATTTGTTTCTCTTGTGAGTAAGTAATATCTTTATTTTGTTTAGACTGAGTTTTGGTTTTACTACATTCTTTCCTTTGGCACCACCTGACCCTCCCTGTATTGTTGACTTGGCATTCATTTACTTTTGTCCACCTAGTTTGTTAATAAACAACTTTTCAGTTAAACCTCAACATCTGTCTGTCTCGTGTATATAATTTGGGTATATGTTACCGTCCCTTCCTCCTGGACCACCATCTGGGACGTAACACTCCCTGTTTTCTATCTCTATGACTATCAATAAAGGCAAGAAAAGCTTCAAGATTAAACTACACATTTGTAATTATGGGAACGCTTTTTGATAAATGTTAAAAGAAGACTCATTTATCTGCCTGAGCTCCTCCAAGGAGCCCTGACAGCAAAAGTCAACCCTGTCTTCAGGCTTGACTCAACAAGAGTGAACAACCAGGCTAACCCACCCCCCCCTCCCTCCCTCCCTCCATTTAAGCGCTCATCATGACCATCTGAGCAGCCATCAGCTGGGTGAAACTGAAACCGAATCCCCCTGTGGGACTGACAAACGTCTCCGTTTCTTATCAAAGCTCCAGAATAATAAGCTAGTATGCACAATGCAACCTTGTCTCATCTTACCTGACCATATACCTTCACCTTAATTTACCTCGGCCTATTTTACATCCGGTTTAAAAACATTGAGTAAAGCTTGTGCAAATGTTAAACCATAACAGTTGACAAATGAACAGCATAGAGCACATATTCAGCAGCACCCTCTGATGCAATACCTTAATTGGCACAGATCCTAAAACAGATGCAGATGTGAAAGGCTATATGAACTAGTGGTATGGTAGCTCCATGACCTCGCTCTGTTTGTCTATTTTGCAACTTGGCAAGTAATATCATGTTGACTATGATCAAATGAACTTGAGCTAAGTCCACATTAGGTCCTATCAAGGGTCTTATATGTATCATTTAAAAGTTATCTGAAACTCACCCCTATAAAGATAAATATGTGGCTACATGTGTGGTTGTCAAATGTAATGTGATGTACTTTGCTGCTGTTAAAGAAACAGCACACAACTGACATTTTGGTGTTTTTATTTCACCTTAGTATCCAGTGCCCAAGAAGCTAGGAAGGGGACAGCCTGTGGGAGCACTGAGCAGCTCCACAGTTTTTTTTAGGTCTACTTTCTTTCTCCTGGTTTGTGACTTAACTTGTCGTCTACTATGGTTAGGACTTTGTTCAAGAGTGATAGTATGGTGGCTTTTGACTTCACTGATTTATAATTGGTTGCATGACACCAAAAATAGCCGATCTACAAGCTCACAACCAATCCTACTGCAACCCTTGTGAACGTGTACATCAACTACACTTTTCGGTGTGTGACACTGGCACACAAGTAAGTATAAATCACCCATTACCAGTAGCCTACCTGTTTTACTCTTACTGCTGTTATTGCTAAGACAGTCGACTTCTTATCTTATATTATCTGATCTTAAATCTTTCATTTCCTTTAACCACTGGGAATAATTGGAAATAAGCATGCTTCTCTTCTTACCTAAAAACCACTTCTGTGATATAGTAGTGGATTTATCTCTTTCTTTTTTTTTTGCTGTATCAGTCCCACGGATGAGACATTTTCCAATATGTAACACTGGCCGTGTATAAGGCCGTGTCCCACTGAGTCTGGTTGCCTCTTATATTTCATCATGATTTGTGTGCATGGGGTTCTCATCTTAAACAAGCTTAATGCTTAATGAGGGTTTCCAGTTTAGTAGACCTTGTATTGTGAATTTGTACTTCCATGTACTGTTATGTACTGTCATGTACTATTCTCATGTCTTTCTAAATAAACTACATCAATCAATCAATCAGTCTGCTCTGTGCTAAACAGTCAGTTCCATATCCTTCCACAAGGGGGCAACATATGACCACAACAAACACTCTCATCAGAGTTGTTGAGCTAGCCAGCTGAATTTTACATTGTTCTATCAAGGTATAGTCAGTGGTGGAAAAAGTACTCACATGTTTTACGTAAGTAAAAGTTTCAATACCGCAATGTAATAATACTCTATTACAAGTAAAAGTCCGGAATTCCTGAGTGAACGTACAAAAGTATTGGTATCAAAATGTACTTAAAGTACAAAAGTAAAAAGTACTCATTATGCAGTCACCGTTTCACAAGTTCAAAATGTATTACCAATATTTTGAAAATAGCCAACCTACAAGCTCACAATGCGTTGCGATTTTCAAATGGCCGAAATATATAGGCTGAAATGGTGTTTTGTAATAATAATAGAAATCTAAAAAGTAACCAGTAACTAAAGTTTTCAAATAATTGTAGTGGAGTAAAAGTACAATATTAGCCTCTGAGATGTAGTGGAGTAGAAGTAAAAGTACAGAAATTTGGAAATACTCCAGTAAAGTAGAAAAATACCTCAAAACTATACTTAAGTACAGTACTTGAGTAAATGTACTTAGTTACTACACCACTGGGTACAGTAGCAATATTCTGCAGAATGACCATCTGCAGCCCTGGCTCTGTGGCTAAATAGCTAATTTCTTCTTACAAGGAGCTATTTATATAGCTTAGTTTTTTGCCATAGGATGATCAGGAAAAAGCACTTCTTCAGTGCCACTGCATACAAACTAGTTTATTTCAGGAATGAGCTCTGTTTTTCTTCGACTAACAGTGAAATGTTTAGTATTGCTTAGAGTTGCCAGGCCTGCATAGCACTTCAGGAGTTCATCAGCTCTAATGTATACAAACTATATGATGAAGTACTAGTACGAAATGTAGTAAAACTGAGAATTGACCAACCATAGCATCGCCTGGTGTTGTTCATTGTCACAGACACGGTCCAATGATTCTAAGGCAGTTTTTTGCTGTTTAAGATAGTCCATCATCATTAGTATTTTTCTGTGAAACCGTGAGATATAGTTGAAAAGGGGATGGCATAGAGGGGCCCAATCATCCTAGCCTACGTTTGAAGAAGTCAATTTCACTTTAATTTCAGTACATTTCATGCAAATACTTATTGACCATAAAGTAATTTTAGTTGGTGCAATGGTGTCGTACAAAGATGCCTAATAGACAACACAGTGCAGTAGTACAGCAGCAGTAGGTATGTTAACTTTTTTTGCAACCGCTTTGCAACCTCAATAGAACAGGACATCACTCACCCACTCAATACCCTACTACAGTGGTTCTCAAAGTGGAGTCCAGGGACCCCCAGTGGTCCTTGAGGGGGTTCCAGGTGGTCCCCAGCAAAACTTGTTAATATAGCAACAAGATCAGTTTAACTTCTTGAACGCTATTTTATACTCTGGCTATTCAAAAATAAATAGCTGATCTACAAGCTCACAATGCCTCATGAGCTTGTAGATCTGCTATTTTCGAAAATAAATACATAAAAATGGTTTTATAATTTTGTACATCTTTAACAACACACATCTACTCTTCTCAGATGGGGTCCATTGAAGGGCTGCAGAAGGGCTCGCTTTGGGAAAAGCCTGATCCCCCCCGCCATGGCAGGCATACAGTAGCTGCCATAGGCATCCTCACTGAACAGGCCTGAGTGTGTACAGTACTGTTGTCTGCCACTGTTTTGTTGTTATTGTGTGCTGTTGTACAGTTTGTACTGTTGTCTGATGTGTACTGTGTTGTGGAAAACAATTTCCCATTGGGGACAATAAAGTAAAAATAATTAGTAGACAAAGTAAATTAAGGGGGAACCCCTATGGCATGTGGTATAATGCTTCAGTGATCTCAGGTTTTCAAAGCCAGTGTGAAATTGAATAGCCTTGGTGTTAGGTAGTACAGTATACCCCACAAACACACTGCTTCTTTGTTGGAAGATTCCCTTTTGCTAAATATTTCATGGATAAATCATGTCACTCACACAATGTGCTATAATCTGATGATTGTGGGCTCAGTATGAGGGTAATTGTGTACTACTAAGTTGTGGGATGAAAGTGTGGTGTACGGTTTATTCTCCTTGCTTTCACTGAGGAGTGAAAGCTGGTTTGTTTGCCAGGAAAATACACCAGGCCTCACAGGAAATGACCTTACTTTCACCTGGCTCCCCGACATTACCTCACAGCCTCATGAATGAAAGCATCTCTCTCTCTCTCTCTCTCTCTCTCTCTCTCTCTCTCTCTCTCTCTCTCTCTCTCTCTCTCTCCTATTCTGTACCCCTGCAATACATCTTTATGTTTATGTTTTGCCTGCATCCTTCTCCCCTTGAACAGAACGTGCGTGCAGACACAGTTTGACACTCACACACAAACATGTTTTTATTCATGATATGAAACCATGCACCACTCTAGCAGTTTGTCCTTGACAGACAGCATTTTGTCTCTGTGCACAGGGGGGGAAATTGGGACTTCCGTCTCCAGAGAACATCAGCTGAGCCGAACAGGATCCCCTGCATTCTTTGACGGCGTGACTGGCAGGTGTATCTGTGAGGTGGGTGTCTGTGTGTCAGCCTTATCGCTAGGTCAGCTCTACCCTGAGGCGGGTTTCCTGTCAGGAGAGCTACAGTATCGTGAGATGAAGTACACACTTTTTGGTGTACAGTGGAATACCACGCAATAGAATTATTGTAGTAACCAACTTTTTTTGTGATTGTATTATCAGTACACCTCCTGAATGCCACCAATTTTAGAATTTTTGGCAAACGACACAGTCGTGCAACAGTATAAATTTGGCTTCAAAGGCCCTGGCCCTTATATAAACCAATATTATTTTGTGCAAGTAGTGGTGTACTTCAATAACTAATACTCAACATATAGTAATAGAAAGTGAAATTATTATTATATTATATTATATTATTGAGGACTTTCACTACACTGGAAAAATCACGGACTTATTTTATACACAACCTTCAATGCAACAGTGAATAATATATAGTATGCACTCGAGCTAATGAGGTCTGTTGAGGGTCTCTCCGCCAAAATGTTACCCTATTTAACGTAAGAAAATAAAAACTTGTAATGGAGAGAGTGTTGCGCCTGTTCGCATCCATGGATTTCCATTACTTTTGAGGTCACACAGCATTCAATTTTTTTAAATGTTTTATCGCCGTAGAGACAGACTAGCAGACTTTATTTCACTGCATTATAGGAATAATCACTGACATACATTTTGTACACAACCTTCAATGCAACAGTGAATTATTACCACAACGGATACACAATACAAGGTCCCACAATGCCACACATAACATGCACTCAAGCTCATGAGACAAGATACCTGACCTTGGGGGAAGTTTGAAAGAGGATGTTATAATTAAAGCGGTTTGTCTTCCCAAGGACCTGTTTTGCCTGCCAGAGGGTTGGTGTTAGAAGAAATAAATCTTTTCTACTTCTCACCACAGCTCTTATTTCCTTTCCTAGCACTTCTCTATCACACATGATCCTACTAGGGTCACATAAATATCTTGTTACATACAGTACACTTGACTCTGGCTTGTGCTCTGCTTACGGTTGGTTGCCTGTCTGTGTTGCTGATAATCAAGAGCTTGATTCTTGGCTTAATCTACTATAACTCTTAACCACTAAAACCCTATAGCCGATATTTGGTTGCCCGGGGTCCCCCAGAGGTCTTTAGCCTACTTGGCACCTCCTTTTTTCCCTCTTCACCAAATCGCTTGGCTGGAAGTAGACGATCTACAAGATGACAACGCGTCACGTTGTTAGCTTGTAGGTTGACTATTTTCTCTGAATGTTCGCGGAATGATCACCTGTTATGATGACATGCTCAGAATAGGGACACTAGGGTTCATGTGGTTAGTAAGCTCTGGATAAGAGCATCATTTTGTGTGTTTGTAATTAATTTCTAAGTTTGATTAATTTCCATTTTCTTTACTTTTTCTTGGTTGTCATAACATCCAGTTATCTTTTCAGTGGTACACATTTTTGAATACTTTCACTGCTGGTCAAATCTAAACAATAACAACACTGGCTCAATTGTTCAGTCATTCAAGTACCAAACTATTCTTTATTTGGATCGCTAAGAAGCCAACTTCAAAGCTTGATTCAGATTGTAGGTGAAGAACATAACGTTATGTGCTTTAAGTGATGACAGCTCTGTGTGTTGCTGAAGACGTCAAGTTTCTAGATGACTCATCTTGGCACGTGGAGTTGAGGCAGGTTCCGAACAAGAGCGTCATTCTCCCTGCTGCTTGATGCCAAGTATGAGGGTCATGACCCCAAGAGCTCGCCGCTCAGACTGGATGGGTGGGTCATGAACCCCAATCCAGCCTTTGTGCAGATGTAGCATTTCTCCACGCTTCTATTCCAATACATACATGCTTCTTCTCTCTCCATCTCATGTACTTGTGTTTTCCTTCTGTCTACTTCTTTTTTCTGTCTCCCCTGGGGCTCTTTTTGATTTAGTCAAATGTTAATACGTGTTAGAGAATGAGGGTTTTGGGGTAAATCAAGGACAGGTGTGTGTGATAAATAAGATTACTATAAGGGGCAGATACAGTAGCCAGTGGTTTATTACAATGTGGCCTTCACAGACAAATAAAGAACAAACACATGTAATATATTAATAATAATTATAATAATAATAATATAATGCACTTTACGTTTGTGAAAAGAATCATCACACCATTAAATACATCTAAGAAACTGAAACTAAACATTTAAAGGTGGGCAGGGAGGGCATTCCACAGTTCGGGGTCGAGGCCGAGGTTAGTGTTTGTTTGTCATTTCATTTCCCCCAGTAGCTCAAGGCCATATGGAGATTTTGGCGTTTATTTATTCCTAAGTATCTTAGACAACATACATTATTTGGACTATATTCAAAATACACCAGGGGCTTATAAAACATCTCTGTACTAGAGAACAAACAAACAAATTAAAATATGACAAAATTGCCATGAAAATGCTGCAGCACCAATTTAAATAAATTCTGAAAATACACACTTTTAAGATGTTCAAGATGTTTATTGTCACATGCACGATTGTACCATATAGCTGGCAGCAAAATACTCAACAGTGTGGACGATTTAAAAAATATATATGCTGCATTCACACTAGCAGCGACAAAAGCTACAAAATAACCACGCGCGGCTAGCTACATCGGTTGAAGTGTTGCTCAAGCAGCACTGTGGTTAAATAGAACAGGGAACTGATTAAAGGGATATTTCACTTTCAAAAAAACTTTGGGTCATTTTATCTTCTACTCAGGCTTTTGTGAGCCCTCCAGACCGTTTTTAAGTTGCTTGATTCATTATTTAGATATTTGATATTCATTTTATCAGACACGCCCCCTTCCTATACAAAGATTACTTGTTTCATTTATTTTTTATATTTTTCTTCTGAAAATTTAAATAATTAAATAGGATAAAAAAATTAAATAAAATAAATGAAAAATGTTATCGAAAAAACATGGCCCCCTCGCGTATTAGGAGGGCAGGGTGAGTCACCAGAACCAAGGATGGGTGTTTTTGATGAATCTAACATGTTAAAAATGGAGTTTGAAGTTATAATGGGGTTGTATAGGAATTCATAAAACTTAAACTTAAAACGGTCTGGGGGGCTCACAAAAGCCTGGGTAGACGATAAAATGACCCAAAGTTTTTTTGAAAGTGATACCCCTTTAACAGCAAGAATTTAGTTTTTCTTCCTTGTCAAAAAAATGGCAAAACAAAAACATATAATTGATGCGTCATTGGAATGCTAAAAATAGTTGAGGCCCGTTCAACTTAATTTTTTTTGTGTACCACCAGCCACGCAGCCACAAGTGCCGTCACTTTGTAGTAGCCGCTGGCTTCCATTGAAAATGACTTTGTCGCCACTAGTGTGAACGCAGTATAAGAATATAAAAGCCTTGCTAGCTACACCCAACCAGGCCAAAGTGGTTTGAATCAACTGCCATTACTGTCCTTAGAGACCCACACATTTAAGAATAAAGCGGGTTTTGCTGAAGGATTATAAACATTTAAACAACAGCAAAAGCTTTAAAGTGAAATAAAATAAAGTACAAAGAAAAAACTACAAAGTGCCTTTTAGCAGACTCGATGAAAGGCTACCGGTCACCAAAATCAGTAGGGTCCCGGTTCATCTTCCTGAGAGCATTGATGTACTCAGCAAGTTTCATGGCAATATGCACATTGAATTTTAAGATACCTTGTGTGTAAAGTGGAAACTTTGGCCTAATGGTGGCGCTAGATCAAAGGCAATGGTGTCACCAAAATCATTCTGGTTCCCATCTTGCCAATCCAGCCCATAATTTTCAAGAGATATCTTTTTGCGGGACAAAAGTGGTGGACAGAAGGACTGACAGATGGACATCGGCATCCTAAAGATTCATTAATAACATCAAAATAGTCAGATTAAAGTCTAAATAAAAGTAGGAATACTAAGTGATTTGTTTAATGTAAACTTGCATACATTAGAGCACTCGTCATCTTTGGCTAATTTCATTGAGTGGGAACTTAAAGTGTGGAGATACTGAATGAGGTTCTGTGTTTTCAAGACAGCTGCTCAGTCCCCTCCACTGAGATGATAGTGCTATAAAGACAGGGGGGGGGTAGATAGAGAGATAGACAGGGAGAGAGAAAGGGGAGGAGATAATAACAGAAGAAAAGAGAGGAGGAAAAGAAAGGGGAGGGGGAAAGAAAAGTATAAAGAGACAGTATTGACAAAATGGGTGCAAAATCAATGAGGACGAGGCACACTGCTCAGTGTTAAAATGGACTTGTCCATTTGGTTGCATTTTTACACTCGGTTAGATTAACATGGACCAAAAAGATCCTTAGGGGAGGTAAGATTTGACTGTGCAGTGTTGACTTGATGGCTGCAGAACTGAACAGAGGTCTGTTTCATCTACTGGCAGCCCCTCAGGCGCAAGCAGACAGCCCCCTCTCCTCTTCCTCTCTGTTCCCTCTTCCTCTGTCTGTGGAGTCGCTATTCCGGATCCTCTGCATGTCCATTTGAAACTCTGGCCAGGATATCAGATCCGGGCCTCCTTTTATTTATTTATTTTCTCTCATCTGGCTGTGGAAGCCCACCAGCCTCTCCAGCAGCAACACACTGGACCCAGTGATGGTGGCCCGGCTGCCCCCTCAGTCCACCCTTCCCCTCGGCATCAAAAAAAGGGAGGCTTTGTGCCCGTTTTGCGTGTTCCAACAATGAACGAGTCAATATGAGCCAAGTATTCTCCGGGGGCTGGGAAAGGGGTGGGGGTTGCAGGACTCCCCAACTCATACCAGCTCTGCCTCATCTGTCACTCTGTGTCCCCCATGTCTCCGGTTACACAGATTTCTCTCAGTCTTTCACTGATGGTCATTGCTTCCTCTCTGGACTACTTCTGTACTGTACTGTACTGTCCTGCCCTGTCCTCACAGCTTCCATTTGCACCCTCCGTCCACTGTACGCTGTGAATATGGTTTATGAGTTTTCAAGTGGACTGTTGTCACTCCCAACACATGCAGAATAAACATAGTGAGGGTGCCACCTGCATCCAGTGTCATTTATTGCTGACAGCAGTGGTTTTCAAACTTTTTGGCCCACCAATAGGCAAGGCACACCAATGGGCAAGTCCAAATCTAAAGGCACACCTGTATTCATAGTGAAAATAGTAGATCTACAACCAACAGTGGGTACAACTTCATTGCATGAGTTGCTATTTATAGTAGTTATCTGGTTGAAAATGTAGTTAGCCACATGAACCTTAGCATCCCTATTCTGAGCATTGTGTAATGGGCTAACATTCGGCAGAAATAGATCTATAAACTGCGTTGCAGCGTGGCTATTTTTGGTGAAGAGATAGGTGTAGAGGGAAAAAGGAGGTGGTCAAGTGTAGATTAACTGAACAGCTGCTGTACAGTTAATGCAGGCACACAGAAACGGTTAACACTTAAATGAAACACACCCTCAAAGTTTGTTTCAATGACATTTTTTAAACCCAGCTGTGTTTTTCCCATCAAAATGAAAAGGGTCTATTGTTTAATTCCAGTCAGGATTCCTCTCCTGTATTATAATCATATTATGATTATAATAGACTGTGCAGAGGACTAACATGCAGAGCAAGTTAAAGTATGAGATGGTTTAAGAAGAATGAATAACACCCGTCATTGGTTCTGGTGACTGATATTGTGTGAGTTTTGTTTTTCATTTATTTTGGGCGGTGAAACCGCCCCTATATGTGAGGTTTGGACATCGACATTCGCTGCACTGTGATTGGCCACCATTGTACCCCCCCCCACCCATTGCACCCCCCCAACCCTGCGCTGTGATTGGCCACCATTGTACCCCCCCCAACCCTGCACCGTGATTGGCCAATCACAGTCTATTCAGGACTGTGATTGGCTAGTGAAACATGACACATGTGCATAGCCCTATAAATAGGACTATGCACTTAAAAAAAACACATTTATGGTTTTTAGGGGTTAGGGGTGTACAATGGCTGGTCCACAATATTACTTTTCTTTAAGTGAACTTCCATCACTGTGATGACCACTGTGACCACACCGCCCACTTCACACTGGGTGTGATTTTTTTATATATTTTTTGGAAAATTTTAAAGAAAAAAAATAGATGAAAAAGTAATTGAAAAAACACAGCCCCCTCACGTATTTGAAGGACAATATCAGTCACCAGAACCAAGAACGGGTGTTTTTGATGAATCTATCATGGTTAAAATGAGTTTTAAGTTACAATGGGTTTGTATAGGAAGGGGTTGTGTATGATTAAAAGAATATCAAATATCTAAATACTGAATCAAGCAACTTAAAAACTGTCTGGGGTGTTCACAGAAAGAAAAGTAGACGTGAAAATGTGAAATATCCCTTTAAGGGTGACATTAATGGACGACTTCACCCATTTTCAACATATCTTCATATAATAGGTCGTCACTAATGCTCCTGATTTTCTACTTGGTCTGTGTCTCATAGGAGGGCTGTGGACACTTGGAAACCAATCAGTGAAAATGGGTGAAGTCGTCCTTTAAGCTATACACCTTAAGATCTTTACTTAATGTACGATCATCCATCTTTTTCAAAGGTGAATTTCCATTAGTTTCCCCATATCACATTTTGGAATGTTTGTTTGGAGAAAACCTGGATTTGACTTCTTGTCACTAACCATCTAGTTGAAAATCTAATTAAATCATGAACCCTCTCTCAATCATATGCTTAAACTTGACCACAATTTGCATTGCGCAGGATCGCATGTTCATCATGTGGTGGATCTCTCGTCATGTTAGCATTCACATGCTCTTATGCATACATGTACGCCATGCCCTAATACAATTTGAGAGCCTAAATGCAATGCAGGTCGACCCATAGAACCCCCACACACATACGCATGCACGCACGCATGCACGCACACATGCACACACACACGCTAGATCAGACCTGTTCTGTATCAGTAGCTTCTCCTGTCTAAGCTCGAACATCCTCATACAATCAAGCTGGGCCAATTACGCCAAACATGATTAGCCAAATTTGGCACAGAGTCGGCATTCAATTAGGCAGACTGAGCAAGCACAATAGTTCTCTTCAGCTTGTAATAACCAGTAGTGTGTGCACTGGCAAGGTCCTGGGGTTACTCACAGTGGCTGGCTGTAACAGACCAGACCAAGAGGTTATAAGGTCACTGTAACACAGACCTCATCTCACAATATAAGCCCTGAATTTATTTTACACTGAAAATGTTGGAGTGTCTAAGTCCATTTAGGTAAATTAGCATTGTTTTTGGTTTACAGTTTAAGATTTGATCTAGAAAAGTTCTCCTCAGAGCACAGATTTCCGCCAGGCCGGGTTGCCCAACCAGGGCCTGCAAACTTTGGAAGGCAGTCTTAGCTAATTGGAATGGGATCTGAAAAATCTGACTCTTACATCTTGATCATATGACCCCAGAGATAATGTGTACTGATTTCTGTGAGTTTTGCCAAATGGCATTAATATATAGGTAGAAATGGCCTATTTGGGGAGTTGCCTAATAATCGAAGGAATCCAGCAGGAAAATAATTGTATGACCTACGGTTAAAAGGTTAAAGGCCAAAACGTGAATTGGCCTATCATAGCAGCACCATGTGGTCAATTTGAAAAATGTAGGGTGGTATTTCTTCCTTGGCCTACTGGGAATGTGCTTGCAAAGTTTCACGGCAATCGGACGCTGCGTTCATGATTTGAGGCATTTTGTTCAAAACAGGCCATTCCTGCAAACTTTGGAAGCCAATCTTAGCCAATCAGGATGGAATATATATTTTTTTACAGATCAGATCTTGATCACATGACTGTAGAGATAATGTGTACCGATTTGCATGATGTTTGGACAAAATCTGTAGGAGTAATATCAAAAAGATTGTTTAGCAAAAATTGGCCTCCTGGTGGTGCTACTGTATAACAGGCCAATGTGAAAACCTTGAGGTTTTTCCTTGGCCTCCAGAGAGTTTCACGCCGATCGGTCCAATGGTGCCGGAGATTTGCTGCTCACGGACGGACGGACGGACGGACGGACGGACGGACGGACGGACGGACGGACGGACGGCGGCGAAAACAACATCACAAAACAATATTTTGTGAAACTATGCAGGAGAACACATCCTGTATTTTCTTCTTTTAAAATCTATTCTGCTGATGTTTGCTAAATTCAGCTTGCATGCCTTTTACAGCAGTGACCTGCTTCACATTCATACATTTCCATCTGGGAACTATAATACAACAAGAGCTCTCTGCTGTGGGCCCCTGCAGCTCCACTGGAGCAATTAGGGGTTTGATACCTTAGGCACCTTGCAAGTAGATACTAATGACAGAGCAAGCGCAACTTGCTCACTTTACTTTTCAGACCATTTATCCCACCTCAGACTACTGACAACCACATCTCTGGAGGGGGTCATAATTCCATGCTACTGTGACATACATAAATGATACAACGTACAGTAGACTAAACTCCTTGGTGTAAATTCCCTCCTAAATTAAAGTTAGGGTAAGTGTTATTTTTGGGTGAAAATAAAATGTTTTTTTGTTAAAAGGTTAAAGCACTATATTCTGATAGTTATCATTGCTCCCTGTCTCACCAGCTTTTTAATAATAAAAACTTCCAATCTTCCAATCAGGAGAGAGTACCTATTTATCAGCTTAAATGTTATAGTGTTACCGTTCCAATTTTGTCTGCTCATTTCTTTGTGTCATCAACTCCAATTTCACTTGTTTATCGTGTCTCCTGTGTGGGTTCTCTCTCCTGATTGGATAGAATTGGTATCCTGACCTGAAAATTAGTTTTCTGTTTACCCAAGAAGGACAGACAAGGAGACTCCTTTTACTAAATGTGGCAGTGTGGCTCAGAGCCTCTGCCTGATGACCAAAAGCCTAATATCTCCCCCACCCAAGGGGGAATTCCCCTTTAGGCTAGTGGTTAAGATGTTGGTTTTCCAGCAATGGAGAACCAATGACTACAATCAGAATATAGAGCTATTTAAAAACATCACTTTACCTTTTAAAGTACTTCATCTTCGCTTCATGAATGGAATCTTTTTCAGTGGGCAGGTGGGATCAAATATTCAACTCTCATGATCACATGGTGATGTTGTCCAGTGGGCTTACAGTTATAGGGCAGGCCAAGGGCATGTGCTGAATACAATGTGTCTGCCGGTGGCCATTGACCACCAGTTAAACCATTACCTCATCCCAAGAGTCCTCCATTATCACTAGCTAATGACAGGCTTCCTGTCACCACGACAAAGGGGGAGCGATTATCTGTGCATGACAGCTCCAGCTGTCCTGACCTGCCTCAGAATGAGACATGAGTTGAGGATTTGACACATGACAAGACATTCATAAATGGTTTCGCTAGGGTGGCCAACAGGAATTTGGAGTGGAAGTTCCCCTGAGAAAGAGCTCTCTGTGCACTGTCTTCTGACGTCAGGATTTGGATGTGACTTGTGGATTATAGCAGCTAGGCCTTAGGGTACACATGATGAGACCAGAAGAAGCTTCGGAGTGGTCAGTAATTAGCAGTTTAAATGCAGTTCTTTTGAAAACTATGAAAACAAATCCTCAATCATCATTAATCCATGACCTCCCTTTCATCTTCATACAGCCTTCATTACTGATATGCATTTCAAAGGTTGTGCCTTGAGCCCTTTTGCTGGGATGTGCACACTCAAAAAGCTAATTTGTATTCTTTCATTTTCTGCACACCTTAGTGTGTAGTTTTTGCACTGCACTTTGTATTATGTTGTGTTGATGTGTTGTTATAGGCTTGTGTTGTTCCAAACTTAAAACGGGCAACTGTTGAAAATCCTTTTTTGAAAGTGGTCACGACACAGCCTTGCAGAGGCGTCATTTCATATAAAAAGAACTGGGGTGGCAAAAAGGTGACCAGAAAAATAGCGAAAATCTACAAGCTCACAATGCATTGCATCGCAATACGTTGTGAGCTTGTAGAAATAGGGAGGCCAGTCAGTTATTAATGATGGTTACATAAAAGTGTCTTTAAGCGTCTATCTAAAATCTGATTAATCTGCAAAAAACATTAAGAGGTGGAGGAAATATGAAAAATGAAAAAATAAAAATAAAATGAATTGTGAGTTTAAATGCAAAAGTGTGGCATTTGGCAATTGCCATCCCCATGGAATCCAAAATGCTGCCCCTAGCTGCAGCCTTGCTATCCTCTCTGTTAGTGGGCATCTATCTATCCTCAAATATCTGACCTAAATAGAGACTTAATAACCCCATTCTGCATGACCAAGCCAGGATCAGATTCCACTAATCCTAAATACCACATCTGGGGGGCAAGGATGCTGCAGCCTCGCTCTGCCTTTCTGGAATACATCTTTTTTAACCTATTATTACATGGTTAGTGAGCAAGTTTTTGCTTTGAATTCAGATGTTTTTGCTTGAATGTATAGGTCAGGTAAAAATGTCAATTTATTTTTACTTTGGCTATATTTTAAGACGAATTTGGTGCGTTCTTACCACAGATGTCTATGAGTGGGTTTGTTTTACACTGACAGTCATTCGATAGGTGAATAGGTGGGTTATGTGTATAAGCACAAATAGGGCATGGCCTGAGCTGCCTGTCCCCTGGCAGATGCTGTTGTCAGTCAGTCAGTCAGTCACCTCCAGGGGTCATCAATATGTCCGTACACAGACAAATGTGTCCGTGGCTAGACTCAGCCTTGTCTGTGGCAATATTTTTTGCTTTTACATAACATCAGAACGTTCTTATTTTGATCATAAGACCCAATTACTGAATGTCAGTCTCCAGGTGTTCTTCAGAATGTATGACACTGATTTATTTATGAAACTATGGCACATTAGGAGTATAGTACAGTGGTTCTCAAACTTTTTTTATTTTCAAGGACCCCCATAATAACTCTTGAGAGTGTACTAATAATGGAACCAAATGGACCCTGTTCCATTAGTACACACTCAGAGTTACAGACCTGTAATGGTCATTTAGGGCTAGCTCTTTATGTGTTTCTGGTCATATTATTGTCTGCTCATTTGCATGTCCATGGCAAAAGAAATGTTTTGACAAAGATGTCCACCACAAGCCATCAGACGATGACCCCTGGTCACCTCCCTCCTCTCAGGTTGAGTCACACACATCTGGAACAGTGGAACACCCCCTCGGTTTTAACTCAGCCAACCTGCCGCCGGGTCAGCACTCTAGCGGATCACTCTGCTAGTTGTTTTCACATCCATCCAGAGATCCCAGACAGACATACGGACGGAGTCAGACGTTTATTATCTTTCCCCCGTCGCATCGTCGCGTATTCGTCGCTCGCGTCTAGAATGGACAGAGCTGCATAGTGTGCTCTTTGCCTTTCAGCAGCGCAGCAGTTAATGCTTTCTGAATGTGTTGTAGGTTGAGTAGAGTGTGGATCCCTCGCTCCAGCAGACAGACCGCTACAGTAGTAGGAAGATGGCGTCGGAAGGAGCAAGCGGGGAGCAGCCTCCTCCTCCGATACAAACCCTGGCGACCACGGTCCTCGGGAGTGTCGACGCGGTAAGAGAAAATAAACAAAAGCTAACCCTGACATGTTTATTATCGGTGTGTTTTTTTTTAGACACGCGGCGTAAAAAAAAGAGGACGAAAAGCAGTGTGCGCATCTATTACATCCAAAGCGCTGCTCATAAAGCAACGGGCGAGGGCAGCCAGCGTTATTTTTGTGGTCGATAAATCGAGAGGAACGGTGATTTACGTTTGTTTACAACAAGGGAGTGTAGGGGACACATTATGTTGTTATCCAGGCTGTATCCCTGAGGGGCACAATAGCTGCTAAACGTTCTTCATTTAAGTCTTTCTTTTGTCTCAACGAGGCTATTTTGAACACAGCCTTCAGTTGTAAAGGTTAGACCGTAGGATTGGTATATATCGCCGTTGGCTGCATTGATTTGCTGATGATACATTGTTTACTATAATAGACCAGTGGTTCTCAACCTTTTCAGGCCGTGACGCGTATAAGCCCCCAAAATAATCATATTTGAACTGCGGAGCCCCCAGATAAATATTGTGAAAAATGTGCAACGCGAGGCGTTGTGAGCTTGCAGATCAGCTATTTTCTTCTTTTTTTTTGCCTCTTTCTTATATTATTTGACAATTTGGCCAATGTTTGACCAGTTTTTTTAGTATAATTTGTCGATTACTTAGCCTATTGATGCAGTGGTCTTTTTCATGTCTTTTTTTGGCATTAAAAAGGTCTTGACACTTCACTGTCATCTGGGCCAGGGGACCCCCCCCCAAAAAAAAAATCATGTGGGGATCCCCCTGTGGGTCCCGACCCACAGGTTGAGAACCACTGGGTTAGACCGTAGAATTGGTATCGCCGTTGGCTACATTGATTTGCTGATGATACATTGTTACTATAATAGAGCCACACTGACTCACACAGACGTTGTTACGCAGTAGTAGCCCTACATGAGGTTAGGCTACCTAGGCTGTGCAGTGTGCACGCAGTTACGTGAGATGTTTTCCCCCCGTCAAGAAAGATAGCGTTGTATTCACCTCCTCCAATCTCATTTCCAACTGAGGAAAACCCTCTTTTGGACCACCCCGTTCACAAATCACTATGATTGTTGTGGTTACTGTGGTTGTGAGAGCAAAGCAGCCAAGCAGCTTTCCTATCAAAATGGCCCTCTTTTGTGAGGAGACCATCACAACAATTATTGTTGTGTGTATTCTCTATCCTGTCTGGCCTATATTTCAGCTGGTCCTATGATGAAGGATGTCAGCATTTAGATTTTTAATAGGACTAAAGTGGTAGGGGATTTGAGAACCAGAATAGGGTGTTGCTGGAAGGCAGTGAAAGTATGTTTGTATGCATGTTTGTTGTTACTAACTGCTTACTCTGCTAAACTTGTTTACACACAACTAGATGAGATTTCTCACGCTAGCCTTTCACAGGTTGCAACATATGTGCCAGGCCACTGGCCTGCCTTATTCCCTCTGCAAATCAGTATGTTTAGATGCCGAGGGTGGGGGTCCATGGAACATTTCCCTGGTTGGCCTGTGTATTCCTGGCTGGCTCCTGTGCACTGCTCGGCTGTCCATTGATATTATTGACTAGCCAATAATAATGGAACGCTTGTGGCAGCCTTCCGTTCGCCACTTAACTTTTGTACTGCGTAGCTCAAAGGGTAGGAGGATGGCCCTAATACTGCCAGCGATTGGGGTTTGATTCCCTGTGTAGCTCAAAGGGAACAATACTATACTAATACTGCCAGGGTAAAGGCTTTGATTCCCTCTGGGGCCACCCATGTTAAACATGTAAACACTCGTGGCACTGTAAAGAGTGTTGGATAAAAGTGTCCACCAACTGGCATGTTAATGGAGTTTCTGAAGTCACTCACTTAACAAAAATAAACAAACCATTATGTTTGGGGTTGAAAGGGGTAGGCCAATGGAAATGTGTCTCTGGAATAGAAGATAGGTCCCAAGAGAATGGAGGGTTAGTGACTAGTGAGACTGCCAGTGCGCTGTTGAAATGGAAGGGAAATGTGTGGGAGGAGGGAGAGAGATTGATAGATGGATGGATGGACAGGGGGAGGGGGGGGGCAGAGACGGTGAGGGAGGGGGTGCTGTACACCGGAGACCTTTCTAAATTGGTCTTAATTTCAGTGACTCAGCCAGCATAGCTGGGAGTACCGTGTCAGCCAGCCTTCTTCAGAGCGTGCTCAGTACACTGCCTTGCAGTCTGGGGGGTAGTTTACATTTAGCGTCGAGCCGAACAGGTGCTCCCAAAGACATGGCGGCCAAACCGACCTCCTCAGCTCGCCCATATATCTCTGTCGCACCAGCCAATATGCCAGGACACCCTCTCCTCTCCATCTCTCTGAAAGGAGGGGTCGTGGGCTGTGCCCCCAATTCCTGCCTTGGTTTAAATAAAGCACTTTGCTCTTTGCCCACGGCCGTAACACATCTTTTGTTGGTCCACGGTGGGGCGGTTTCTCTTGTGCAGGGTTCTCAGAGGACCGTCCCACTTGGCTTTCCAGAGAGAGATCAGAGGTCGGCTCAATGGTGGCTCATTGACCACTTCCTCCCCATTCAGCCCGAGCTAGTTAGCCTGAGTAGAGCAGGTTTACGACCTGTATTGTTTGACTTGGTTGTGTCCACCTACTCAAGTTATTCCTTAGAGTTGGAGTGCTCAACCTCGCTTGTTTAGAATGTGTGTTGATCCACTACAGCTGGACGATTCCCTTTTTAGAACTAAGATACTTGCTGTTACATAATGATTCATCATTAGTTACATTTAATGTCATAATATGTCATAATTATAAATTATACTTTAAAAAACGTTGCTTACAAAACACTTCTTCTGATGGTTGAGTCATCTGTTTGTTTTTTTGTTTGTTTTTTTATTGATAAGGTACAAGAAAAGGTAAAACAAATACATATTCATTTGGGGGTGCTTGACATGAAAATGTTTGAGAACCACTGAACTAGTAGAGAACGACTGCCCATGAGCCTCTGAATATTGGCCAAGCGGCTGCTGCATCTGCCCTTTGCACATAGCACACACAGCTCATGGAACAAATTAGCATCAGCTTCCCTCACCTGCTCACTGTGCAGAAATGTGTGCGTGCGCGCGCGTGTGTGTGTGTGCTTGTATGCTCGCAATGCCAATTGACCAAGGCTGTAGGTCGCATGACATGACAAGCGAGACTCAGGGTGACTGTCCGACTGGCAAGGTTTCCGCAACATCCAATTCTCCAAATGCTTCTTTGCTGAGCAATGAAAAGTCAGCTGTGGATAGGCTGGGGAAATCAAAATAATGGCTTGGAGGGAAAGGATCAATTGCTTGGAATTTCTTCTTCTTTTATGTGCAGCCATGCATCGACAAAGTGTTGTTTACCTAAATTGAAATGCACGATTTATGCAAGAGTTTTGTTTTGTTCTTGGATTAATTGAGAGGAATTTGTGTGACAGCAGAATATTGCTTATGCTTTTGTCAGGGAAAGAAGCAAATAACTGACATTTTGTTTTCTTTTTCGTATTTGAATTACACATCGACATATAGCCTTTGAAACTCCCCTGGAAAACTAGTGTGTCTGAAAATGGCAATAGGCTACAAGGGATTTAGAAGTTCCAAGATTTAAGATTCAAATATCAGTCCGAGAAAGCTTGTTAATGAAAAGAGCAGCTTGCTGAAATCTCAACCCATAAGTTATGGTTTGCCTGTGATTTAAGAGAGGCCTTTGAAGATGACGGTGCATCCATGATGAAATGGAATAATCTTGGCTCTGTTTCAGATGTATGCTAGTAAATCAATAAATGAATGCTTCTTAGCGAGGTGATTGAATGTATGTCGTAGAATATAAAGCAGGTAGCAATGTATCCAACATTCACAGAAGGGAAGGAAGCTCTTTATTTTACACTGGTTCTAAACCCTTTTGTTTATTCATCATCATCATCACTCCTCGAGTGCCCTCGAGATCTCAGACACATGCTGCTTCCACTGGTTTCTGTTGCTCATTGACATTGATACAACAAGTTCATTCACAGTTGGTCCTGTATCCCTATTGCATTTTTTATTTGTCCATTTTCATCTTTACATTCCAAAAATGTAAAAAAAAAAGTGCAAAAAAAATCTGTTGAAATTGTAGATTGTCTATTTTCACGCAATACTGCCCGTACGGCAAAGTATAAAATAGAGCTTAAGTGGTTAACCTTCATAAAGAACTAATACTTATTAACAATGTCAGAACATCTGTTCTGCATTTGTTTATTAAGTTGTTATTATCAAACGGATAGCCTGCTGAAAATCTCCCAGATATTGGAAATGCAGTTGCATAATACGTAATATGTACAGTATATGCATTATGCCTATTCTTCCAGGAGTCAGCAGGTGGAGTGGAATGCCATGGTCACTGTCTCCAAATGTTGTCTTTTGGCCTCTGTGCGAGATTGTATGCGTTTCTTCTTACAACCAGCCCGGAAAAAGTTTTTAATTGAGGCTATAGTCACAGCATGAAGTGGTCTGGTCACTCGCAATTATAGTCATCGTTTGCACGTTAGTCCTGCAGTCACTACGGGCCAAATTAGGATCTAATGACCTAGCTTTAATGTAATTAGACCTTAATGGCCTCAAGGTAGGATGAGACTCATTTTAAAGCTAGACTTAATGAGACCAGTTTGTGAGTGGGAATAAATAAGTGCAGCATCTGTCATACAAGCCCAACTTGTTTGTTTTTTCACTGATGTGACTAACCCAGTGCCCTGTTGACTGCACGCTTGGTTCCTGTTTGCTTAATTATCCCCGCCAGGCCGGTATGGCCAAAGGAGAGGGATTATGCTTTCACTCCCGTGAGTCTGTCTGTCAGTATCTGTCCGTCTGTCTAAACAGCTAATCTCGGACACCACTGGCCCCATCGGCATAAAGGGCCAAGGAAGAACATGTGCCCCAAAGGTTTCAAATCGGCCTCATGATGGCGCTATAAAAAAGGCTGACTCACTTGAACTGTCGGTTGTACAGTAAAAAAAAGTTCCTTGGATCATGACACAACTCCCCATATAGGCCATGCCCTTTTCCTTCTGACAAGATTTTCAGCCATTTTGCGTTTGCTACTACTCGCACAAATTCTGTCCACAACTTTTTCTTGTTAAATCCTAATTTATAAACCGTAGTACAATGGTGTCGCTTGCCAAAAGAACAGATTTGCAAGCTAACAATGTTTGCTTTGCAATTGTGTTAGCTTCTAGATCTCTTCTTTTTGGCAAGTGACACACTCATGCAATGTATAAAATAACTGAATGCCTGTGTGTGTGATCTGTAGCACATATCATATCAGCTTATTTTTCCTCATAAAATGTCTATTTTATGTCCCTGTCCAGGAACTACAGAATATAGACTACAGATGAAATTCAGCTCTGTGGCTACTTCTTCTGGGCCGGTTGTCCATTGTCTCTGCTAAATAAAAAATACAAATAAACGTTTCTTTCAGATTTTTTAGTCTTGGTATGTCTTTTAAAATGCATCTGTTCTCCTGAGAATCAAAGAGCTCAGGTACAGCAAAATGCCTGTTATCATTATACTCGTCCCATTTTGGAAAT
>NC_137610.1:32405203-32452703 GCF_963280865.1 Gymnoscopelus braueri
ACATAGTTAGCATAGGGTTTAGGCTGTCTTCTGAAATGGTTGGCTAGCTTCTTGTAGAGCAGAAGCAAGTTCTTCTCACTTGCCCAACTGCACTGTTTAGCATGGAGTCGATAGTGCCAAAAGGTAGGGGTTACAATTCATACCCTGTGTCGCTCAGTGGGTAGAACTAGAACGTGGTACCAATGCTACCAGAGTTGGAGGTTTGATTCCTTATGTTGCTCTGTGGATAGAGCACAGTACTAGTATTACCAGGGTTAGTTATTCCATTTCATGCCCTATGAATATAGCATGACTCTGATTTCTCCCCGGGCGAATGCCTGATAAAAAATTTACACGCTTATGCAACACTTTAGATATTATAATAATACGTAATGTCAGCTACGCGCCTGTCTCCAGGAAGAGGAAAGGATGCATACTGACATGTTTGAGATGGCCCAGATGGGATAGAAGCATTTTCCGCCCACCACCGGCATCTGCCATCAGAGCATGCGGGCCTTGGCTGTCACGTGGGCTCGCTTAGTTGGGAGGTCACGTGTCCCTGCATATGACTAAGAGACTGCCATGTCACTGCACCCTGGGGGGGTCCAGAGAGTCAGCATTCAGCTCCCCTCCTACACGCACGCACCCCGAGCTATCAGGCTTTCATCAGCATCCCGCTATCTCCCAGGCATCTTGCTATTTAAGGCGTGCAGCCCTCTGCTGGGTTTTACCGCTTTCCTCTGCCTACATGTTGGTTTGTTGATTCTCTGTCGTCTTCTTGCTGTTTGTTTCTGTTTCACCACTCACCTGCCTCCCTGACTCTGTCTCACCTGTCTCTGTCTCCCTGACTCTGTCTTATGGTTCTCTCTGTTGCTGTCTTTGTCTCTTGACTCTTATTTCTCTCTCTCTCTCTCTCTCTCTCTCTCTCAGTAATGAAGCCGTGCTTAAGAATCAATGTTTCATGTATATGAGACTAGTGTATCTATTCTAGAGCCATACAGACGAGGGACAAACACCGAGCAGCAACCTCTTTATAACCTAAATAATGAAACCCAATGAGAGAAAAAGATGCGTGCATTGCAGGATGGTTACGGAAAGGAGACAGATTCTCTCACTTTCTTTCCCTCTAGGCCTACATCAGGCAGACTCTTGTATCGCTTTTAACCCTGTTACCCTGTTTTAACCCTCCATTCTCTCTCACGTGTGCACGACTACACACACACACACACACACACACACACACACACACACACACACACACACACACACACACACACACACACACACACACACACACACACACACACGTATGTTAGTGAATTAGCATCCCACCCTCCTCTACTGTCTGCATAGCAACCAGACCCCCCCACCCCCCACCAGCTCTCATAGCAACCTAGTCTTCGTTTGCAGGGCTGTGGGTTCGTATTTCACCACCGCCCACCGACAGTCAGCGCTCCAGAATGGTTAAAAAGCCAAGAGTCTTCACCCTTAACCCACTCCCCCTCCTCCTACAGTCCACACCTCCCTGACTGCCCACTCGCTACGACCCATCTCTGGCTGACTCTGGGGAAATGGCAGGGATTTGTGCCTTTTCTTTTTTTTTAAGTGCTGTCTGTCAAAAGTAAAGGCGAGTCCAGGGGGAAAACACTGTCAGAGAGAGAGAGAAAGGATTACTCCCTTTGAAATGGTTGGAAAATGTATGTGAACTAGAGGTTCGGGCATCTAGTAGCCTGGCCCTCACATCTAGTAGCCTACAACACAGGCTATATATAGTATTATTACAATTATTGTGGGCATGCACATGACTACATATTTAATGACAAACGTGATGCAACAACAACCGCAGCCGTGAGGCAGGTTGGATACCCAGCGAATGGTTCGCACGGTCCCAAGTCTCCCGACGCTCTGCTCCATTGTGCTACCCGGAGATGTGCACGTTCTCCCACAGCCATGAGAAGTTGATGTTTAAGCTGTTTGAGCTAAGCTATGTGGGCTAATAACAACACAACCTGGATTCAAACATTGCACGAATGAATCTGCGTGCTAGTATTATGAACACGATATCCAAAGCGCCCTCCTGCTCATAAAACGCAGTGTGCGTGGACACGGGCCATAAATTAAAGTCCTTTATAAGTTTGCAGCGTGTGACAGTGGCCATGGTGGGCACTCGCAGCCGTAACTCGACGCATGCACAGTTTGCTATCAACTGCGTTATACTCCCGACCTGTGGAAGGCAGCAAAGTGCCATAAGGCATCCAGTGTGGCGGAAAGTAGATGAAGAAGAAGGATAGAATAGTTCGCTACTGAGGCAAAATATGGGCCCAATTACGAATACAAATGTATACAGAACAATTAAAAGTATACTATCCAAAGGCTCCAGGCATGGTTGATTTTTAGGCTAAATGTGTAGGAAAGTGGACATGACAGAATGAGACGGAAACTATTAACAGCCAAACTCCGCCCTTTGCGGAAGTCCAACCACTAGGCTAATACTTTTGTATTAATAGAGATATGATTCAGAATTCCGTGGTTTCTCAAATGTATATACTGTATACAAAATCCCTTAAATCACCTTTCTTACCCATTCTGATGCTTGGTTTTAACTGCAGCAGATGGTCTTGACCATGTGTGCATGCCTATATGCATTGAGTGAAGTTTACGTTAACGTGCAGTTGGATCACTCCATCTGCCTGAACCACAAAATTGATATCAAGGTACTTGGTCAAAATTATTGTGATATTTGATTTTGTCCATATCGGCCAACCCTACTCTCCCATCTCTATCTCTTTCTCTCTCTCCCTCTCTGTCTGTCTCTCTCTCTCTCTGTCTCTCTCTCCCTCTCTGTCTTTCTGGGGCTCTATCAGCCAGCTGATTGGATTGCATGGTTGCCGTTTGATGTGGGTTGAAAGCACTGTGGTGCTGTAACTCGGTGTGAAGACAACACGCACTCACACACGCATGCACGCACGCACGCACGCACGCACGCACGCACAGACGGCTGGACCATGAGAGGACGTTGCAGGGTTGGGGATGGCTGCTGTGAAACAGGACACTGTGGGACATCTCACCAAAATAGTCCTCCTTCCTCTCCTCCTCTCTTCCTCATTCCTCCCTTTACTCCACTCTTCCTTCCTCCACCTTTCCCTGCTCTTGCCTAACCCTATAGACCGACCCATGTGTGTTAGTGAAAGAGACAGAGACAGCGAGGAAGTGAGAGAGAGACAGATGCAGAAAGGTGAGAGAGAGAAATACACAGAGAGCAGCGGATCTCAGTTGTGCTTAATTTATAGCCGATCTACAAGCTCACACCTCGTCACAATATGACACGTTGTGAGCTTGTAGATCAGCTATTAGCCACGAGCAACACCATCGTACGACAAAGTATAAAGCAGGCTTAAGCATTGAAGTGTTTCATTGGCGTTCTCATCTCATCTGAGAGTAAACTGGTTTGATCCTCCAACAACCACTCATGATGAGAGTGCCATAGAAATGTATACAGATGTGCAAAAACATCAAAAACCCACAGTGCCAGTGCTAGGCTAACTGGGCTAATTCTCATCTCCTATTTCCACAGTACAGTGTGAGTGGTTCACTCTCAGCTATGTGCTCATTGCGTCTATTTTTGCTAGAATGGCCCTTGTTGGGTAAAGTACCCAAATTTAGGACACACAATCTCTCTCTCTCTCTCTCTCTCCCTCCCCCTCTCTCTCTCTTACATCTTAATCTGTGTTGCTCGCTCAGTGTTGAACTGGATGTTGTGGGCTGTGTTGAATGCAAGGTTTTCATGGCTCATCCTGCTTGAATAGAATGAGCGGAGCAGCTGTGAGTGCTTGGTCCTACGTCATCAAGAGCCTCTGTCACCATGGTTAACAGGAGAGAGAGAGAGAGAGAGAGAGAGAGAGAGAGAGAGAGAGAGAGAGAGAGAGAGAACAGATTGAGTTCTTGTCACCCCTAGTCCCCCAGCCTATCATTATCATCAATGTGTAACCACTTAAGCCCTATTTTTACTTTAAAATAGCCTTTAAACAAATACAAGCTCACAGACTGGAAATACAAGCTCACAGACTGGCTGAGCTTGCTTTCGCTATTTAAAAAATGTGTGCATTTGTTTGGGGAAAGTTTTGAACATTATCGTCTACAATGGCATTGCCAAAATAGTGCCACACTGTTTAACCATTACCATGATTCCGTTATTCGCCCCTCTATTTCTCTACCTGTGTTTTTCTCTCCGGTATGTAGTGTAATAGTTGTTGATGATGGAGTCAGTGCTTCTGCCATTCTGTGACTGGCCTGAGATTCCTCTCACCATCCTGGTGTTCAGACAGTGACTCTCTGTTTGTTCTCTCCGTCTGTCCATCTGTGTTGGCACGACTTCCCGGAGACGACCAGATCCGCCAGAGCACTGCCATGATGCTCACAGATCAATAACGCTACTTGTGTGTGTGTGTGTGTGTTGTGTGTGTGTGTGTGTGTGTGTGTGTGTGTGTGTGTGTGTGTGTGTGTGTGTGTGTGTGTGTGTGTGTGTGTGTGTGTGTGTGTGTGTGTGTGTGTGCGTACATGCATGTGTGGGCCACAATTCTGACTTGGTGGTAATTAATGTGTAATTCATGCTGTGTTGGTCTGTGTTCATGCTGTGTTGGTCTGTGTGTATGTAGCTGTACTGTACCAAGACCACTGCTTCTGACCAGCGTATGTGTGTGTGTGTGTGTGTGTGTGTGTGTGTGTGTGTGTACGTACGTTCTCATTAGTACATGGGCTAGTTTAATTGTGTCTCATTATTACTGTATGTGTGCATATGCTGTGTGCATACACATGGACTCAGTGTGTAAGTATGTACGTGTGTGTGAGTATCATTAGCGACCTGTCATTGTCACCCTAATCGCATGTCCTTCCGTACCGTTAATTATTCTCCTGATCCCCCACCTTACCCCCTGGCACTTGGAGCCCACAGGCAGGAATGCACCGCTCTAACTACAACGACCAGTCTCTACGACAACCAGTCTCTATGACAACAGTCAATGAGGAGGCATCCATTATTTCTCCTCTAGTTAGAGCGATTTGTTGATGAGAAAGAATCACTTCAGAAAGGCTTGTCTTGATTGTAAGCTCAGTCATTATAGAAATAAAGAGAAGAAATAAAGACACTCAAATGTTTCTGACAAATCAGACGGGACATACTGTAGGGAGCTCATTTATTGTATAGATTCAACAACATTTTTTTTTAACCACATGATCCCTAGCATCCCTTTTCTGGCCATGCCATAGGCGAACATTCTGCGAAAATAACAAGCTTGGAGAGGGCATTCATTCCTTGTGCGGATTGTGCAGTGATTGTTCCTTGGTATGCTGTCTGCTAACCTGTTCTTTTGGCTCCAGCTGATGAAGCCAGGGGCGGGGTGTTCGTGGGAGCGTGGGAGTTCTCTGACATTCAGCGAAGGGGACTTAGGGACATTTTCATTTGTTTAGTCACTTCAAAGCAGTGACCGTTAACAGTCTTTTTTACAACAAACAATCAAATTGAGGCATTTATCTTATCCTCACTCAGAGCTTTGTATATTACATGAAGCATAATAAACGTATTATACTCAATCAATATCATGTATTGATTCAAAATTGAATAGGGTTCAAGAGGGTTTTATTTGTATATATTTCACTCATACAGGTAGAACTAAGCAGTGACATGTTATACAAATTGTATTGTACAAATTCTTAGATCAATTCTTAGATTTACATTTAGCATAGTATGTTGTTGTATGTCTCAGAGGGCAATGTGTAAAAACCAAAAAATATAACCACAAATACTTAGTGTTTAATGTGGTGAGGTTGTCACAAACCGCATTGGTCCTGTTGTGTGTGAAGAGCAGCACAGCCTCTAGGGGCGGCTGACTGGGCTTTTTAGACTCTTAATGCCCTGACAGATAGAAAGCATGACACGAGTGGCCTCATCACATGAGGACACTCGTTCACCATAATTGCAAGACCGCAATCTAACTATAAATGCACAAAATCTCTGGGTGCGTATCTGTCTCTGTACGTATCTTTCCGTGTGTCCCTCACATTATCTCAAGAGCCGCCCGACCAATTAACTTCAAACTTGCTGTGCGTATCGCTGAGTGGGAATCAGGTCAGATCGGCGGTTGTCCAGTAATCCTATATTAAAATTGCTTAATGGGTGTCTGGGTCAGTCAGGCGGCCGGTGGACCACGGTATTTGATTAGCCAGTTCACATTCAGTGGCATTGGCAAGTATTGTCAGGTGTAACTCTGGGCTAAATGAAGTTATCCAATGTGTTCAACGGCAGAACACCTGTTTTGACCATTTTAGACTTGTATTGCAGTGTATGTAATGTTAGTGTTTTTAGAAGTTTGACCTCTCTTTTGAGAAACACAATTCACAATTGTCTTTTTAAATGATAGCTATATACAGTAGTATGTATATTGTTTCTATATTGTGTCTATGATATAGAAATAAAACGATGAAGGCTGTTTATTTTTCTAGGGCTGTCACCAGTCCAAGTAGGCCCACCTCAGACATATGGCTCTTGAGGCTAAAATCCCCATGTGAGAAAGGCCGTGTACATACAGGACACATGATGCGATGGGAGATGACATTGGACAGGGGAATGTCATGTTTAAGTGCAGATAAAACCTCCTCTCTCCTAGCCAGGCCCTGTCCTGGAACGCAGCCCCCCCGTCGCCCCCATGTACAGACTGGACATAAACACTTTGACACCAAAAGCCCTTTGGATGAACTGTTAGGGGTGTTTAAGGGATTATGTTAACATTAGGGATCAGCTGCAAGTTTCACATAGACACAAAGACTAAACAGTTTGAGAGATGGATATCAGATTTAGTATCTATCTAGATTGTATCTATCTTTGTATTTTGTTTGTATATCTTTAATTTAACCTTTATTTAACATGGCGATTTCTTTTCCTGTTAACCACTTAAGCCCTAGTGAAAATAGTTGTGAGCTTGTAGATTTGCTATTTTTCAACATTTTGAAATTTGTAATATTTTAATGGCATGCCCAAAATATGCCAGGATGCCAGGTTGAAAGTGGTTGAACAAAAAGCTAAAATAAAATGATAAAACTGACTCCATCTGCACAAATATTATTACAGATTATTATTATAACCGATTATTCAATTCTCTGTTTGCTGTGCTGGCACAGGTTGATGAGTCTACCTCTGGCCTGGGGGTTTCCGTTGACTCAGCGTGGGAATAGCGACTTCTTACGTCCTTTTCCGCTTCGCCCCATTAATCGATTAGCGCCCCTACTCGCCATACCGTCTTCCTATATCGACTTCACAGTAGTGCATTGTAGAGGAGAGGCAATTACATTTCCAAGCATTCAGCAGTGAATACAGTATACTGACTGTGCTCTCTCCTTCTGTCTCTGCTCTCACATTCACCACCTCTTCCCCTCAGGGCGATAAATGTAACAAATGACCCCCTCCCCTGATTTATGATGGCACTGACATGACCCAAGTACTCTTCTATTCAGAGTAAACCACATAATCCTGTCCTATGGGGGGTAGAGGGGTGGCGAGGAGATGGAAACTGGTGGTCATGATGAGCGATTTGGGGTGAAGAAAAGGCTGTCCGGGGAACTATAGTGTTGGTCTGATTATACAACTCTGGCTTTGTCTAGACACTAAGTTACTGATCAACACTGGCTCCGTGGCTCGTCTGTCTGTCTGTCTGGACCCTGACCGAAATGCATGACCAGATTCGAAAGGCAGATCACTGGGTCTACAGGAAGTGATGGGGCACATTCATCTGAGGGTTATTTAAATTCCCTGTCATACTTATGCTGTCAGAGATGGGATACCTGGTGGGGACAGGTGGTCTATTCCTCATGCCAGTTAGGTGTTTTTTCTGTTACCTTTTATATGTTCTGTTTGAGTTTTTATTTTCCTATTGTCTTGAGATGATTTTTGCAATTGATGGGTTCACAAGTTTCACACAGCAGTGAGCTGGGCATAGTTTAACTTTTGTATGGTACATTATGATGAAATCCACCTCCTATCTGTAGGGGCAGCTCACGAAACTTTTTGGAATCTCAGCACTATGGGGATATTTAGTTAGTGCCCCCGGAAGCAAGAAAAAAAAATTACACTGAGTAGTAATTGGCAGAGTGCGTCAGTTTACCGACCGCAAACTAGAACCCTTAGTCTCGTGCTAGCATAGGTTGTACTGCTCATTAAACGATATAAGTGCTTTGAACCGATCATAGCTGATGAACAAACTCGAAATTGTGGCCTAAGGGTGGCACTAGAGGAAAGGCCATGGGGTCACCAAAGTGAATAGGGTTCATCCTCCGTGGAGTCTGAAGATACATAAGAAAATACCATGCCAATCCAACCTGTAGTTATTGAGATACCTTGTTTAGGACTAAAGTGTTGGGTGGACAGATGGACAGACCAACAAACATTGCCATACAATACCTGTAACACTGCCACTAGCATGGCTAAAGAAAACCGTTTCGACTCCTTATGTACGTTGTCTATTTTTCTTCGTCTATCAGTTTGACTTTAAACATAAGGTTTTATGTTGTGGTGAAATAATTAGGCTGGAGGCTTGAAACACAAGGGGTCGATTAATACAGACAGAAGCTGTCATCCCCAAAGCTGGGTTCAAAGACAACACTTGTTGACTCTAATGAACATAACTCTCTTTGGCCGAGTGCTATATTCAATATTAAATGTGAGAGGTTACATCTAATACACAACACCATTCATCAGGCTGCTGCTGATTTTTTTTTTAAAGCCTCATTTGATTTGTTTTAGGAATGATTGCTTGCTCACAAAATAAAATGCCACTTTTGATACACATCATTTATTACACTACGTGTGTATTCAAAAGCCACATGAAAATCCACCATGTATGTTGTATAACGCCTCATTTGATCTTGATGCCCTACTTAAAAGCAAAGATCATCCAGCAACAGTACATTCAGTAGCATCTACTCCATGGTGGCTGGACAAACACTGGAAGAGGCTTTTCAAAACACCTGCGGCAAACTCTCGACCCTACTTATGTCCTTTATGGGAATGTGATCTCTTTCCCTCGGATAGGAGTTCCAGGGCATTAACCATCTGAGCCCTGTTTTCCAAAATAAGCTTGTAGATCTGGCATTTTGACTTTTATTTTTTATAATTTGATAATCTTCGCCTGCCCAAAATAGGGACACCAGATTGAAAGTGATTAAATTAAACCTAAGGATCAGATGAAACACTTATTCCATTCCACACTCAGGATGTGGAAAATGCAAAGTTTACCCTATGAGCAAAGACATGGGGGTGACATTTTGACATGGGACAATGTAGCACAGTTTTGTACGTAAACATTTTTAAGGTTTGAATTGTTTATGTCTTTTAATTTAATGATTTTAATTGTCAGTTGAATACTGCTGTATACGTATGGTCAACGTTTAGGTGTTGTGTGGGCATTTTATTTGTCTTGTAAATTAATGGAGCATTGGTTGCAAAACAAATGTCCATGCATTTACACCAATAAAGTACAGTTGAGTTGAGTTGTGGAAGTTCTATCGTCTCAAAGAGAGCATGCCTGCTTCATCTGCCCTGCCAAAGTCTACCACTGACCCTCTGTTTCACACCAGTGCTGGCTCTCTCTGCTGCCCCATTAACCACACAGTGGGAGTGGGAGTGTGCCAGCACTGTTTTGGACACCCAAGCTCTGGCAATGAGGATGCAATGGAACGCGGCTGTGTGTTGGGCTTTGTCCCCTAGGAATGGTGGCCCTAATCCATTGAAGTTATTTTCTTTTGTGAAAAGGAGAGCAGGCGGTAAACTCTGGTAGAGTTGTTTTTTTCTTTATTGTGGGAGGTAGGAAGCAGTGGCAGGATGTCATCTTAGTATATGATAAAAAAAAAGAGATCGCCATTTCTTGTAAGGTATCTTCTGAAGAAAGCACTTTTACTTTCAACCCATTTGCAGGCTGAATGCCCTCCCCATCCTTACCCTAACCTTAAAGGCTCTATGACATTCATTTTCACTTTTTATTTTTTATGTTTTTTTGGGGGTTTTATGACCTCAATTACACCCAAAAAATCTGAACTTTGAACATTCAGTGGATTTTCTGTGGTCTGGGGTTTTCTGAATAATTAGGCTGAAAAGTAATCTGAGCTTGGCCCTTCGGCAGTGAGGTCACAGTCGATTAATCCCGCCCACTCTCCTCCTCGCCCCTCCCCTCCCCTATCCTTTCCTTTGGGGGGGGCGGAGCAGAGGCGATGATTGACAGGCAAAATCCCTCACCAGCGACACCCGCAGGCAAATATTTCTTTTTTCATTGCAGTTGAAAAGGCTTTAGAAATGTGAGAGAAAAACACCTGCCATGGATCAATGGAGTGGAATTTTTTGTTAAAACTTTCTATACACGTTTGAAGGACCATGACAAAGACTTTTAATGTGTGGTAAAACTGAACGTCATGAAACCTTTAACCACACCAAAACCATGCCTAACCCATTTAGCCACCTATACGTTGTTATACCTTTCAAGCCGGGAACACCTCTGTGTGTTGTTGTTGCAATATACAGTACAGTATATATATAGCAACAATTTGAAGTTTTTCAAAAAACTTGGGTCAGGATTTAGAAGGCGCTTTTAGAATCGGCCTCAGGTCTAAATGGGCTAATTGTTCCTAACATGACCTAAAAAAGATAATTTAGTAAACCCATGCCTAAACTTAACCCTACTGAGTGCCCAACAGAATGTTGGGCACAACTGTTACAATACTGTAACCAACAGAATGTTGGGCACAACTGTTACATACTGTAACCAACAGAATGTTCCCTTAAACAAGAGTTGAAACAAGAACCGTTTCAATACAAACCACTGACTGATACTGCACCTCAAGTCCCAAAACTATGTTTGGCATTTAATGTCATATCTAAACAGAAACAGCTGGAATTTATAGCCATTTGATTTGAAAATGGAACGGGTCACCAAGGTGGCCTCAGAACATAAAGTAAAAGTCCAGCAAACCCAGTTCTAGAAGTAATGCTCCGCACCACATGTTGAAACATACGCACGTGATTCTTAACACTTAGATTTACACTCATGATTTTACTTTGTACCCTGGCTCTGTCACTAATTCCAATATTCCCTACACATCTTCTACAGGCGTGTTGTTTTCCATTCTACCCACTATGTGAGAAGACATTACAACCAATTGAACCAGTTTATGGCCACGCCAACGGCAACTCCTTTTTATTGCGCTACCACAAGCATGCTCTCATTTAGTTTGGTTTTTGTTTTTTCTCTCTGGCTGCTTTTAATTCAGTCCCATTGAGATGTTGTTGTTTTTTACCAGAGGCACCACGCCATTACTGAGAGGGTTCTTTATAGGAACCCCTGGTATGTACATTAGATGAGTGGTTTGGAGAAAGAGGGGGGCAAAGCACTGTGAGAGAGGAGGAAAAAACGAGAGTGTGGCTGGATGGAGAGAGAGAGAAGAGAAAGAAGTGGCACTCTAGAGACAGAGTAGTATACAGGAAAAGAGAATTATTGCCATCCAGTACAAAGAAGGGAGAGAGAGAGAGAGAGAGAAAGAGGTGATTTGGGAGGCTGAGCCCTTTGATGGTTTTAGTGGGTCTGATGTTGAGTCACTTGGTAGTCAGCTCCCACTCTGTGTGTGTGTTTGTTCTCTGTGTGCGTGTGGGTGTGTGCGTGCGTGCGAGCGTGCATGACTGTATGTGCATGTGCATGTTTGTTCTTGCGTATTTATTTGTGTGTGTGTGTGTGTGTGTGTGTGTGTGTGTGTGTGTGTGTGTGTGTGTGTGTGTGTGTGTGTGTGTGTGTGTGTGTGTGTGTGTGTGTGTGTGTGTGTGTGTGTGTGTGGAGGAGGAGGTGATGGGCTGGGTGCAGCAAGAGTGGTAGACTTGGAGGGTTAAATGTCTCTAGGTCTCTTTACTTATCGCTGCCAAACAAGAGTTTGATTGAGAGGCCAGGGACCACCGCCACAGTGTATCTGCCCACCCAGGACGCACACACACAGGGGAATTTATGGATGTTGTCTTAGACCTATGTGTGTATCATACAGTGAGTCAACACAGTGTCTCTGGCTGTCCCAGACATTACTGTAAACCATTTTACTGTCTGTAGGAATCCCCACTTTGCCTGACGCTTTATTGCTACTGTATGGGAATAGAGTGCAGGGAGCAGCAGATACTCATAGTGGTAATGCCAACCCCGGTGCCATTAAAAACTGGCATGAAACAACCTCAAGTTTGTCCCGTAGGTGTAACGTCAAATGTTCGAGAGCTGTGTGGCCTGTCAAAGTGCCCTTGAGCAAGATGTCGTCATCAAAGTAACCTGTACCTGCTGACTCACTGAAAGTCACTGGACACAGCTGTCAGGTTAACAGTATGAATAGAAATGGGAAGCACATTCAGCTGACACCTACAAGTGTTCATCACTGTGAATTTTGTAATTTTCTCACCTTTAGAGGCCTCTTATTCCTCATATTATTAGCCAGTGGGAGTGTACCAGATGTCCAGGGCTTTTATACTCTGTAGTACCAGCCCTCTGGCCAAACGAAGCTACAGGAAAGAAACACGTAATTTACTGGCAGCATGTCTGTGCTGACCGTGCGGTCATTGTGTGTGGGAAGAGTCTCTGACCAGTCTCCTTTAGTTGCAGACGCACAGAGAGACAGAGACACGTGAATAGGAATTCATGAGTGGTAAACCGACAAAATTGGATGCTCTTGGGGCGGCTGGTTAGCATCATTCTTGGATGTTTTCATTTTCAGAACCATACCTTAAAACCCAAAATATTGTATATTTGTTTAAATCAAATGTACAACAAGGAAAGTTATACCTAAGTCATGTATCCTAGATGTATCGTCTATCCGAGACCAAAAACTTAATTTTGTGTTTGCTTTGAATGCTGAAAAGTAGAGGGGGGGGGGGGGTGTTGAGGCTGAGGCTGAGCGGCAACAGTGCATCTCAGTGGTGGAGTTCAATCCCAGGATAGCTCTCAAGAGGTCAGTCGACTGCTCCTGAAATGCTACAGAGGTGGAACTTGTTGAAAGGTAGAAAGTGTTCCAGTGAAGTGTCTACATCAAACCTAGCCAAGCCTTAGTGTGTGTGTGTGTGTGTGTGTGTGTGTGTGTGTGTGTGTGTGTGTGTGTGTGTGTGCGTGTGCGTGTGCGTGGGCGAACAGATCACAGCGTTGTTGAATATCTGCCACGGCAGGCTGTAATTAATTCTCCCGGCAGCGACATTGCTCCTCTTCACTTCCTACAAAATCAGTTGCAATTTTTCCTCTATTTCAAATGTCTTCTCTAATTGGCCCCAGGCGGATAAAAAACTGTGCAAGGGGTCTCACTGCCCATGCTAACAGTTTTACAGTACTGTATAACAATGTTAACAACAGTACTTTAGACTGGAGGGTAGTTTAGCTACGGAATATCGGCAAAGACACTGGTGGGAGTGACATTGAAGACTATTGGAACGATCATAGCCTTTCTTCATATATCCCTTTTTGTGCCAAAAAAAAATTCAAAGAATTTCTGTGAGTGAGATACTAATGACTTTGAGGAAGTTCGACCTAAACAAGCGGCGGGAAGTAAACCTGAAGGCGTTTGTCTACGATGTAAGATGTAATGTAATTCATTATTTGTCACTGTATATTTGCACATACGTGCAATTTGTCCTCTGCATTTTACCCTCTTTTAATAATTATTAGGAGCAGTGAGCAGCCACTGTGCGGCGCTCGGGGAGCAATTAGGGGTTAAGAGTTGCTCAGGGACGCACATCGACACATTGCTGGCCTGGTCTGGAATCGTACTTGGGACAACCAAGGGCTCTGGCTCCCCAGGCGGGCTCACTAACCACTCAGCCATTGACCGCCCCCCCCCCAGCTATGGCCGCTACCTTGGGGAGTGGGCAGGCAAGCAGGCAGGGTTCATTAAGAGTCTGAGGAGCCAATGCCAGGCCCCATCTGTTACCACAGGGGCCGTTGTCCTCTCCTCAACTGCTCCCTTCTCCCTCTTTGTTTCCTTCCTCCTTGGCTAACCTCTTTCTCTCGTTCCGTCCTTCCATCTGTCCTTTCTGTCTCTCTCTCTCTCTCTCCCCTTACCTCAATCTCTTCTCCATACCTCCACTTAGTTATTTCTCTCACTCCTCCCTCTCTCACCTCACACAGTCACATCCCTAGTGTCAGAATCATCCTCCTGTTGTTGTTGTTGTTGATGATGATGCCTGTAGCTTGCCTTTTACCTGTGTGCATGACACACGCACATGCACACGCACACATAAGCACACACACACACACACACACACACACACACACACACACACACACACACAGAGGCACACTGATCATGTGACAGCTCTGCTTGATCTACTGTTGCCACTGTTGGCTCGATACAGAGTGAACTTTGACGCGCACTGATAGAGGAAGCGCTGTGTGTGTGTGTGTGTGTGTGTGTGTGTGTGTGTGTGTGTGTGTGTGTGTGTGTGTGTGTGTGTGTGTGTGTGTGTGTGTGTGTGTGTGTGTGTGTGTGTGTGTGTGTGTGTGTGTGTGTGTGTGTGTGTGTAATTAGTGAGGTGAGGTGAAATAGGAGTTCAGTGTTTTGATTATGGCCATCATGTGATATTGGCTTTAACTCTTGGATTTCAGCCGATTGTTTTTTGTGTGCGTGTGTGCGTGTGCGTGCGTGCGTGCTTGTGAGGTGCGTGCATGCCTGCGTACATGCTTTTGCATGCATGCTTGACTTTTGATATTTACAGCTTAGGGTTAAATCAGCCAAGTATAAAATGCACACACACACACACGCGAACACACGCACACGTCCACACACACACACCTACTTCTTTCCGATGTTTATTTTGTCTTCAGGGACTGTTGTGTTAGATCAGGCAGAGGTCCGTGTTAGTTTGCTGTGGCATTAAGGATAAAAATAGTCTACAAGGAGCTGACTCCACTGGCCTGCAAGTCATACACTGTGTGCGTGCTGTGTGTGTGCGCGCGTGTGCATACGTGTGTGTGTGAGGGGGAGCGGGGGGGTCTGTATATATCAGTTTTTATTTGTGTGTGTTGCGTTGGGGGGAGGTGTATCATCTGCATTTATTTGTGTGTGAGTATGTGCGTGGCTGTGTGCGTGTAATCTCATGTGTTGTTTCTATGGGTGGTCTTTATGATCGTGACAGTAGTAACTAGTAAGACTATAGGCATGTGTTGGTTGGAATGTGTCTCTCTGTGTGTGTGTGTGTGTGTGTGTGTGTGTGTGTGTGTGTGTGTGTGTGTGTGTGCATGTGTGTGCATGTGTGTAGATGGGCTGAGTGGGAGAGACAGGAGACTGAAGGATACTAGGAATCGGACTAGTGCTGCTAAATGCTGGGAAACTTGGGTGAATCTGTGACCAACCATAATGTGTTGGTTGTTGTATGAGGGAAACAGTGACTGAGGCAGCAATAAACAGCACATGACAAAAGAATAGCATATCTCTCTCTCTCTCACTCACTCTGCCTCACTGCACATTCACATGGGCATTGCTTATCATTCGATCATAAGCTATTTTTCCCATAACTCAACCCTGGGCTCTGTGAATGTGGATTTGTGTGTTTTGTGTGTGCGTGTGTGTGTGTGCGTGCGTGCGTGTATGCAGACATGTGGTATCTAGGGCTTTATCAAACTTTCATTGCTGGCCATCAGCTGAGCTCATTACTATAAACATGAGCAGAGAGCTGCAACAGAGTGGCATTATGGGTAAAAAAGAAAATACCTCCAGCCGCCGGTCCCTTTAACGGTTAAAGGGACCGGCTGGTGCTAAGTTTACGGCCCTCCACCTGTACACTGCTCAGTAACACACAAAGGGGAAACAAGTGGGTATTCAGTATGTGTGTGTGGCTGATAAATCCGTGAAAGTGGCTGGTGAATCGTATATTGCGGTGTGTGTACGTGTGTGGTCCACAACATAAAAAATAACGAGCATCATTGTCTAAATATCAGCTATTTCTCAAGCCTGGCACTTTTCGCTGCAGGGGGACAATGTCACAAGACCCTTCCACTGGTAGTTAACGGCTAGCCGCAAAAGACAGCACACATTATGACACAGAATAACAGAAATACTCTACGTGTTACTGGCTTCCATCCTGACCTCTGCCCTGGCCTCAGACTTTGAGGAAATGGATTCCATGTTTGTTCACCACACAATCACCACATAGTTTAGGATTTCCCTTTCCCACAGGCATATGTGCTCTTTTACCGGGAATTTGCCACCAACCACTAGCAAAATACTGATGCATTCTCTCACTGTGGCTACTAGTACGTTATTCCTGTCTGCCATGATTTGAAGGTCAGATTAACCTGAGGAGATCCATCCTGATTTATTGCTATTGTAGTAACAGTCTGGTGTTGAGCAAAGGCAAAAATGTGTCTGTGGCGTAGTCAGTAATGATGAGCGTTAGTCTAAATTGAATAGACCTATCACTTTGATGGAGGTTTGATTTGATCCAAAGAATATTTACAAATATTATTAACACAATCTGACATATTTGTGTGATGAAATAACTGAATTGTGTTTTTTAAAGTAAGTAATTTTAGAATAAAAAGGCACTTTCACAGGAACAAGACAAATCCTACATTATTATTGTTTTTCATGCACCTCCACCTATATTTCTGTAAGGCTGCTGATTGGACTGGACATTTTGTGGAATGGAGATACATATCCCTATGGCTTTGACAGATAATAGAGTCCCAAAATAAGAAGCCGCACAGGGAATAATTTCCCATTTCCAGGCTAGTAAAATATAGTCAGCTGGTAAAATAGTGAAACTTGGGAATGAAGAATCAACTTTATTGTCACATCACTGGTTTATTGGTGTAAAGAAGTGAAATTATTATTTGTGCAAGCGCCATCATTTGTTGTTTTTCCGAAAGGGAGAAGGATAAAAAGGAGGGTGAGGGAGAGACCAGGGAGAAAAATCAAACATTAAAGAAAGCATTTCAAAGCGAACAACAAATTATCAAGATATCTAAATATTTACACATAAGACCAGAAGATTCAGTATGTACTGTACATGAGGTTAAACCAGGGATCTTCAACGTTTTTCAGGCCAAGGACCCCTTAGCTGAGAGAGAGAGATGAAGCAGGGACCCCCACTACATATTGGATTCATGTTAAATGTGTGTTTTCAGACATTTAACCAAACCACTTAAAGCCTCAATACTTTGTAAACTTGACCTTTGACTCTGTACCTGGTCTGCCCTTTTTTCCCTGTACACCAAACCTCTTTGCCGAAAATAGCTGATCTACAAGCTCACAACGCGTCACAGACACGTTGTGAGCTTGTAGGTCTGCTAGTTCCGGCTAATGTTCCGCCCAGAATAGGGATGCGAGGGTTCAAGTGGTTAATGTATAAAAATTTTTTAAAAAAAAGTTCCTATCACATAAAGATTTGGCGGCCCCCCTGCAGTATCTCTGAGGACTCACTAGGGGTCCCGGACCCCCTGTTGAAGACCCCTGGGTTAAACATAAGGTGCAAAAGTTACATTACCCCAATCTCAACAAATCTCCCCCGACAGCTCTGAGAATCCAGATCAGCAGTGTGGTTGGCGGTGGGACTCCTTGCTCTCATTGGCAATCTGAAACATCACAAAGTGGATGTGACAGGAACACATAGCTCTCAGCTTACTCTAATTTAGCAGTGCTCCAAAGACAGAACGCTCACAACACGTACCACCACTTTCATTTTGTACACACATACTGTGTGCATGTAAAGTATGTACCGTATGTTATATTTCAACGTGGCTTTGTTTTTCGTCCGTGTAAACGTCACCTTGTTTTTGATAAACGCTATGCAAATAGAGTTTCTACATCGGCCTAGTCAGAGACGTCAGTGTGCTGTCTGTCCCCAGTGCAGAGCTGGTTATATAACAGTGTCCTGGTTTCTCAGTAATGTCAGAAGGGCCTAATGTGAGTTCTGTGTCTACATCGAGTACACTGCCCACACCCCCCCAGGCAAGACACATTTTACCAGCCCCCGCATGGGCTGACCCTACATGTAGTCTATGAGAGAGAGAGAGAGAGAGAGGGAGAGAGAGAGGAGACAGAGGGAGATAAGCTGAGGAAACAAGAAAAGCGGTGAGGTAGGAGAAAGGAGAACACAGTGAGGTAAAATAGAGGGACAGCGTTGGAAGACGGTGGGAGATGCAATTTTAAAGAATATATCACACAGAGATAGAGGACCGGTAGAGAAGAACAATCCACAGGGATGCAGAGGGAGGAGGGTTGATAGAGAAATGAGCCAACGTGAAGGTGTTTCCTGTGTAGATTAATACATTGAGCATGGGGCGTGCTGCTAGCTGACTGGATAGTAAGTCAACCACATAATTGCAACGTCCCAGTTCTATTCTAATGGGGGTCACCCATAGTAATGTAATGTGCTGTAAATCAGAGATGACATGTAATGCCGTAATAAAAACAACTACAACAACATTGTTGATTATTTCTATAACTTCAATGTCTAATTTTCCCATCCAGGTTGTAACATTAGCCACCCAGGCAGAAAATCCACTATAGAGACATATACCTCAGTGGTTTCCATATCCTAATGTGTTTCCTGGAAGAGCACTCAGTCACTGTGGGGGGTTTAGCACCAACATCCTCTCTCCATTGCCAATTACCTGTCCCGAGTGGTTCCTTTTAAATGTTGGGTGAAGCCAGGCAAGGATTTGAGCCATTACTTTTAGTGAGCAGAATAGACTTTTTAGACCATTAGTTTGGGGCCCCCTGGCAAAAATATAATCAGTTTTTCTCCATTAGATAGACAGACACACAGAGAGAGAGAGAGAGAGAGAGAGAGAGAGAGAGAGAGAGAGAGAGAGAGAGAGAGAGAGAGAGAGAGAGAGAGAGAGAGAGAGAGAGAGAGAGAGAGAGAGAGAGAGAGAGAGAGAGAGAGAGAGAGAGAGAGAGAGAGAGAGAGAGATAATGGGGTAACAATAATGTCTTGTTTGTGAAAAAGGCAGTAAAATTGATTCTGATAAGTAACAGCAGCATCTCTATAGACAGTTAATTTAAAATACTCGTACAGTACGAGTTAGGGGTAATTCAGATAGCTGCAATTTTTCTCCACAACATTCTAATGCTCCGTCACATGATGTTCAGGCTTAAAACGGTTTCATCTTGTCGGAAATCTTTGGTCTGAACCAGACTTTTAGTATCTGTGTGTGAACAACTCTATGATCTCTCTTTCTAGTCCCATCACTTCACTTCCATTCTCCCCACTCTCCCTCCTCATTCCCTCCTTCTTTCTCCTGCTGTTTGCTGCTCTTTCATTCCCGGCAGCCACTACACTGTCTTCTGTCTACTACATCTTTTCTCTCAATCTAATTTACGGCTGCATCTTCTTCATCCCTCCATCATCCTTCTCTCTCTTGCTTTCTCTCTCACTCCTTGCTTACTCACTCACTCTCTCTCTCTCTCCCACATGTCCTTGCTCTTTTTCAAATCTAATCATGCTGTTATTATTGATCCTTCCAGCCAAGTGAAGTCCCTCATGACTGTGCCAGTCATACATGCCCCCCTCTCTTTAAGATAGTAGTGATACTGTAAGATTCTGATGGTGTAAACTGGAAAGAGACTTGTTTTATCAATGTTCTCATGCTTTCGCTATGTAAATGTGTGTGTGTGTGTGTGTGTGTGTGTGTGTGTTTGTGTGTGTGTGTGTGTGTGTGTGTGTGTGTGTGTGTGTGTGTGTGTGTGTGTGTGTGTGTGTGTGTGTGTGTGTGTGTGTGTGTGTGTGTGTGTGTGTGTGTGTGTGCGCACACTGTGCATGTGTGTGTGTGTGTGTGTGTGTGTGTGTGTGTGTGTGTGTGTGTGTGTGTGTGTGTGTGTGTGTGTATGCGTGCCCGGCTGCACGCCTGTTGAGGTGCACCTGACTGCAAGCATCTCGATTGTTTAGTTAAACTAAAACACACACCCAGGCCAGTTGTGAGATATGAAGAATATGGCAATCGTTTATTTTTGGGCGGTGAAAGGAGTTTTGGATATTTGTACAACAAATCCTGCGCTGTGATTGGCCAAAAATGTACAAAAATGTACAAAAATTTACCCCGCCTAACCCTGCACCGTGATTGGCCAATCACAGTCTATTCAGGACTGTGATTGGCCAGTGTCACATGACACATGTGCATAGCCCTATATAAGAAACCATAACTTTAAAAAAAACATAAATTGGTTTTTTTTAAGTTATGGTTTCTTCCATCATAAAGAGTGTTTCAATAAATGTATTTATTTTTTGTACATGATTGGTTGACTCCATTCAGTATTGTGATTATAAGACACCGCCCACTTCACACAGGGTGTGATTTTTAATTAAGTACAGTAGGCCTATTGCCATATCATGTTTACAATGGATGTAAACATATCTGGAAACTTTACTGAACAGAGTGCTTTGGATCCTTTTTAGGTTCACCTTTCTCACTCTGATGTTCCACAAATGGAAGGAACTTAAAAACCTTGATGAGTCATGACCTATAATTGAACCCTCTCCAAAGAGCGCCTGTTTCAGTTCCTAATAATTACGGACCCAGGCAGCGCTCCACTCTTAATTGATAATTAGGCAAACTTTTGTTGGAAATAGAAGATACAAACTACAAGCTTAGCTTGAAGATCGGTTATTTTCACTGAAGAGATTTAGTGTAGAGCGATTTATTTTATTTATTTAGCGTTATGCATTAATACTGCCAAATTGGGACTGTGTCTGCGTCCCGGAGATATCCCCTCCCCATGAGTGAATCCAACTGGTTTTGCTCGCCAAAGATAGCCGATCTACAAGCATCGCGACATGGGTCTATTTTCAGCGGGTAACATAGTCAGATTAATTCATGAGCATAATGATTGGCCTACTGCATTGATATGACGTTGTTGTTGTCCTCTCCACTCGTTGTGGCAGGAGCTCGTAAAAGGTTATTTCCAACAGAACAGCTCCAACAAAGGCCCCGTTTAGACTGGCAGCCAAATCCAGCCTAAATCACATCTATGCCATATCCAGATTGGAATCCAATTTGTTTTATGAAGTCTGAACAGAGACAGGTCACATGGAATCCGATTTTTACAAATCCGACTTGAGCCACATTCAGAGGTGGTTTCAAATCTGATTCAAATCTGATTTCTAAAGATGCGTCTCAGTCTGAACGCAGTAACCTGCTCTAATCACCCAAGTCGCATATCAAACTGTCCAAAACGTCACTTGCAGCGTGACCTGAGTGCCACTTACGTCATTACAGAGCGTGTGGGGTGTAATGAAAACAAAACAATAGTGCAGCATAAGTTTTACAGAAGAAAAAAAAAGCACAGCAGCATTCAGTGAACAGATGGAGAAATTCAATGTCTCCTAGCACTTTGGGGGGATGCCTCAGTACAAGCGAAACTTGTAGGAAATATACAGGAACAAGGCAATATAATATGAAGACATATCTCGCGGCATGGCAGAAAATGGGTTCCCAAGGTCCTACTGTAAAAGTCATGATGTCATGACGCCTATGTCGTTATCAAGGCAACCAATGTCGACCCAGCGCGGCTTTGGTTTGACGTTGTTTAAATCAGTCTGAACACACAGACAGATCCGATCTGGTAACTTGCATATGCAGTGTGAACAGTCGGGCCAAAAGAAAATAAATCGGATTTGACTGGATTTGACTGCAGTCTAAACGGGGCCAAAGTAGTCCATGACATGAGATATAGGGAGTCTTCTTGTAAGCGTTGTAAGCACAATATTTTTAAAACCTTATGCAGAGATTAAAAGTCAAAGTCTTATTGCCATAAACTAAAGTTATGTTTTTCTTTGCGACAGTACCTCCCTCTCACGGTGACAAAGTCAGCCTCCATGTGAAGTCAATGAAAATGAAAGTGAAGTCAGTCACATAAGGTTTGTTGAAATTGTGACTCAAAAACCTGAGGTTTGAACGGAACCATGGCTAACTGAACCGTTGCATTCCTAGTTCCTACATGCAATCACATGTGATATACTAGAGTACCTACATATTAGGGGTGGGACGATATGGGTACCTCACGATACGATATATATCTCGATATTAGGCCCACGATAACAATATATATCACGATATTCGACGATATTCGATATATTGCGATATCACGATATTCAATATATATTGCAAGAAATTTCACCAACGATATATCACGATATCTGAAAATATCGTTATATTGCGATATCACGATATATTGCATGAAATTTCACCAACGATATATCACGATAGTCCTTGTATTCAATTCATAAACACATAAAATAGCACCAAACAGTTCAAAATCATCATTACACAAATACAGAGTAGGAAAAACAACGTATCACAAACTTTAAAAAAAAAAGACATTATTTTAATATCGATATTTTTTGGCAGTATATCGATTAGTTATCGCGGGAGAAAGTATCGCGATATATCGCGATATCGATATATCGTCCCACCCCTACTACATATGATATAATACATGTGATCTACAGTATATCTCTACATACCATACCAGCATATCATAAAATGCAACCCGCATCTCTGAGCTGCCAGACCCCAGTGAAAGCCAAGCCAATCTTACTGTGACCTACCAGTGTGACTCATAGCTGTCTCTGATCTGTTCTGATCTGATCTGCTCCATTCCACGCTGGCAATGACGTTCTGCTCAGAACGTCAGGAAGACATCATCGGTATTTTTAGATGCTTGTTAAATAGCTGTGTGTTGAACAGCATACGCGAATGATAGGGAACACAGAATAGAGCACATTGCCCATGCAGACTGAAAAACGTGGCTGATATGTAGTTACATAATCAGAATTTCCTTTATTGTCACATAATGAAGTGGGTGAAATATTTTTTTTCCATCATTTTATAGTTTCAGTGGGAAGGACGAGGATAGAGTAAGAATAAGTGAAATGGCTGATAGAGACAGCATTAAAGGAGGAGTTCACCCAAAAAATGACTTATTTTCTATCAATTGCACACCCTATGAAGCCTTGAATTCATGGATTCTTTTTAGTTTTTGTCGCATTCCTATTCTAATAATTTGATTCCCGTCTCCTACCGGCTAATGTATCCGGTAGGAGACACAAAGTAGATTATTTGTGTCTCCTACCGGAAATACACACGGTCATCAAATTATTGTCTTAGGAATGCCACAAAAAAAAAAAATCCATGAAATCAAGGCTTCATGGGGTGTGTAATTGATAGAAAATAAGTATTTTTTTGGGTGAACTCCTCCTTTAATAACTGCACATAACAGATTGCACACATTCAACACCAAATATAATATTTGGGCGATCACAAACCTTCAAAATGGAATTTGGAGGCATTTGGAAAATCCCAGTAGGGCAAGTTGGGAAAAGAAAGAAACTCTGCTTTGATCAATTAGTTTGGGGTGCCTTTGATGCCAGTCTGTACAGAAGTGGAGCTGTTTGATCTGGCTGTGGCTCTGTCACAAAGCACTGGAGTTCATTCTAGTACGGAGGCGATGTGTGTGGTGCAAGCTTCTTTTGCTTAGTAGTGACCTTTGTCCAGAGGACCTGTGGAGTGAATGGATGTAGCTGCTGACCTTTAGTCGTAGTACCATCCGGGCCGGTCCTGGAACCCTGTCAGCCGTATGTGCTTGATTTGCGCTTTATGGCCTGTGGCTTGTTGGCCCTTGAATGTCATTGTCAATTCACATTGTAATGACTGGTATTTCGAAAGGAGAAGGAAAGGATTTTATGATCATTGATTGATGGGTGAAGAGAGTTATACGAGCAAGAAGACAAGATTGCCATAGTGATTATACTCTAGCCTGGCGGCTGTGAGAAACTTGTACAGTGCTCTGATTAGTTCTGACCAAATTTAGTCAGACAAATCCCGCCCCTTTCCGCTGTGAGCCCCGTGTGTTCAGTGACCCCTAACTACACGGAAACACTTGAGCCTACTAGGATAGCGAATGGTTTCTTGAAATCCAATCCCTGCCTGTTTCTTTCACTATAGAGCGTCGCAGTTCCCGCCCACTTCCTGTTTTTTTTGGTGCCGGAAGAAAAAACTCAATGCATTTTTCCATTGACATTTCCAAAAATATTTATATCTATTAATTTAAGCCTCGAATCAAGCCATCATGACATGACATGAATCATGACCATAAACGTTTGATTCTGTGATTTTTTTTTTGTTGAAAACGGCAAAACAAAGGGTATTTATTAAATATAGTATATCATATAATTAAATATAAAATAAAAAAAAATCACAGAAAAAAAAACGTTTTATGGTCATGATTCATGTCATCTCGTGATGGCTTGATTCGAGGCTTAAATTAATAGATATAAATATTTTTGGAAATGTCAATGGAAAAATGCATTGAGTTTTTTCTTCCGGCACCAAAAAAAACAGGAAGTGGGCGGGAACTGCGACGCTCTATACAGGTTGGGTAATAGCTTCTTTTTTTTTTAAGGAAGTTAAATGAAGTGTAGAGGTGGGATCTGTGTGAGCCTGCACTGCAAAACCTGAGTGATAATTTGTGTGTGTGTGTGTGTGTGTGTGTGTGTGTGAAACTGATGCACACCACCATTTTTATTCTCCCGGGCTTATGGTGCTCGCCTCGGTGGGATATTAACCACCACCACCCATACACGCACACACAAGCACAGAAACACACACACACACACACACACACACACACACACACAGCTCTGTCCAGTATCCCGGAGTGCTCCATATCTCCGGAGAACAGAGAGGGATCCAAAAAGATATCTCTCCACAGGCTGCCCCACATGCCCACCGCGCCAGCCAATCCCGGGCCGAGCCTCGTCCCTCATGCGGGTGGTTATCTAGTCACTGCTGCGCTGACCTAGAAAACCAGATGAGATGAGTGAATGAAAGAGCATCTCTGGAGTGGAATGCCGGTCATGTGTCTGTGTCATTCATCACGGAGGAGCTCTGAGTCTCAGCCCCATTCCTTACATTCAGAGCCTTGGCTTTTCTGCAAGGTTTGTTTGCAAGGACACAGGCTATTGTGTGTACGTCCCACACGCTTACAGGCTTCCGTACACACACACACACACACACACACACACACACACACACACACACACGCACACGCGCACGCACGCACGCACGCACGCGCGCACACACACACACACCAAACAAAAGCCTCACGCAGTCATTGACCTTTCAATCCTGAATGATTAAATCAATCCCTTGCTGTATCCCATTCAAGCCCTTCATTTACCAAGGGTCCTGTGTTCTGAATCAAGCACAAACCCCAGAGCTGCCCTCCGCAGTGCCTGCTCAAAACTACTGCTTCCTGTTAGAAATCCTATAGAAAACAAGTTCCTAACCTTTTACAGCTCTTCTTGAGAGCTCATTAGCATTAATATCAGGTGGTGGGGCGGGGTAGCAGATGGAGAGAACATGCTGTAACTGAAAGTTTAATTCCCACAACAGCCAATATATATCAGTCAACTGTCGTGGGACCTGTCAGAAGTGGCCTTGAACAAAGCATGTGTAGGAGAAGAGAATTACTACCTCTATTGCTCTAGATGGAAGCATTAGGCCTGTCACAATTATTACATAATTGCCTAATCACAATTATGTGAGATAATCGCAATTATTGTCATAATCATTTCCATTTAGAAATATATATATTTTTTTTTTAATAGTGGAAATAGCAGATATATAGATTGGCTATTTCCACTAAGATTTTGAAAGTATAAAGTTAGTAAATATGTCAATAATTTCTTTGTACACTATATTTTTGTCCCGTGCAATTTCTGTTTACAAAGCCTTAAAAGTTAACAGAAATAATAATTTTATTCATATGCCAAAAATACAATTAAATCTTTAATCACAATTATTTGTATGACAATTAATTAAGTAAATTGTCATGATCATGACAGCCTTAAAAAGCATTGGCTTTAATCATTTAAGCCTTATATACTTCATCATACCACAAATGATCTGCAAGCTCACAACACGTCGCATCACAATCAAGATTTTCACTAGTCTGACCTGCCCAAAATATGGATGCCAGGTTGTGGTTAAAATAGATTCAAAAATAAATTTCATTCATTTTCTATAACCACTTAACCCAATTCGGGGTCACGAGAGGCTGGACAATATCCCAGCATGCATTATGGATGCGGGGAGATGTACAGTAGGGAGACAGCCTGGACAGCTTACAGTCACGACAAACAAACTTTATAAAGTGCCTGTCTGATCTGGATAGCAATGGCAATTGCTCTGAAATGTCATTCATATTGTTGCCATTTATGATATGGAGTCTGGTTGAGGTACTCGCAGCAAATCAGAAGGAGCAGAAGTGGAGCTTCTTATTCAGAGGGGTCAGCAAGGGTAGGCATGTTGATGGGGCTACGGATGACAGCCCCACGTCGAAGTTGAACTCTGAGGTCGTAGTGATCTCTCTGAGGATGCCAGGTCGATATATTGACGGGTCTATCATCCAGGCGAGTCTCATAACCGTCGGCAGTGACGTGGCCGACAGAAAGTGTTGATTAAAGGCGCTCCGTAAGGAAACCACTCGTCGTTTACAGAGAGAGGCGCTTGGGAGTCAGCAACCCAGGGTGAGAGTCACTCAAAGGTTGCAGTTTATAACTGGAAGGCCAGGGCCGGTGTCTTATTTCTATAAGACTTAAGTGTAGGAGGTGAACATATCTCTCTACTCCATTTTTTAAGTTTCCTGTCTGAGATCCCGAGGGATGCATTCCAATTGTCCAATTACAAAAAAGCTTCCTGCTCGTCCACTACTGCAATGGAGCTGACCGCTCAGACCAGACTGGGCCTTAAGCCGAAAGCCTGCCTTCTCAGGGAAGACTTCATTCTTGAATAATTTCATAATTTCATGTAATTTCCGTGTTATTACACAACGGGACATAGGACATTAGGCCATTTGCTGCAGTACATGTACAGTAGAAGTTGAGTAATTCTATTGCGGTTTCCATTCTCCCATTTGTTTCTCAGAGTATGAAGGGCTATAGCTGCTGGGTCTACTGATTTATGCATCAAGGCCAGATATAGAGTTGACCACTGATGTAATATTTACAACATCCCTGAATAGATAATTAAATGCAAGCTTTGAATTAGTGATGCTCTGTTTTGTCCAACATGTACTGCTCAGACTGCCTGCTGTTACTTTTGGCGGAGGGTGATCTTTTACAGTTTCAAGACTTTCTTCTGCTTCAGGCCTCTTATCCCTCTCTATGCCGCTTTTGTATACTTCACTTATTGGCATTCTTTTTTTGTATGACCATACAGTATCACTCCTTCTGGACGCTTGATTTATTCCCCCTTTTCTCTCTCTCTCTTTCCCTGTCGAATGAATTCCGTTTCTCTGCCAAGGAAATGGCATCTTGCTCTCTCTGATCTGACTGTCTCTTCATCTCTTTTCCCGTTTTATCTCTGCCCTCTCCTTGCTTTTCCTCACTTTCTCTAGTCTTTCTCTGCTCTCCTCTCACACCTCATCCCACTCATCTCTCTCTCTCTCTCTCTCTCTCTCTCTCTCTCTCTCTCTCTCTCTCTCTCTCTCTCTCTTTCTGTTCTGTTTATCTGGCTCCCTGGATGTGTGCCCTCAACCCTCTCACCGGTGAGCATGCTGTAAAGGTTGATGCTAATAATACTGAGGTCTTATTCAGACTCCCCACATTGCTGCCATACTTGTAAATACTATAAAGTTACTGTAGCTTCACTTGTAAATAATATACTTACCCCACGGCTAAGTAAACAGACTATAAAAACCTTATTCAGAGTTGATTCCCTGAATGGTGATGAGGCTAGCAAAGCACAACACAATGTACAATGTTTGGAAAATTATCGTTAAATTCAGGTTAGCCTTGGTTAAATGTTATTCTTGTATTGTTTAATTCAGGCCAAGGTGTCAGAAGTCACTTTGAAGTCAAAGTGTAATTTCGACATCTACAGGCAAGATCTCAAACTTAATGTATGCTCCGTTCCCTGTCACTTGCTGAAATGATGGCTTTCTTTTCGGAAAGCAACACTGTTCTACTATGGAAAATAAATTAGGCTTCAGTCTCGTCTTTGGCCTGAGATGATGTCTCATGTCATCTTGTTACTCATCTGACTTTCTTCCGTACTAGAGTAGTTCACCAGTCTCTTCCAAAATGTTTGCAGCAAGCCAGTTCACAGTAACCGACATACCTACAGTACCAGCCACAGATTTAGCAACATTTGGCTCGTGATGATTTCAGAGCTGTACTGTATGTTAAAACAGAAGTACCTTGACAATAACCATGAACACAATTGCTCAAATAATACTCAAACGCGATACTATTCGACCCTGACTGGCTGCGAAACCAATTTAAAAGCTAGCATTTGTTGCAACACTGCATCTATAATGATAGCCCATGCAGGATCAATGGGATCAATAGAGCCCGCAGGGAATTTAGGGGTTGACAACTGATGAGGTCTCATGGGATTTAATTCCACAGGCTCAACCCACAAACTAGAGCCCCGTAATAAGGTGACCTATGACCCTGAGCCGGCACATGAGGGAATATATTGACAGACAATTCTTTCCACTTCCTCCCAGGCTTAGCTAGAAGGCACTGCTCCACATGGGAGGAGGCAAGCGTGCAGTGGAGAGTGAGATGTGCCTACTTTTACTCATTTCAATACATTTAAAGTTCAGGAACCATGACATTCTCTACTTAACATTCACTAGCTGTGTACATTTGAGGACATGATATTGTGTAAGGATTTTGTAGAGCTTCGGTTGGAGAGTTTGGTTGATGAGGTGATCAATGCTGTAGGACCTGTTTTTTTTTTATTAGCTCATGGGAATACTTGTGTTCATCAATATTAATCAATGATAGAAAAAGCATTATATAAGCATATATTACATCTTAAATAATTCGAAAGATTCATGGTTCGATACCTGGCTCCGTCTGGGTTAATGTTGAAGTGTCCTTGAGCAAGACACTGAACCCCAACTGCTACCGATGAGCAGGTTGGTGTCTTACATGATTTCCTCTTCTAGTCAGTTTATGAATGTGTGTGAATTGGTGAATGTAAAGGAGTAACACACATCGTAAAGCACTTTTGGATAAAGGCACTATATAAACGCACCATTTACCATTTATGATGTTGTATTCAATGCAACATTTGCTGTCCATTACAGCATAATGCAAGCTTATTCAAATGCCAAGCATTAACAGTCAGATACGGTATCTGACCACATGCTAAGCTAACAAGCTAAATAATGACGTGAGCATTACGTCAGGCCGCAGCAGAGGTACAGGTCACTCCTGTGAATATATTTTGTAGAGAATCCTGTGAGATAAATGGCCAGGGAAAAGATGGTGTTGAGATATTCCAGAGTTATCTGTGGTAAAAAAGAGAGGTTTCCCTGCAGACAGTTAGCATGCCTCATGGTCGTGTGTGAGGCCTCAGTGTGAAAGCCACGATGCCGCTCATTGCCTTTCCTTATAATGGGCTGACGAGACGCCACACTCATTAACCACGTTTGGCGTTCAGTGTTGGTCAGTGTTTCTACAGATAAGTAACAGATAGCATTCATACTGTAGCTTTCTCAAGAAGCGTGTGCGTGCATTTGCATGCATGTTTATGTGATGGGGATCAGCATGGGAGTTCATACTGCTGTGAATGAACTCTTTCAGTGCCAAGAGTATTTTCATAAAGTACTCCCCCAGTGCCAGCAATTTGCGTCTTTTTTTTTTTTTTTTTTTTTGTAATTTTTCATTCAAATAAATGATCTGATTGGGTTTTTAAACCCATAATACAGTTCTACCAGTAGAGAGCAACAAATCGACACATTGATGACCTCGCTGGCTCACTCGCCCCCTCCCAAACAGGCTCACGTCATATCCGGTCATAACCGGATGTTGACATTTTCGACAATCGTTGATTGGGCTAAATTACGATGCGATACACGACTACGATGACTGATCGTCACCCAGACCAAAGAGAGTAGACGTGGACCTCTCCGTTCGCTTTTTATACCGTGTGAAAAACCGTGACTTTCCCTATTCTGGCCGAAAATCACCGGAGAAAAACAACGTGACCCGGAAATGATTTTTTTTTTTTTACATCCGGCTCCGGGTGAGTCTGAAGGAGTCAGGAAGCGAAAGTGATCATGAAAAATAAACAGAATAGCGCGACCACAGTCAAAAGTAAAAACTCGGGATTTCTCGTGCTGGCACGGAGGGTACTCGGGAAAAACTCGGGATATCTCGGGGCGTGGCACTGAGAGAGTTAAAAGTGTTTTTTATTTGTAATGTATTTAATATGTTGTCAGCCGACATCACTATAGGCGTGTTTCTCCATGTGTTTCTTTCCTCACAAATGGCTTCCCTCTCTTTTCACCTTACCTTTTATCTGTATCTTCCATTCCCTGTCTCTCTCTCTCTCTCTCTCTCTCTCTCTCTCTCTCTCTCTCTCTCTCTCTCTCTCTCTCTCTCTCTCTCTCTCTCTCTCTCTCTCTCTCCGCTCTCTCCTAGGGCTGTGTTTATGTTGGCTTACTCTACTTCCAGTCAACATTCAGAGTGATGGGAACTACCTCTGTCTGTTAGGGTTTCACCATCACTCTCCAGACACTGACCTGTGTGTGTGTGTGTGTGTGTGTGTGTGTGTGTGTGTGTGTGTGTGTGTGTGTGTGTGTGTGTGTGTGTGTGTGTGTGTGTGTGTGTGTGTGTGTGTGTGTGTGTGTGTGTGTGTGTGTGTGTGTGTGTGTGTGTGTGTGTGTGTGTGTGTGTGTGTGAATGGCTCGGGAACTGCATCTCCTTCTTTGGCAAAGCATCTCCAAAGAACACAAACACTGCCATTACTCCTAGCTCCTTCTTACCTCTTAAAGAATTTGATTTCTTATTTCTCCTTGGCTGGCTTTTGTAAGCCAGACCAAACATTGTGGCAGGCCATACTAGAATCATAGAACTCAATACATTAGAGTCCAATCGATACCATATTTTTGGGTCCGATGCCGATCTGGATTTTGTAGACCACTAGACCACTGACGTTTGACCGTTATTTTGTCAAAAAGTGCTACATCAATTGTAACCACTTTGAAAAACTTGGATTAGATTAAAGTTTCTATTTGAGAACATTAACTTATAAGCAAAACATTAAAAAAAAAAAAAGACAAAAAACGTTTTCAAATGTAAGTAAATTTCGATTTATGAAAAGATGATTTAACTTTAATTATACAATGAACTGCATCGTTTTGAGCTTGTAGATCTGCTACTTTTGAGAACTGTTGAAAATCTTTGAAAGCTACTCATGGGCTGCGTAATTGCTGATATCAATGTAAAGGAAAGTCAAATAATGGCCGATATATCGTCCAGATCGATATATCGGTCCTCTGGCTCTAAACTCAATACACAGACACGGTTCAGCCCTGAAGTAAGCCAGACTCTATTCTGTGTGGAATGTTGTAGCAGCAGACCTCTGCCCTGCAGACGACCAGTTAGATAACTGTCATTAAACTACTGGTTATTATGGTCAGGGATTTGGTCTCTGAAAAGCGGTTTCACTGTAGCCAAGTGTTTTTTTGCGTGTGTGTGTGTGTGCTGTATTATTTCCTCATTGGCATACCACTAGCGGTCATTTGGTGGCAAGACTACGTAATATTCTGTCTCTAACTGGAAGCCTAATAGCTGTGTTTGCAAGTTTAAGACTGCTTTACTGTGTTAGCAGTGACTTCCTCTGTGAGCGGTGTGGTGTAGTCACGCATCAGGTGTGAAATCAAACTGTACCAAAACACAGACGTTGACTGCTTTTTTATATATGTTTTATATATTATATGAAGTTATATCATTGAGTCATTGAGCATATAGCTCAACTATATAGTTATATCCATAAGAGAATTATTACAAAAGATAATGTTAACTTATATTTATTTGTCTCAGTCTCGGCCTCAGGTCTTAACACATTCCCTGCCAGAGGTTTTTTTTTATTTTACTTCCCCCAGTGCCAGTGTTTAATTTTTTTTTACACAGGAGCCGAGATACAGGATTTTAAAGTAATAAGTTAACCAAGGAGTGAATGGAGCTAGAAATCTTTGGATCGTGATATCTCTGGTTCTGTGTGGATAAATTGGAAAAAAATATATATATATATACTCGTGGATGGCAGTAAACGGGTGTATTTTTCATCAACGGTTATACTCGTGATTGGCAGGTAAAGTGTTAATGGGTTAAATAATAATCCCGCTCATGTTTCAGTAGCACAGGCGTAAACATATACAGCCTGTAGTGAGCATGGATGTACGCTCGACGCTCGTTGAAAAGACTAGGATGTGATGTCACTGTAATGCGACAGATTTTTTGAGATTCAACGTTGGCTATGCATATTTGTACAAACCATAATTTAGAAATTCCTGGGCCGCCCCAAGGCCCGGCACCGGTCCTGGGGACTGGGGATTTGGAACCTCTGGTTTAGAGTAATAGACAGGGTTTTAGCATCTTTTTCAAGGGCACTTCAGCAGGACATGTTGGGTCTGTGACCTCAAAGTGTCACAGGACAGTGTCTGGCAGGCCATCCTGTTGAATCCTACAGTACATGTCTCATATCCATGTTGAATGCTCCATGTCCTTACCCATGCTGAATCCTCTGTGTCCCGACTCCCATACCCATGAGTTTCTCTCAATGGGCCTGTCAGTGCAGCTGACAGTGTAGCAGAGAGAGAGAGAGAGGGACAGTGATCACAATCTGTCCTGATAGGCTGGGCTTTCCTGCGGGCAGCAGGGCTGAACAGAGGGCTGGAGCTGGGACTACAAGACAAGCACAATACAGTACAGTACAGGCAGTCATGAATCAGTAAACAGAAAACTCATTCTCTGTTTACACTGGAACTGGAACACTATAAAATTGAAGTTCATGAAGTACTCACTCACTCCTGGAGTGACAGGAGACTCCTGTTACTGAGCAAACATACAGCAATGATTACTATCAGGATATAGAACTTTTCAGACAAAACTTTTAGTTTTAATCAAAAAATATATAACTTACCGTACACTACTTTTAAATTGTATGTTATTAGAAGTGATATCTACTCGACCACCTGTTATTGGTTGACTAGGGTTCATGGCACTCCGTTCTTGCACTTTGAAAGTCACTCTGGATAAGAGTGTCTGCTAAATCTCAAAAGGGATCACGTTAGTAAAGATTGTGCAACATTGTGCATCATGACGTTACTTTTCATCATTCACAGGTGTAGACCGAATGGCATTAATTCATAAATTCACCATGTCCATGTACACAGTCCATTAACCCATTAAAACCAGGAAAGCATCTGTCATTTTACATTTGAGTTTTTCAATCATTTCAACCACTTTAACCATTATTTTATACTTTGATATAAATAATCGTGAAAATGTGTGCAAATCTTTGAATAGATATTTTTTAAAGCGAACATTTTTAAAGCAAAATATTTTTAGATGGGGGTCCGCGACCGAATGCATATCATTTTGGGGGTCCTTGACATGGAAAAGTTTGAGCACCACTGATATAGCAACATGCGTTTTTCAGAAAATGTTTAGGATTTAGAAGACACTTGTAGGGTCTATTAACCTCATTAATTGTCTCTCTCTCTTTCTCTCTGCTTTTGTCTCCAGGCGAGGAGGAAGGAGGTGTTCCTCCAGGAGCGTTACGGCCACTACAACCTGACAGACCCTTTCCTGGCCCTGCAAAGGGACTACGAGTGCGGGGTGCCGGGGGCTGACAAAGACCGGCGGGCCGTGGGTACAAGCCCCATGTCGGTGCTGGAGGCCGTCATGGCTCACTGCAGGAAGATGCAGGAGCGAATGTCAGCTCAGCTGGCAGCTGCTGAGAGCCGCCAGAAGAGGGTAGGTAACAAACCGGCGGGGTCGGGAGGGGTGGAGTGATGTGGGTGGGAGTGGTGGGGATGGGTGAAGAGTCATGTGGGGTGGGTTGGAAGGTCATAGAGGCAGAGTTTTGTTTTAAATGAGATTGAACTGAGTTGAATTGAGTTTACTGTATTGATCCTGTAAGGGCAATTGCATTTGTGAAGGCCTGACATCTATCGGTTGTGTGGACAAAAGTTTTGAGAATTATTTTGTAAGAGTAGGAGAATTATTTGCTAAATTTTTTAAATTAATTAAAAGTTTTACATACAGTAATACAAACCTTTTTTAGTTATGTTTATTTTACAAATTAATTTATTATTTACTTTGAAGAAAGCTCTGTTCAAAGAGTTTTTTGTATAAAACACCAGATGTGACCTGTTCACATAGCAAACAAATGGAACCTGAAGCCAAAAGTCACATTTATTTCTCAGAAATACAGTGTGTGTGCAATGCAGTATGTTGTATGCAAATGTCTGAATTCCTGCTGTGTATACTGTGTATATAGTGTGTGTGTGTGTGTGTGTGTGTGTGTGTGTGCATGTGCATGTGCGTGCGTGCTGCTGAGGTATCTCCACACATGTTCCAGTTGGCAAGCAGCTCAAATCTGTTATTATTACTGGGTTCAGGGACAGGACAGGGAATACAGTAGCACACACACACACACACACACACACACACACACACACACACACACACACACACACACACACACACACACACACACACACACACACACACACACACACACACACACACACACACACACACACACTATATATACACTTATCAACCTACATTCACATCACTCTGCAAACGTCTCATCCATACACCTGTGGTTTTTCACACTCACCACTCATCAGGTACATCCCAGAGAGTGCACTGTATGTATGTGCTGCTAGTAACAGATGGGGAGAGAGAGAGAGAGAGAGAGAGAGAAAGAGAGAGAGTGAGTGAGTGAGTGACTCACTCAGAGAGAGAGAGAGAGAGAGAGAGAGAGAGAACGAGAGAGAGAACGAGAGAGAGAGAATAAGTAGGCCACAGCAGACATCTGGCTGCCTGGTAAATCACTGCCCCGTAATCCTACAGAGATGAGGCTCACACACATTTTCTATGACACACAGACACACACACACCACACACACACACACACACACACACACACACACACACACACACACACACACACACACACACACACACACACACACACACACACACACACACACACACACACACACACACTGCAGGGAGGGATAGCAGGAGTAAGAATCAGTTGTTATGACAGTAAATCTTGTGTTGGCAGAGACACATAATCCTACTCTCAGTTGGAGGAATATGTATTGCTGTTTTGATAAGCATGAAAACAGCAAGAAATCAGTAATATCCCTTTGGAAATTAGATGTGTTTTTTGCGTGATCTAAAAAAACATTCTGTGTAAACTGACAGCCCTGATAAACTTTGGTGTGTGAGAGGCATGACAGGTACAACAAAACATCAGACTGCATGTGCAGAGACTGCACTAGTCTCTCAAACCTCACAACTCTTCCCCAATCTTCAAATGCTTCAGAGTTTTGTAATTCCACCTCGTTAAAGGTCTGCACAGGAAGCTGTCACCTGTTTGTGAGAAAGAAAAATTTCTCACAAAATTTTAAAATGTACATTTCTGCTAAGCAGCAGGCTAGATAGACTTCGACTAATGTTATCTTATTTACGCGACTGCAAAGGTGAAACACAAGTGGGGGAGGACGGAAATCCGCTATTATTTTCTGCAGATTTTGTTAGGCGAAAGCATTAGAAAATTGTGAGCCAACAAGTCTGTCTCGAGAGACTATAACATATTAATTAAGAGATTTTAATCCATATGCTCCCAGTCATTCAGTAAATAACACCTGCTATGGAAGCCTCTGGCAACCAATAGCAGGGCTACTGCAAACACATCTAATGAAGCACTGAGTACATTCACACATGCACATTAATATTGGATACATAATATATCACCAGAGAAGGGATGTATCCATCTACACGTGTGTGTGTGTGTGTGTGTGTGTGTGTGTGTGTGTGTGTGTGTGTGTGTGTGTGTGTGTGTGTGTGTGTGTGTGTGTGTGTGTGTGTGTGTGTGTGTGTGTTAGAGATGCGCGGATGGCTTTTTTTGTCACCCAAATCCGCGTTAACAAGTTCATTATCCATCCGCCATCCACCCGCGGTACTTATATCATCCTATTTATAGATCCGCACCAACCGCACCAAATAATTGTTATTTTCCTGACGTTAGTTTTCTTATAAACAGTGTTACTCACCACTGTCGCGATGCAGTGACTGTATACAATCCACAACCATGGTAACAACAAGCGCACGTCTTCATTAAGTTACTTTCGCTTTCAACCACTTTGTTGCCATGTCGGCTTTTTATAAGCTTTTTATAAGCGACTTTTAAAATAATAAACTTTATTTATATAGCACCTTTCATGACATAAATGCAGCTCAAAGTGCTTTACAGAAAAAGAAAGAAAAAGTGAAAACAAAACACAGAGCAAAAACTGCTCTGTGTTGCGACTTTTGGGCTTGTTTGGCACTTGTTTTGGGCTTGTTTTCATAGACCTGGCTACTTATTTCTCTCCCAACCTGGCAACACTGGCTGCCTGTAAAGCAACATGTCGTGAGCGGCTATTTTTTGCCTGGTGTAAAATGACGTAATATTAAAATACTACAAACGCACACACGGTGAAATTTAGTGCTTTTTAAAAGCTATTATAGGCCTATAGATTGATATCATTAATTTAATTCCCGCATTATTTCACCCGCGGTTTATCCAATATGAATTAATAATTATATTTGATTGACCCAAATCCACCCAAACTGCGGTTAACTGCGGCAACCGCGGCTAAAACCGCGATCCGCGCATCTCTAGTGTGTGTGTATGTGTTTGTGTGTGCCTGTCCCGGGCATAACTTGTGCACCGGTTGACTTCAAACCTGCCGTGTGTACCGCCAATGACCCGGGGATGGTTTTGCCGAGTTGGAATTTGGTCATACCAGTGGCTGTCCATAACCAGTGTTGGAACTAACGCGTTATTTATTTTATTTAGTACCAGAGAATCCAGAAAAATGTAATCATACAACTTACAAATGACAAAAAAACGAGGAATACTGCAAATAGCCGATCTACAAGCTAGATTTGAAATTCTTCTACAATGATTAAATCCATCTAATGAACTTGGGTCTTACGTCACCACTTTTCTCCCTACCTGCTCTTTACTGTCTGTCTCTCTTCTACGCTGTCTAATTAAGGTTTTCAAAATATTCCTGTTGTTTAACAGGGAACCTTCTGGTTGCTGGGTAGACCCCATTTGAACTGGGTTTCCGTTGCTATCTTTATCCCGTTTTATTTTTCTCCACGTGTCATCTTTGCTGTGAGTAAAGCCACTGAATTATCCATGAGATCTTAGGGAAAGCTGGAAGCAGACTCAGAACCCCCCCCCCACACACACACACACACACACACTCACACACGCAGGCACGCACGCAGGTAGGCAGGCACGCACGCACGCACGCACGCACACGCACGCACACACACACACACACACACACACACACGTGCCCTACCCCATGAATGAATCATGAAGTTGAAGACAAGAGCCCAATCTGGAACAAAGCAGTCAACACCAGGAGAGAAAACATTGGTTATTGTTGGCTTTGTGGGTAAACATAGGTGTTGTTTTGGGAGACTGCAATTTTTTTCTTTTCAAGTGAGGTCATGACCGCAGGAGCTGAAATACTTCCCTCTCAAAATAGCTTTTGGGGCTCTCTCGCCCTCTCTCTCATTTTCTCTCCTGTTCTTCACAGTAGCTAGCTTGCCGGCTAACTTCCTCGGGAGCTGGCTAGCTCCCTAGTTCCCTCCCAAGTAAGCTTACTATCACCTTACTCTCAGCAGGATTTAAAAAAATGTGTCCATGCACTTATCCTCAGTAGACTGACTCCCTAAAAAATCTATCAGACAGCTGCAGTTGATTCAGAACGCTGCTGCTTAAGTCCTTACTAATACCAAGAAAGTGAATCATATCCCTTCAGTTCTCAGATCATTGCACTGGCCCTGTCTTTCAAAGAATGTATTAAAAGAAATACTACTGTTCACTTGGTTTATAAAGCATTGAATGGTTTAGGACCAAAACATCTCTAATCTTGTAATACATCATGAACAACCTACCCATAGTCAAATTTAACATTTTTATGGGCCACATATCTGAAACACACTCCCAGAAAGGGAATGTCACTAGTTTGGGTCCCAGGCAAACGTCTAATTTCTCTTTTGGGTCTCGAGCTAAAAGGTTTGGGAACCACTGCTCTACAGTCCCTCCATTCGATGAACCTAAAGGCTGTGACACAAAAGTGGTGACAGTGCTTTCAACTGTGGCTCTAGTCACATGGGAAAGCTGTCACTGGAGATAAGTTGTGGATTTGTTTGAAATTGAAAATTGCTGTAAACTGTTTTAAATTTTTTAAATATTCAACGTTTTCACATTATGTTTTTCAATGGAGGTGGTATTGGATTGTATTGGGGTGGTGTTGGGGGTTGGGAACAGTTGTTTTATTGAAGCGGTCTGTGATATCAGCTCGATTGTTTGAGGCTTGTTAGTGCGACAGGGAGCAGGCAGTTGGGTGGAAAGGCTGCTAAGCCCTGTTGGCCTCTGTACTGCCAACACAAAACTAACAATAGCTGTCCCGCTCCAAATATATTGTCAGGGGGCGGACAAGTCATCGAAATCCAATCATATGTATTGCAAAGCACTGTGAATAGATAAACTGCCCGCCCCGTTACGTTACCCAACCCCCCCCCCCCCCCTGTGTTGTGTCTTGTCTATCTAATGATCTAAATGATACATTTATCTTTACCCTGTCTGTTCATTTGACTGCCTGTCTGTCTTCCTGTCTATAATTGTTTACTGTATAAATGAGGACTATATTAGCTTTGACTTTTGCTTCACTGTCTAATGTAAGATGGACGAACATGCAAACAGAATGCAAATGTACCCGCTTTCAATTTGATCCTGAGGAGAGATAATGCTCAAAATGGTCTCCTCCTATCTCATCACAATCTGAGTCTGCCTTTCCCTTTTGCATCTGGGTCTGGTGCATGTATGGATTAGTGTGTCTAATGAAGCTGACTGAGAGTGGTAGATATTTATGTCCTAATGAACAAATGGGCAGAACAGAGAGAGAGAGTGCACTTTTCTATTCATCAAGAAAAGTGTATTGATTTCCTTACCAGTGTGTATGGTGAGCTAAGCTGCATCTAATGCCCAGAGACGGCAAAGTGGTTTGTTTCTGGAACCCACGTCGTTTACCACCTGCTGTCTCAGAATTGCATCCTGCCAGGCCATTCCTCCTGTGTAGCTCCCTTATGTTGTCTCCACATGACACTTCCTACTGCCTGTCTCAACAAATAACATAGTTGAGACCACAGTCTGTCTGCTCAACTTTATACAAAAAAATAAAATAATAATCTCACTTACACTAGTGGAGACTCAATCCTTCAGACCAGTGCTTCTTCTCAAACATTTTCATGTCAAGATGTTGTGCCAGGAACCCTCATAAGATATGGCAAGATTTTTTAAATAATTTTCAAAAATGCACTGGGCTCAAATGTTTAAACTGTTCCTTGTTTAGCTGGGGACCCCCTCAATGACCCCGGTGGGTCCCCGAACCCCACTTTGAGAACCAGTGCTGCAGACAATGTGCTGCCCTAACAGACTAAGCTGATCAATGGATATATGGTCTTTGATGCACATGATGCATTACAGGAATTGGTCCAGCAGTATATCACAGACGAGAAGGGGGGGGGGGGTGCTGGGGTGTGTGAGTGATGTGTGTGTGTGTGTGTGTGTGTGTGTGTGTGTGTGTGTGTGTGTGTGTGTGTGTGTGTGTGTGTGTGTGTGTGTGTGTGTGTGTGTGTGTGTGTGTGTGTGTGTGTGTGTGTGTGTGTGTGTGAAATATAGGCTCATACTGCACATGATAGCTCACATACTGTACACGTAAAATGAGTGGAGTGTGTGTATCTTTGCTGGTGAGATTGATGGGTAAATGCTGTATATTGAAAATGAAAATGCTGATATGTGTGGGAGCTGCACTGTGTGTGTGTGTGTGTGTGTGTGTGTGTGTGTGTGTGTGTGTGTGTGTGCGTGCACATGTACATTTCTTTTCTTTTCTGTGATTGTGTATGTGTGTTGTGTCTGTGTGTGTGTGTGTGTGTGTGTGCGTGTGTGTCTGTGTTTCATGTAATTACATACAAGCAGAAAAATAGAAGGACTAAATCTGTTTTATTTATTACTTGAAACACATAATAGGTGTTCATAACTGATACACACCTTATGGTGCCTGCCTTTGAGGCTGTGTGTTAGGCCTAATGCCGCATATCCCGCATATCAAGTGTGCGTCAGATACTTGAACCCATATTCAAATCTATTTTTGGCCTGATGGTGTTTATACTTGCATTTATGCATGCCTCTCCACTCTCTCTGGGTGGGAAATTAGCACCAGTCACCAGCCAAACATTGGCCAATTATAACTGTGGCTGGTATGGTTGTCTCTTCTATTCTTTCTATTCACATTTTTTGTTGTTACTGAGCAACAGTTAATAGTTACAGGCAATATTCCTGATCTGCTGAATGTCTGTCTCTGCCTTCCCCCCAACATTGCGATTTGCAGAATAAAAGGTTGTTTAAACTGAATGTTTTTGTATTACTGTTGTAAGGTGGCTTTCATAATAATCTGACAAATAGAAACGTTAGGATTCAGGAAAGAAAATCAGCAAAGTTTCCCTTAAACACTTAAACCTATACAGTATACTTTATTTATCGGAGTCCCCCCAGGGATCTATAATAGCCCCCCTCCTTTTCCCCCTCTACACCAAATAATACTGTAACTCACTGTTAAAAAATTTAAAAATCTACAAACGCGTTGCAATGCAATGCGTTGTGAGCTTAAGCTCTGCTATTTACGCTGAGTGTTTACCCCAGAATAGGGATGCTAGGGTTCATGTGGTTAATGAAAGTCCTCTCCTCTACCTCCCCCTTTCTCTCCCCTCAGCTTGAGATGGAGAAGCTGCAGCTCCAGAGCCTGGAACAGGAGCACCGCAAGCTGACGGCTCAACTGAAGGACGAGCGCGAGAAGAACAAGCACATCGTCATGATGCTGGTGCGCGAGTGCAAGCAGCTGGCCACCCGCGTGGTGGAGGAGTCCCAGCGGTTCGACGAGCTCCAGGCACGCCTCGACGAGGAGGGCCGGGCCTCTGGCGTCCTGCGGGAAGAGCTCGGTACCGAGCGCCAGCGCAGTCAGCAGATGGAGGCCAAGATGGAGAAACAGCTGTCTGAGTTTGACACGGAGCGCGAGCAGCTGCGTGCCAGGCTGGGCCGCGAGGAGGCCGAGAGCCAAAGCCTCCGCCGGCAGGTGGAGCAGCTCAGGACTGTACAGTCGGCCCCTTCCCCGGCCGGCAGTGCCGCCGCTGCCGTCCAGCAGCCTGCTAGTTCTGCCGGAGCGGAGCCTAGCACACCGCCCAAACCTACACCTACACCTACACCCAAATCCCTAGTCTCTGTCGCAGTGGCCACAGAACCTGTCAGCTCTCGGACGGCGTCCTGCCAGACGGACTTGCCCCCTGCTGAGGTGGAGGGTCTTCCCAAGAAGACCCCTCTCACCATTCCCGTCAAACCCGCCCCGGCCAACTACGTGGGCCTGAGCCTGCCCAAGACGGGTGGCCGGGGCGGCGTCCACAGTGGCTCTGGAGGACTGGCCCCTCAGACGGAGAATGGCTCCGAGGGCCAGCCGCTACACGGCGTGCCCAGCGGGGTGAGCCCGCGCGTCCAGGCCGCCCGCTACAAGTTCCAGGAACAGGACCAAAATGGCACAGCCAACCAGAGCCCACCGGCCCGTGACCTTTCGCCCACCAACCGCGACAACTTTGCCGCCAAGCAGCAGGCTCGCCACACGGTCACGCAGGTCCTCTCGCGCTTCACTAGCCCTCCGGCGGGGGGCGCGGGGTCCCTGCGTCCGGGCCTGCCACACTCTGCCTCGGAAGGAGGCCCCTTCCCCGGCCGCCTGAGCCACCCCATCGGCCTCAAGTCGCCTACCGTGGCCAGGATCGACCGGGGCAACCCGCCCCCCATCCCACCCAAAAAGCCTGGGCTCTCCCAGACCCCCTCCACCCCTCACCCGCCCATCAAAATGGTGGGGGAAGGTGGCCGCTCCCAAGGGGCGGGGCTAAAACCGGCCACGCCCCAGCTGCCTCCCAAACCCACCCTGGACATGGTCCCAGCCCTGACGGCGTCTCAGGTGGGTGCCTGCCCCCTCTCCCCCTCCTCCTCCACAGTGGGAGGGTCCATCGGGGACCCTCAGCAGCACCCGGCAGCAGCAGCATGTGCAGAGTGCCCCCTCCCCATCATCAGCCCCACCACTGTCAGTAGCCCCTCCATAAACCCCTCTCCCTCCCCCTCATTCCCCACCGCCTCCTCCTCCTCTTCCCCCTCCTCCTCGGCTAGCGCTCCATCCTCCCGTAGCTCGCGCGCCCCAGCAGACATCCCCCTGGCAACAGCATCAGGTAAAGGGGCATCACGCTCCCTCATTCTCCCTCCCAATTTTCTGCCTCCTCTTCTTGGCTACACTTGTTCTTCTTGTAATACTAGGTTCTGAGCGAGCCTAGCCCAGCGTAGCCTAGCTCAGTGGCGCTGTCAGGTCACAGGGAACTAGGGGTGTGCCGATACACTAATTTCACCAAACGATACGATACGATATTTGGCTCACAACTTCGATACGATTTCGATACGATACGATACGCACTTTTTTATTATGAAAATATATGGGGGAGAAAAAATGCAAACAAATAATTCTGTTTTTGCATTATTCAGACGCAAACTTGTAGCTTTTCAGCTACAATAGCCGTTTTGAATCCAAATAGGGCAATAGTGTGACACCTGACCCGAAAAAAAACAAAATGTTGTCACCCTTTTCACCTCAGGGCTGTTTGCATGCCTGATTATTATTATTGTAAAAAAAAAAAAAAAAAAATTTTTTTTTTTTTTACGATATTTTTTTTCCCCAAAACGATACATATCGTCACGAAAACGTATCGCGATATATCGCGGGACGATATATCGGCACACCCCTACAGGGAACCTCTCCCAACCACAGGAATGCAGAGCAGAGTAACACATGGCTCCATTATGTTTACCTCAGAGACTCTGTCCCTAACCTTAGGCTACCTCTTGAGATACGATCTCTCTCTCTCCCTCTCTCTCTCTCTCCCTCTCTTTCTCTCTCTCTCTCTCTCTCTCCTCTCTCTCTCCTCTCTCCTCTCTCTCTCTTTCTCGCTGTCTCCTTAATAGCTGTCTCCCTCTTGGCGCCTGTCATCTCCCATGTTGTCACATTAGTTGCAGTAGCAGTATCAGTATGAACAGCCGTCATATGCAGTAACATGTAAAGTATAGCTAACATGTCAGTGAGAGAAGCTAGGCTAACTTAGCCCACAGGAACGCTCCAAGGTTACATGAGACACACATTATGCCCCCCACCACCCCCTTCTTTCTGTACAGATGGGTGTGTGGTCTTCCCTACCAGTAACCCCTGTCCTCTCTGAAGCTGATGCCAGAGGCTGCTCTCTCCTACCCTTCCCTCTTCCAAATTACCCACAGCATGCTGCGGCCACTGTTACACTTCCTGCGTGCACGCTTCCTATTTCCTGTTTGTGATTCCATTAACACCTCCAATTCACCCAAGTCCATTCTTCTTCCTGTGTCATCTACTGTATGACATTCTGTAAGCATTGTACAGTATGTCATGTGCTATCAGTTCTGCTATGATGTGTTCCTGATGCTATAGTATGCTGGGTTAATACTAAGTATGTTAACTACGAATGGAAATGTGTTTGAACTAAAGACATTTGCATTTCATGCTTAAATTTCACATGACTGTCACTGTACATGAGGTCACATGATGGGTTAATAAGGTGACATGCTCTTGTACAAAGATAGGCCTGGTTTTTATTCGACCATTGCCGACTACTTTCTCTTTCCTCTCTTTTTTCTCTCTCCCCGATTTAGTCGTTGCCAATCCCCCCACGTGTATAGTCCCTACCTGCTGGTCTTGGGTAGGTTGTAGATAGCCACAGGTCTCCTCCTCCATTTAATGTACAATTAATTGTCACACAAATAATTGCGATTAATTATTTACTTTTGGTGCTATTTCCACTATTTCTGAAAATGTATGAACATTTTTTTTTTTTCAACAACAACGAAACGATAATGCAAAATAATTGTGATTATCTCAAATAATCGCTATTAGGCGATTATGTAATAATTGTGATAGGGTTAGGAGTCGCAAGTGCTGTCACAGAGATTGACCTCCCCTGCCGGCTTCAAACCCACGGACACAGCCAATTGTGTTTGTTGGAACACCCGGCCAAGCCAGGCGTTCCAAGCCTTGGAGGAATCACCTTCAGTCTTCAGCTCTCTATGCCCTAACATAGACAGGCATTTCTGGAAGTGTAATTACCTGCGTCCTTGAGATCCTGAAATGCACCGTCTCCTTCCCTGTACCTTCTGTCCTCTCGTTCTCAGCTCCGCTCTCTTCTTTCCTCAGTCTTTCTGACAAGGCTGTGTTCTGACGGTTTTTCCGCTTTCGAACCCACACACTTTTAACCTCCTCACCTCCAATTAACACCAGAGCCTCCCCTCAGAATCCTGGGGGCTTAACAAGAGACTTTACCCTGTAGCCCTCTCTACTGTTAGCAAATTGCTTCTCAATAAAGTAGAGTCTGATTTAGTCAGTAGCATTAGCTAGGGATCTGGGTGTAGTAATAAGGGTCTATTCCATTACTATTACTGTTCTTCTCTTCACCTTTTTTGTATTTGTATTTTCTGCCTTCATAAACTGACATTAATTAATAATACTAAATTCAGTGTGCATGGACAGGTTTAATTCACTGGTATTAATATATTGTACTGTATAGAGATTGATGATTGGATAAATGCAAGTGTTGATGTATGAATGGCTGAGCTGTCATCAGTGTTGGACGGTGAGCGGAGCCCTGGTCCTCGCTTGGCACCCGAGTTCAACCTGTTATCACCTTAAATGAATGCCAAAGTCACCCAGGTTTGCAGCGTGTGCCAGAACAAATGTGTCACCTTGGTTTGCCAGGCCACCTGACCTGGTTGACTCTAACTGTTAATCCCTACAAAGTTGAGAGTATTTTTACCCTTTGCAGTAAATTGTTTTGTGTAACAGTTATTTATACTTTTCTAAACAGAGCATGCTTAATTGATTTCCTCAGAACAACCATAAAAACGCGTGAATTTGTATATTGTTCCATTCTTACACTCTTAAATTAATGTTCAGGATCACAGTTGCACATGAAAGCATATATATATTGTATACAGTATATATATATATATGCTGTATATATAGATTCTATAGATATAGATATACCATGTGCTGTAGTGTATGGATAATCCAGTGGATAACCCAATGCTTCATATGATCCCATTGCTGGGTGGGACAGTGCTTTACTGCATGGAACTCAAGTGTGTTCTCTCTTTCGCCCCCCTTGTCCGCCAACCATCGCCATCTCGCTTCCCCCGCCTTCAGCGGTTCTAGAAGAATTCCATCGCCTCCTTATTCTCCTTCATCCTCCTTCTCTTTTAATCCTCACCCTCCCTATACCTCTCTCTGCTCCCCCTCGCTCCTCCCTCCAGGCTGGTGTACCTCCGTAGTCTCTCCTCTAGCTGGCGGTGGGCCTGCTGCCCTGGACGGCGGGCGCCCCCTGCTCCTCCAAGCTGCTTCCCAGGGAAACGTCACTTTATTGTCAATGCTGCTTAACCAACCTGACCCGACCACCACCAACACAACTATGACTACCAACACCATGGACAACAAGCCCAGTCATCTTGACCAACAACAACAACAACAACAACAACAACAACAACAACAACAACAACTTCTCGTCCATCAAACCTCTGCCTTGTTTGCTGCTGCTCAGAACGGATACACAGGTACCTGATGGCAGCAGCTGACACTAATGATTATTGTCCCGCAATTGTTTAATTTGTTGATTATTTTTCTGATTGCCGTATTTGAATAATGTATACCATAAAATGACATTAAAATAAAGTTATAAAGTACTAAATGATGATGATTCATAGAGCTGATCTCAAGGTACAGTGTCTGACCCCAAACCAACATCTTGAATTTGCTTGATACATATACCCAGCAGTTAAACAGTCAAACATTAGATTTCATTGTGTAATATAGAACAAAGACAAGCGTTCACATTAATACAAGTTGTAAAATTTCACATATTAGAAAAATATACATGATACATCACTAAACTGATTATCCGATTACTAAAATGCCATTTTAGAAACTTTCTGTCGATCGATTATTCCATCAATTGTTTCACCCTTAAAGAGCAGAGCTGTCTTGAAAAAGACTCTCAGGGAATAATTGAATGAATGAACTGGGGTCATCAGAAAAAAAGACTGGGGCATTATCGCCTCTTCATCCCACATCTTGTTCCCTTGCTCTCTTGATTTAAAAGATTTAAAGGTCCTAGCGCTGCACAGAAATGAGGCATTGTATAAATGATTTCACAATTCCTGTTTGCTGTCAGCCCTCCAACACCATTGGCATGTCCTTTGTAACCTGCCAATCTCCGATCATTCCATGACATGTTTGATTGCTTGATTGATTGACAAATGTGTGCAAGGATTGCCCAAAGCGATGGATTGACTGACATCTATAAATATACCAATATTGATTGATAGTTTAAATAAAAATTTACTGCTACTAAATATTTGAAGCTGGATTGACCATTGTGAGAATAAGTACTACATTGCTAGTTTTAGGATCCAGCGCTCACGGTTTAGCTTGGGCACTATTTGACAGAAATTGCCACAAAGGTTAAAACAGCCAAATTAGACTAAATTATTAGCAAGTATAATCCATCCCACTAAGGGTCTGTAGTGTCATGGGCTGTGTCTTATCCCATCTGTCTGTTCTCTCAAGACTAGGAAACATGCATGACTGTGTGTTACATACACACACACACACACACACACACACACACACACACACACACACACACACACACACACACACACACACACTCTCTCTCTCTCTCTCTCTCTCTCTCTCTCTCTCTCTCTCTCTCTCTCTCTCTCTCTCTCTCTCTCTCTCTCTCTCTCTCTCTCTCTCTCTCACTCTCTCACTCTCTCACTCTCTCTCACACACACACACACACACACACACACACACACACCTGATCCCTGCTGAGATGTTTGGTTGTACTGTCAGTCAAGAGGCATTGATCCATGAACAGCCCTAATACATGTGAAGGACAGGCAGAATTCAGAAGCACACGCACCAGGGAAGCAGAAGCACTAAGAGGACAGTGAAGGAGTGTGCACGATGCATACTAATGTATGCACTCATACACACATGCGTGCGCACACACACACACACACACACACACACACACACACACACACACACACACACACACACACACACACACACACACACACACACACACACACACTGTACGTGCACTTATGCATGGAGACACACATCTAATTGAACTGTGTATGTCCAGCAGCAATTTCATTCTGTTTCCTGTCTTTCTCTCTCCCTCGCC